>NC_089446.1:1765000-2080625 GCF_026210795.1 Rhizophagus irregularis | reverse complement strand
TATTACCATCCATAATAATTTAAAAATATTTTTGTTTTTTATAAAAAAAGGAAATTTTGCACCATTTACACTGTGCCACGAATAACTTTATTCACTCAATTGAAAAATGGAGAGATAATCTTCTGGAAAAGAACTGAAACATCCTGAATTTATATTTATTTTGCTTGTAAAAAAAAAAGATAGAAAACATTATAAAGATTTTGGAAGATTTTGATAATCATAATGACTTTAATAAATGAATAAACGTCAATTTAGAATTTAATGAAAGAGAATGTATGTTTTAGTAATTTAATAAAGTTTTTTTTTTTTTTGAGTAATGATTGAGGTTAGAAGATGTAAAATCTTAGTGCGCTGTGAGATTACCAATTTAAGTCTAGCTTCAAATCCACTGCATGTTGTCGGAGTTTAATAAACTTCACAACAATTAATTTGGATTTATTTTGGATACTAGCATTCAATTTTTGCCAAAAACGAGTCAAAAAGAAAAAAAAGATGCACGGGCCATACACAAACAATATATTATGTTCCGCTTAGATTATCTTTTTATATCCAAATTTGCTTTCAAATGTCGTGACACTACTGTTTTAGTGTTAAAATAAGTTTAATATTGTACTGTAATATTAAAAGAGTATGGGTGTACAACTTTTGGGGACAGATTACAGATTAGATTAGATTGATAATATGTAGTAATTGAATGAATGTTTGTTTTGTTTGTTTAATATACAAATAATCTATAATGAATTTTTCGCGAATTCTTTTAACGGATCAAAAAAGTATTTTTCTAGTCTTCGGAGCATAAATTTAAAAACTAAACCAAAATTAATTTGAAAAATTGTACTACAAGTCTACAATCTAACGCCGAAACTAATATACAGTTGGTTGCAGTACTAATTACGACATTGCCTTAATATAAACAGTTGTCGGTATTCATGTGATATTGCAAAACCAGCATAAAGGATAAATTTTACTAAAAATATCGAATTAGGATAGCCACACATTGTTGGCTAATTACTTGGATTGTGTAGATCAGTAGATGATGTAATTATTAGTGTTAAAGGTTAGGAGGAAAGAATCACGTGTTGTTAAATTCTCCCAAAAAATCTTTTAACCTTTTTATAAATCGAGTTACTGTATATTGTATCTTTGATAGAAATATACATAATACATGTTACAAACTGCTACGCATTATCAAGTTGGTTTCTGAGTTTTTTTTTGAAATAAAAACCAGAAAATATAAACTTGTAGAATTCTGTTCGAATGCTATTTGTTACCAATGGATGAAACCTTTTTTGTTTAATATTTATGTATAGAATCTCTATATATATGAGGGTATGTCTTTGCTAAATTGGTCGGCTAAGTCGCAATACAAATTTTAAAGATGTGCTTTAGTTTTTATTATTAACGTAATCATTCGATCTTTAGGCCATTAATTCTGTCGACTTAAGTATATTCTTTTTAGAAGAGATTTATTTTTTGAAGCATTTAAACTTATAGTCTAAGCCTTCACTAAGCATTCTAATAATCTAAACATTCGTCTCGCTAAGCAATTCATTATGACATAACTTTTATACTGACTTTTACATGTATAAATAAGTTCTTAACTTCGAAGATTTTTTTTACAAAAAAAAAAAGAAGTAAAAAATCAACAAAACAGATGAAAACAATCAACAAGATGAAAATCAACATTTTAACCACTTTTACTGTCATTGCTCTAGCAAGTCCAACTTTGTTTGCTCTACGATATATAATAGTAATTATTTTATTTATCTATTAAAAATAAATCTAACAGATTTGTTAACATTAATTATCTCATTAAATCAAATGAAATAATAGAAATTGATTACAGAGGAAGTTGTAGAGGTCAATGTATAGCTTGTTGTGCGCCTAGAATACCTCCTGATTCTCGATATTGAGTATGATATACACCTCCGATGTATAGTATAGTTGACGAAAATCTATACAGTATAGTTTTTATTTATACAGGATAATTTTTTATCTATACAGTATAATTTTTTATTTATACAGTATAGCTTTTATCTATACTGTATGGTTTTTTACACTATTCTATACAACATCGGAGGTATATATCGTATTCAATATCATTTTAACCGTAAATTTTTGGATAAATTTGAAATATATGCGCTTTAATAGAATTTTTGTCTTAAACATGGGTCAAGTGTAATTGTTGTAAGATAAATATTATATTTTTTTTTTTAAAAAAAAAATAGTAATACGAACATTAATACCATTTTAGAAATTAGTAACAAACAAATGCTCAGTACAAATTAAGTAAAAATTCGGTTTGATAAGATTTTTTAAATCATACATAATACCATATTTTTTTTTTACGCGGCTTATCTTTGCAAAATTTAAAACATTAGACATTAATATATTTACTTATACATATTAAAACATAATTACGGATTTTTTAATAAATAAATAAATAAATAAAATAAAATAAATTCGACTTGATGACTGCTATCGACAATCTTAAAAACTGCCGATCTCGTTTTTTATTAAAAAAATGATTACTTTTATATAAATAAATAAAAATTCAAGAATTTAATAAAGTTAATCGCATGCTAATGATAATATAATAAAACAGCATATACAGTATAAATAATTAAATTTATTGGTTACTCAAATATTATAGATACAATAACGCGTTAAATTAAAATAACTTTATCTTGACCGCAGCAAAACGGTAATACTTGAATTAAAAACTGAAATTTTTTTTTTGTTACATTAAAAGCACCGATCTTTACCAATTAATCGAATTATAATTTCCGTAACTCCGCAATCCCTCCCCTTTAAGGTTAATAAAGTGTTAAATTTGGAAATTTGTATTAAAAGAAAAATTGAATTTCATTCATTCGTTTGAAAACAAATTTTCCAAAAAAATTTTTTTTTTTTTCTTTAGCAAAAATGTTTAAAAGAAAGTCAAAAAATAAAAATATTGAACCGAAAATTTCTTCAAGTTCTGATATTGAATCTCCTGATTCTATAAGTCTTGAAAATGAATCTTTCATATCATTTAAAACAAAAACTAATTCAACCGTAGATTTTTCAATAAAATCTCTCTCATATTCTGTATCTAAACTTAGTATTAGTATGTCCATAAAAAGAAAAAAAGAACAATTTGTTTCATCAGTTAAAAATAAATTAAATAAGGTTTCGCCAAGTTTTAGTAATGATTTTAAGAATTTAATGGCTAAACAAAAAGAAAAAAGATTAGAGGATAATTTTTTAGGTTATTATGAATGTTTGATTCCTAGTAATAAGGAATTATCCATACCAAAAATTATTTTATCTACGGCTAGAATCGATTTACACGAAGAAAAATCAGAAAATCCTGAAAAAGCAAAACGGCTTGTTTTAACTAAAATTAAAGAATCACCATTTAATCCGTTTAATAATAAGATTGTTTCATTATTTATTATTACTGGTAAAAGTAAAAAAAATTTATCTGGTACAGGATGGACTGGAATAAAATTTAATGAATTTCCTGAATGGATGCGGGATAATACCATTAAACATTTAATAAATGGTACACTCATGAAAGGACTTGGAACTTATAAAGTATTAATCAAAAAAAGTGGAAATATGGATATATATAAAGATATTAAATTAAAAGAATTAGAAGAAAATGTAATAAGTGAAGATGGTTTTATTCATAAATTGACATTATTTGGATATTATATGTTAGGAATTAAAGAGAATTATTCAAATTCTACAGATTTGGACCCAAAATCTGAAGAATGGTATAAAGAAGCCGAAAAATGGTGTCAAGAAGCTGAAAAATTAGGATCTATAGAAGCAAAACTATGTCTAGGGTATTTGTATTCTATTGGTTATAGTAAGTCATTTTATAATCCACAAAAAGCTAAAAAATTGTTTAAAGAAGTAATAGATGTAATTGTAAAACAGGAAACAACAGAAAAAAATGGGACTACAGGAAAGAAAGCAACAGAGGAAACGACTACAATGAAAGAAATGATTATAGGTAAAATC
The DNA here is from genome assembly GCF_026210795.1 of Rhizophagus irregularis. NCBI lineage: Eukaryota > Fungi > Glomeromycota > Glomeromycetes > Glomerales > Glomeraceae > Rhizophagus > Rhizophagus irregularis. The sequence continues at coordinate 2,076,614 of NC_089446.1, read as the reverse complement.
ATAACAAAAGAATCTACTACAAACAAAAATGTAACAGAAGAAGCAACTGCAGACAAAAAAGTAACGAATGATTATAAAGAAGCAACAGATGATTCAGGTGCAGACAAAGAAGCAACGGAGAAACTATCTGTAAATAAAGAAGCAATAGATAGTGAAGTAACAAGTAAAGAACTAGCCAGAATAGCAATGAGAAACATGGCAATAATATATCATAGTAGTTACGTTATAAAACCTTTTGAATGGAAAAATTTTATTAAATTATCCAGACCAAATGATTTTAATATTAAGAAATTATCTAGAAAAAAATTAAACATAGCAATAAAATGGTATGAAAAATCTTGCGAATTAGGAGATAGTCTATCCGCATACCATCTTGGATTACTGTATGAAAGTGATGATGAAATTAAAGATGAAAAGGAAGCAGAAAAATGGTTTAAGAAGGCCATACAACTTGATAAAAATAATCTATATGCAAAAGCCAAACTTGGAAGAATCTTAATTAATAAAGATGGTATAGATGAAAATGAAAAAATGAAAGGGATTCGAATGTTGAAATATGCAGCGGAAAATGGATTAGTTATGGGTCAAACATTTCTTGGTGAAGCTTATGAAAGAGGACAAATAGGAAGAAAGGAAGAAAATATTGAAGAGGCCATTAAATTCTATTTTAAAGCTGCTGAACAAAACAATGGATATTATAGTCACGTTGCACAATTTCGTCTCAGAGAATTACGTGCTTTAGATATAATTCCAGCAGGTGAAGATATCGAAAATATTTTAAAATTATATGTGAATGAATTAAAGTATTACTACAACAATAATGAAGAAACGCTTAAAAATATTCATTAAAGAAAGCAACTTATTTTTGTTACTTCGTTTCTTTGAGTTGAAAATTCTTATTAATATATAGTTAAATTTGTAATAACTTAACAGTGTGATATTTGTATTTTTACTGCTGAATATATAAACCATACCGTTTATAAATATTATTTGTCAATATAATGACTATACTGTATACTGTATTTCGAATTCTTTAATAAAAATTCCTATTTTGTACAGTAGTACACGACCGTTCCATTAGAACAAGAAATCTTTTGAGCTAAATTGATAAATAAGAAAGCTTATGACAAATAAAAATAAAGAGAGAGAATGAATTTTTGAAAGTTATGCGACTTATTAATTCCAACATTCTTCCAGAACGCAGGGAAGAATAGATAGATGAAGTGTAATTAATTTCTTTAATTGATGATTGGATGCAAAATGTTTTATGCCATATACATGAACTGTGCCGGACTACCGTATCAACCCTTGGAATACTGTAATTTGGCCTCAATTCACATTTACTTTCATCTCGTTCGGGAGGTGAAAAGTGTATGTATATCTTGTTGAATTTTGTGATATAATATTTAAATCATGTGATAGTTAATGCTTAATCCAAATTACGCATCTCTAATCTTAAATTTGGGCAGAATTAATAACTTGGGCCAGAATTATCAATTTAGTGTCTGACAACAAAAAATGTACTTCTGTATAATAATATGATTTATTTAAACTACCCAAAAAAAGCTATTAAAAATTATCAATAAATTCTGTTAAATTTCTCTCTCTCAATATCTAGAATATAAAAAGAATAAGTATGATAAAATATAAAAAATTGCAAATCTTCATAAGCTAAGTATAGTAAAATATAATAGTAATAATATAAAAAAATAAAATATATGTATAAAAAATAGAAAGAAATATAATAAATGTTTTTTTAAAAAAAAAAATTTATTACTATTCCTCCAATATTAATTATTATTCAATAACCCAAATTTCAAGTTTATTTTCTCTCTTATATAATTTAGAAGCAGTATCAAAATCGACGTTATCAATAATTGTAATAAATTCACCATCTTCATCTTTATATTTTAATTTTGATATTTCGGCAATTCCAAAGGCTTCTTGTATTTTTCGTTTTATTTCTTCATATCTAATTGGTAGAATAAAGTTTAATATACGAATATCTCGGCCGACGTGACATTTTAAAAGGATTTCATCTTCTTTCATCTAAGGTAATAAAAAAAGGATAATTAATAATAACATCATCATACGATTAACAAATACGATAAAATTACTTACTAGAACACATGGAATTGATGCGTTAAATCTTCCCCAATTGGAAATGGGAAATCTTGGTTTGTTCCTGTTATTTATTTCAATAAGGTACTGAATATGTAAAGTAGTCATATCAATTACTTGTTGAGGAGTTGAATCTTGAGCCATCATACTAATTGATGTTGCTTTATCTGTGAAAATTTTTAGTTAAAAAACTTATATATAGAAAATGAATCAAATATATATAATTATCTTACATAAGTTTTCACGGATAGGATCATCTATATTATAACCTTCCTTTGAATTATAATGAATCTAATCATCAAAAAAATCAATGATTAAATAATTCTCACTTTTTTAGAACATTTGAAATTGACTTGAATGACTTACCGAATTTTTTCTATCTTTATCTTTTTTCAAGGTTAAAACAATAGCATTTGATTGTATTTTGGAGATTGCTTCAATATTATCAACAGGAATATAAATTTTACATTTATTATCATTTAAAAAGATTGATATGCCTTCTTCTAAATATTTATAACGAAATCTCAATTTGTAATCATCAACATTATAATCGACCGATTCACGATATTCATCAATAGAAATATTTAATAGATTAAATTCAATATATTTTGGCGGTAGTTGATATGAACTTGAACGATTTTGGTTACTTTTTCTGTTATTATGATTATTATTATGATTATTATTATTATTATTATTATTATTATTATTATTATTATTATTAGAACGTTTTGATGATTTCTTATAATTTCCTCCAGAATATTTATTATTTCCGTAACCATTAGTATAATTTTTTTGATTGGCGTAAACCTGTATTATTAATAGGATCAGTTACTAGTAATAAAGAATGATCATTATCATTATGATCAACTTACCCAAGGAATAGGATTATCACTCATCTTTAATATTTCAAAGTATTTTCTTACAAGATATTAAGATATTTGAATTATACGCTTAACCTTCTATTATAACTAAAAATAAAACGTTCAAAAGATTAATTTCACGTGTTATTTACCAATGTAATAATCTTTTGAACTAATATAATACTTTTTTATAATAATCAATTTTTTGTACCATTAAAATATTTTTTAAAAGGTAAAAAAGAGTGAAAAAAAAAACTTTGGTTTAAAGAGAAAAGAAAAAAAAAATCGAAACCAAAGATCCCATATGAGAAAAAAAAAAGATTATGACAATTTATGATACTAATTGACGAGAGATTATTTTCTAACTTGGGTTATGAATTTAACAAACATTTTACCTAAATTGGACCACGAACTTTTTTTTAATTTCTTTTTTTAAAATATTTTTTTTAACGCCAAATAAAATGTCACGACAAACATTGTTTTAAAAAAAAAAAGTATACTGTGAAACGTTCATGGCACAATACCTTTAATAATTTCCCAATTTTGTGGCTAAATTATCGGTTTGTTGACTTTATTCACATGTCAATATAAATCCCGTTTCCTTTCTTGAATGAAATATTTAATTTAATACTTTACTATTTATAAATCGTTAACCGATTTAATCTATTAATATGATTAGTATTACTATTATCATTAAATATTGTTTAGATAAAATAGCAAAATTATTCAAAACCCGAATTACAATTTAATACTCAAGTTTTGCTTCTAGATCCGAAGAATGATGTTTGATCGGCTCAGCTGAAGTTCTTCGATGATCTCAGGTTGACTAAGTTGATTATTATCATACCTCATTATCTTCCCGTAAATCGAAATATAAATAATATATTGTTCTCCTTATAAATACTATAGTAGGCTAAGTTATATGATGAATTGATTCAGCGCAATTTTGATGATTTTTGGCTTCGCCACGATTAATTGCTATAATCTACACCGATCACAATTGTATAACAATATTAAGCCGAATTCATTCACTCATTCTTGGTCATTACAAAAATAATTATAGTAAGCCATAATTTAATTATATTACTAATTGGGAATTAAAGATGATCAAATAAGTCACAGTTCAGTTCAGTTTAGTTTGACGAGTCAATGGACTTGACAGACCAAGTCACAAGTCACAACACTAAGTGTTCGGAGTGAACAAATCGGGTAATTTTTTATCCGGGAAGTAAGAACGCGTTCACAATAATGGAAGGCTATTTTATACTCCCTTCTCGACACGTTTGGGATGGTTTTTTTAGTGCTGAAGTCTTTTTCGTTAGGAATCCTTGTAGACGACCCTGCTTATTTCACTTTTAACCATGAATGGTCTCTGCTGAGTTTTTTAACACACCGCCAACAGTGTAGCGATTTCCGAAAGAAAAGAAATCACAGATAATCGTCAAGTTTTGGGAGAATATCGCGTCGGTAGAACAACAAAGGATGGAGGCTATAGCTAGACGCGTAGTTCTAGTGGTATGGAGTATTTTGATCAGTTAAATATTTTTGATGTTTAATAATTATGTTCAATTCTTTTCTATTGTTACAGGGGGAGCATACTACTTCCGTTACACGGTCAATTTTCAAACAACAAGACCAAATTGTACGAGATAAATATACCAGACACCTAGAGAATGCGAATGTCATCTATCCGCACAGACTACATACTCCGGTAGATAAAAATCATTCTTTTTAAATGTTTAATCTGCAAAAACATATCTAACTATGAATATATTGCTTTTCATTTCATCCCTTATTTCTATAGGATTTTAGTAACGAGGCTAACGAGTTTTTTAAAAATCTCGCGAAAAAAAAAATCGTCAAATCTGTTTTACAGAATTTGGAAGACAAAATATACAACGAGAGAAGTGAGATATACCGTATTATTTATATTAAAGTGAATTGCTCAGTTATTGCTATTCATCAGCAAATAAATTCAGGGATTTATATATTCCCATCCCGCTTTCACTCTTTGTAGATTCTTAAAATAAAGCATAAGCGGAACGAATCTCCCTATTGTCTCAATTGCATCAGAGGTAAATACAACAAATATTAAACCTTTGTTCTAGTTTAAATAACTTTAGATCAATAGTATTTTGTCCGTACTGCGGAACAAAAAATTCTATGTCATTAATGGTTTATAATAATAATGGAATTTGCTTTTCAAATAAAATTTACCAGAAGAAAATAGGCAAATAATATAACATTATTTTTGATCAAAGGAGAGGGAGAAGTCATGTTACCAGACTAATTTAGAAGCAGATTTTGGGAAATTATTACTTTATCATCTGATAATGAATCGTCTCTTGATCATGATGAGACGGATGAAGAAGATAACTAATACAGATGATAGAGATGAAGACGAGGAAGATACACCCCTCAAAAGTAGATAAGGCCACTTTTCAAAAGCACATGATATTATACCTGATTTTATGAAGTTGCGATTGAGCACGGGCAAAGTTGTTGAGGTTGTTCTCTTTGAACTCACAAAAGATTTAGGTTACGAACAGTAAGTTTCTCGAAATTAATTCTTTTTATTTTGTAATTCATGGTACTGAATTATTATTTGTTATGCCATTCCTACATTGTTGATTGTGATGATTGTGATGACGAAACAATCAAAGCGTTATTTACCGAATTAGAGTGGAAAGCTAACAGAAGATCGAATTGGAATACCATCTATTTCATACGATTTTGTCAAGGAATTGGGAAAATACGGAAAGAACTCCCTAGAAAACTTACGTACAGCTGTAATGACGAAGATAGGAAAATACAACATCCATAAGCACCACATAAAGAATGGATGAAAATACTCGTAAAGTTGTATGAGAACATTGGTTCACAGTTGCACGTGTATGTAACTTCATACATAAACAAAAAACAAAAGGTACACAAACGAGTATGATATAATGTATAGAGCAAATGATGAGACTATATTCTCATTCTAGAGAATTGTTCGTAATATTAAGCAAGAAAAGAAGAATATGCTATACTGATCTATCAATATAGTCGGTCCCTTCAGCATCTTACATCTGAGCTCAAAAGAATTGACCACATATTAAAATTGAAAGTGTATAGTTCGATACAAGAGGTGGGAAAAGATGTCACTTTATTTTTCATTTTGAATTGATGAAGGGTAAGGCGTGCTTAAATAGTTAAAAAAGTTAACTACTTTCTACTACCATAAACAATAAATTATTGACAACTTCCCATTTTTTAATTCGTTTATAACTGTTTATAGGACTATTAAGTAGTGCTAATCGGAAGAATCGTGGGCAGCAAGTGAATACACAAGCAAGGAAACTCACCGGTCGCAAGATTGACGGGATTATTTATTCCGTTAAAAGACTTCTTGAATTTGGTGCAATCAATCGAAGGAGCTAGATCCTTCCAAGGAGTGTCAGATCGGAAGTATCTTCTCGAAAAATTTAAAATGCCGAAGACACTTCGTGACATGTACTCAGAATTGATATGAGCTATAGATTTCAACGATCAGAGAGCAAAAAAATTTAAGCCTTTGGCATTATACATCTCGGGTTATGGATCCAATTCGCAAGGTTATGGCGTGCTGGTGGATCAATTTGCATTTTTCGATATCAATTTGTCAGCACAAGGTAAGATAAATTTGTTTTTGAATTATGATCTTGTTTCTCTTAAACTTCTCTTAATCTTCTATTCATTTGAGTTTCATTTTCACAGACTATCATAAAGGACAACCTACAAATTTTAAATATTCAGAACATTAATCCTAAATAAATGAATTGATGGAATTTGGCGGACTTTCTTCAGCATCATGCTCAATTTCTTCACCACTACACTCAAATTTTTTTCTGATTGTTTCAAGACTCCAAGAAAACTAAGAGTAAATTGAAGTAGATAAAAATATCAATCAACGATTATCTTATATCGTAAATAGGCATTAAATGTTAAGGTAAACACTGAATTAGATACAGTAGATGTAAGGAGAATAGATAATTGTAGCTACTCCTTTGCATACTGTATGTTTCTAATATTTGTATTTTCGTAACGAAGTTGTAATTCATATTTTAGTTTAGCATTTTTTTTTATAGGTAAAAAAAATAAAGTATTTGTTAATTTGCTTACATTTAGTTTATATTTTTTAAAGTATACTATAGATGGTATCGGTACTTCCCCGAAGGGAAAGTTCGCCGAATTCCATTTCGCCGAAGCTATTTTTACTAATGGACATTTCGCCCAATGGATATTTTGGCGAATGAACATTTCGCCGAAAAATTATTTATAATATCCCGGAAAAAAACTCCCAAAATAATTTTTTATTTCATTGAGCGATGAATATTTTTCATAAATGTTAATCGCTACAAATGTCCATTCGGCAAAATGGACTGTGTAATTAATTGAATATCAAATAAGATTAATTTAATTGGTCAAATAAAATATTTTTACTTTTTATTATATATATTATCCAATAAAGTTCTTTAAAAATTATCAAAATTACCAAAAAATTACATGATAAGTAGATAATATATGAAAAAGAGAGAATAAATATATGTATATATTATTATAATGATACAAAAAATACAAAATAAATGTGTGAATTTGAGCGTGAATTAATATATAATAGTTCTAGAAATTATTTTAATAATAATTTTTTATACCAATGTGAATTTTTTATACTAATTTACACATTAGTATTTAAAGATGATATAAAGAGCGTGAATGATACCTATAAAATTATTTTTTTTTCATTAATAATTGATTTTTTTTTTCTAAAAACAATTAAATTCTAATTAATTAAATACATACCAGGAATATAACCAAGAATTGTTAAGAGTATATTAATACAGAGGTCAGGACCACATCCTTTTTCTAATAAGACGCCCAAAGGTGGAAGAATGATAGCGAAAGCGATCTTAAAAATATCAGAGAAAGTAACAGCCATTTTTGTTTAGAATTTAGTTTATTGAATTTGTTTCTTTTAATTTTTAATTTTGTTTCTTTAGTTGTGACTTTTTTTTTTTTTTTTTGAAAAGTAGAAAACTTTCGGTGCCTTTATAAACATTTTTTCGATAAACACGCATGACATCATACAATTACGGTAACTAAATAAGGTGATATTTAATATGAAGATCGTTTTTAAAAATCCCCACGTAAAAATGATGTATTTATTATAAGTTAAAAACTTTTGTCCTTTTACGTTATATTGACATAATTGTTTAGAATAGAACAAATAATTATTTTGACACATGAAATTTTCTCATAAACATGTCTATCAATCACCTTTAATAACTTTCAATCATAAATATAATCTTTCAGATATATAATCTGATACCATATTATAGAAAAAAAAATTGATTTCCTTTTACACTATTCTTACAATTAATTATTTATCAAATTAGTATTTCAAAGAAGTCCTTAAACTCGGTTGTTTAATTCTTTGTATTTCGCTTATCTCTTAGTATTTCTTGGCAATCACTGCACTAACTTGCAAAGAAAGCAACCAGCCACCCTTTATTAATGTCGTACTTATTGTGTCATTAAACTTAATTAAGCTTAATTGAGAAACGTTATACAATATACTGTATAAGTTACATCATAAGTCACGTGATTTTTGGGAAAATTATCGTTAAAACATCTTTTAAAAGATTTTAAAGATGAATCAAAAATTTTAATTTTTTGAAATAAATTTATATATAAACGATTATTTCCGAATTATGTAGAAAACAATGGACCATTACTGCACTATTATCATTTGAACTAGATTTAGATTATGGCTTGGCAGTGATTATTGTGTGGTTAGTGCGTGTGTGGCAAATTCGTGTTATTATATTAAATAATTTGAATTTGGTTTAGTAATCTAACTAAAAACGCGTATCTTATCTTAAAAAGTGGTTCTAAAAATGTGCGTATAATTATTAAATATATGCTATCATTATATATTTTAAGTTTAAACCTGTAAAAAAATTTATTTTTTTTTGGACATTTTTGATTGACAATGATTTACAACTAATACTTATTTGAAGTTAAATAGAAATTCATCCAATCATATCTTTTATAAATAATGGTACAATATTTTAGATGATGGAATCTCTCTTGTTAAGTAGCGGGAAGATAAAGAGAATGGTGGTATAGAAAATGCTTGCATAATAAAGTAAGTATAAATATTGTAAGGTGTAAGGTCCATGTCCCATATTACAATCTTTTAAAATACTTAATGTGTCAAACTAACCTTGTTAACTTTAAAATTGAAATTATAAAATACTGATATCTTGTTCACGTGACAAGTTTGCGCAGCAATATAAGATATGCAGTGATTGTTCAAATAATTCGTGAATATGGTCCAATTTCCAATGAATGGTTGAATTAAAGATAAAGAACATACGAGAAACTTCATAAAGATTGTATTAAACGCACCATATAGATCAAGTAATAATAAACATCATATTATCAATCAAAACAGTAAATATCTAATACTTAAATAAATTATGAACGTAACTACTTATAAAGATATCAAATTAATTTCTCTGTCCTGGAATTGAACTCAACAACAAATTTTCTGACTTTGTAAACCAATAATTATTTAAACAAAATAACTAAAGAACTATGTATAAAATATAACAATTATTTTGTACTCAATTTATCAAAAAAACAAGTATGATAATAATGATTGTTTTTATTTACCACCATCAGACGAAAAATGAAAAAAGTGTCATATATAGTATGCTTTCAATATAATCAATATAATCAATATAATCAATAATTGATCCAACCTGAACTCAATAAAAAATTTGCTATGCGTGGAAATCTATGGTTTTGTTTGGACCTTACTAACACAATATTTCTGACTATTTTTTTTTTCGAAGATGCTCTTCCCGGCCTGTCTTAATATTCTCATCGATGGCATGTTATATTTCAATAAATTTATTTTTGGATTGCTTATTCATGAAAATAAAATGATGACATTATCATGTGACATTCTGACCACTGAATGGCTGTGTAGTGTGTATCGATCGCAATATCGAATTATAGTAGTATTATCGTGACGTTTCCTCATTGGTGACTTATCATGTGACATCTAATTGTGTCAATCAAAAATGCACAGCAATTTTTTGATCAAAAGTCGCTTTTCAAAATGAAAATGGATGAAAAGAAATTAATGAATAAAAGATCCTTCCCGAAAAGGTTAAAAATCAATGTAAGTCCCATCATGTGGTCCGTCGAAAAAGGGGTTAATTTATATTATTTATATTATTACATCATAATTGAAAGCGCTGATCGGAAAACTAATTGCGTGTTTACATTCAAATAATAACAATGCTGCGTCTTAAAAGTAATTCAAACAAAAGCAATTTTTTTCTATATAATTAAACGACATCTACGACATCTGATGATTTATTTTCAAAAAAATTTTTACCATTATTATTAAAAAAAAAAATATTATTTTTAACGATGAGTAAATACAAACAAAAACGAAGGCTTAACAAATCCCCCGCGTATAAGAGGAATAAAAAAAAATATCCACCTGACCCGAATAAACCAGACGAGGATATTATTAAAGAATCGATCCATCTACTTTACTTAGACATTGATAAATTACTGATTAATTCAAAAAAAACTCGTCGTTACGAAAGACTAAGTAGGAAGGGAATTACCGAATTTGAAAAACCCCCACGTCCTCAAAATATATTTATTTTATATAGAAGAAATAAATCAGCCAGCCCTGAATTTAAAAACAAGCTAAAGGTGGATAAAAAAGTTAAACTTACATCAAAAGAAATAGGAATTCTTTGGAACAATGAAACGGAAGAAGTGATAAAGTTTTTCTGCGCTCTTGAAAGGATTGCCGAAAAAAAGCACAGAGAAATTTATGGGGATAATTATAAATTTGAAAAGAAGAAAAGTCAACCAAAAGATCGAAAAAATAAAAATAAAAAAGGATCTTTGATATCATCCCATTCTCCCCCAATCGAAACACTTCCGATACCATTGCCATATGACCAACAGTATGATGGTCAAATAAACACATCTAACCCTAGCTCTAACCCTAACCCTAACCCTAACCCTAACCCTAACTCTAACTCTAATCCTAACTCTAATCTTAACTTTAACCCCAATTTTGGAAATACAAACGAACCAACCATTCCTCAAATATATGAGGGAATCAACATTCCTCAAGAGTATGAAGGAACCGAATTAGCAAACATTCCTCAAGAATATAAAGGAATCGAATTAGCAAACATTCCTCAAACATATAATGATTTTGAATTAGCAAACATTCCTCAGGCGTATGAGGAAATTGAATTAGCAAACATTCTTCAAACATATAATGATTTTGAATTAGAAACCATTCCTCAAACAAATAATAATTTTGAATTAGCAAACATTCCTCAAACATATAATGATATTGAATTAGAAACCATTCCTCAAACAAATAATAATTTTGAATTAGCAAACATTCCTCAGGCGTATGAGGAAATTGAATTAGCAAACATTCTTCAAATAAATAATAATTTTGAATTAGCAAACATTCTAATAATTTTGAATTAGATAATAATTTTGAATTAGATAATAATTTTGAATTAGAAAACATTCCTCAAACGTATAATGATTTTGAATTAGCAAACATTCCTCAAACATATAATAATTTTGAATTAGATAATAATTTTGGATTAGAAAACATTCCTCAAACGTATAATGATTTTGAATTAGCAAACATTCCTCAAACATATAATGATTTTGAATTAGCAAACATTCCTCAAACATATAATGATTTTGAATTAAAAAACATTCCTCAAACATATAATGATTTTGAATTAGAAAACATTCCTCAAATATATAATGATGTTGATAGAAAATATTCCTCAAACATATAATGATTTTGAATTAGAAAACATTCCTCAAACATATAATGATGTTGATAGAAAACATTCCTCAAATATATAATGATTTTGAATTAGAAAACATTCCTCAAACATATAATGATTTTGAATTAGAAAACATTCCTCAAACATATAATGATTTTGAATTAGAAAACATTCCTCAAACATATAATGATTTTGAATTAGAAAACATTCCTCAAACATATAATGATTTTGAATTAGAAAACATTCCTCAAACATATAATGATTTTGAATTAGAAAACATTCCTCAAACATATAATGATTTTGAATTAGAAAACATTCCTCAAACATATAATGATTTTGAATTAGCAAACATTGCTCAAATGTATGATGATTTAAATTAGCAACACTACTACTCATGATTGTCTTTGATTTTAATAAATAATTGTCCTTTTATACTTACAGTATTTACCTTTTTTTTAATATTTTTTTTTATTAAAATATGTAAGACAATAACTATGTTTAACCGAAAGAAATCCATCCTATATTATATCATGAGGAGGAATTTCTCCCGGTAAAGTTTGGACGATTACAGATTGACCAACTCAGATCTCTTTCAAAGTGTAATTTGTTTTATGTATTTAAATAAAATAAAATATAAAATTCCTATAAAATCATGTGACATATGTGACATATCTAGATTTTGCTGGTGTATTATATGAAAGACCGGTAAGAACTTGAAAGTTATTCCAATGTAGCGGCAATTTATAAAAAGTTAAAGGAAAAGAAATAAAATTTACTGCTAAACAATTTAAATTTATAGTCAATTTAGTGAATTTACATTGAAATGCTACAGCATATTAGTATAATACGGCTATTGCTGATTCATAATTAATATAATACCCTTGTGGTTGTTAAAATTTATAATGTTCGTAGTCCTCGGGGATATAAAAAAAAATAATTTTACATGCTGATTTTAGAACGAATTTACTGCATATATTGTTCATTCCAAACTACAGAAAAAACAAAAAAATAGTTTTTTACTTTGAAAGTAACACCTTGTATTCTTATTTTAAATTTCATGTTAAAATAATATTTTTATTATTTTTATAATTAACAAATTCGTTCCAATAAATTATATAAAAAAAAGTAGAAAACTGATAATAATAAAATAAATAAAATAAAATAAAATAAAGATAAAGCATAAAGAGATAGTTCATCTATTTAGAAGGTGAAATAAAATTGGCCATTACTACCAGAACGTAGTATTAACTAACAAAGTATTATACTAATCTCAGAAAAAACCATCTATAATTGATAATGAGTGATGTCGTATGAAAAATCAACATAGCAAAGTATCAAAAAAACAAGTAAATTCCTGAAATCCGCGTGATTGATTTCGGGAATGTAGTTGTTTTTTTGATATTTTGCTATGTTGATTTTTCATAATAACAACCTTCATCTGGATTGGATTGTAAGGAATTATTTACTTGTTGAGATTGCTCATAATCATATACAAAATTATAAAAGTTGAGATCAGAGTTAAATAGAAAATACACTTGCCCCGTTTTAATATTAACTAACAAATATGGTTTGTCTGACAAGTAGTGAATAACAAAATCTTGTGTATAACTACAAATAGATCCAAAAGAATTCGTTGAATTCGTTAAATATTGTGTTGAAGGTGTAATCGAGTCGGGTGGGGTAAAGTTCGTTGAAATTTGTGAAATATCATTAATTAGGTATCTCGAGTCGGGTGGGATGGAATTCGTTGAAACAATGTCATTAGTTCTCGACTCTGATAGGGTAGAATTCGTTGGAAATTGGGAAATGTTATTAGATAAGTGAGGAGATGCAGGTTCTTCAAACAACAAGTCGGATAAGGCATAATCCATTGAAGATTGCGAATCATCATCCTGTAGATAAGGAAGTTCATCTAACGTTGAAGATTGCGAAGTATGGATCTGTGGTCCCAAAGATGTTTCGGCTGGGGAAGAGGAGGATGACATCGACAACTCTTTTTTATTTTTATTTTTTCGATCTTTTGGTTGACTTTTCTTCCTTTCAGGTTTATAATTATCTCCATAAATTTCTCTATGTTTTTTCTTGGCCATCCTTTCAAGAGCATAGAAAAGCTTTTTTACTTCTTCCGTCTCATTTTTCCAAAGAATTCCTATTTCTTTTGATGTAAGTTTAACTTTTCTATCCACCTTTAGCTTGTTTTTAAATTCAGGGCTGGCTGATTTATTTCTTCTATATAAAATAAATATATTCTGAAGACGTGGGGGTTTTTCAAATTCGGTAATTCCCCTCCTCTTTAGATTTTTATAACGACGAGTTTCTTTTGAATTAATCAGTAATTCATCAATGTCTAAATAAAGTAGATGACTCAACTCTTTAACAATATCCTCGTCTGGTTTATTTTCATTCTCAATTCTATTATGCGCAAAAGATTTGATGCGTCCTTCTTGTTGTTTGAATTTACCCATTGTCAATTAAAAAAAATTAAAAATATTTCAAGAATATTTTTATCGAAATTTTTTTCGGAAGCAATTTTTTTTTATTAAAAAAAAAAATTCAGCATGAATAGTCTGAAGCATGCTATTGTTGTTGATCATATATTTACTTTATCTTTCGTAGTTAGTTTTCCGATATCATTGTTGAATAACCTATTATGTAACATAACACAAAGCATGAAAGGTTGATCATATCTTCGTTCGTAGCTAATCAATCTTTTCCTTACTAAGGTCATGGTTGAAATCTTGTACGCCGGTGGCAATATGTGAGAGATCAACTATTAATATTTTTATTATTTGTGCTTAATTTTAAACCACGTCACGTAATTGACGTAAGCACCACACTTTTTTTCATTGTTTGAAAATGTATACCCTGTAAAAATTTTTATCCGAATATTTTTCCATTATTTCTCGTGAAAATGACGGATATCCGTGTTAGAGAGATGAAATTTTCCATAATTTAAGGCTATAAAACATAATGCGGATCAACATATTTTTTATCTGAGGCATACTTTGCTTGTTCATACTATGAATAATCATTAAAGTGTATATCATTATTAAATTCGAAATGTTTATTAGAAAAACAAATGCATACGGATTTTAGAATAAAATGTCGTTTGTGCAGCAACACATTCGACAAATCCGTAATAAATATTTTTTATAATTTCTATTTAAAATGATATTTTATTATTTAATAAAAAGATTACATTCCAATAAAATAGAAATTACACTCCAATAAAAATAGATAAATATAAATTGTATATATAAAATATAAGAATAAAGTTTTTTTTTCGTTTCATTTTTAATTTATTTAATTAACAAATTGCACGATACTCACAGAGCGCAATTTGTTAATTAAATCAATTAAAAAGAAAACTAAATTCTGCATTACTAAGTAAAAAAGAACATAAGGCGTTGATCGGCTATCATAGGTCGCTTAAGTCGCTCATATCTTTGAGAACTTATCGGATATGTTGGTAAAGTATTGGCTTTGAGCAGCTAGAATGTTCTACGCAAAGTCAACATAGCAAAGTATCAAAAAATCAACTAAAAATCTGAAAGTCTTGTATATTTTTAGTTGTGTTTTTGATACTTTGCTATGTTGATTTGAGTCAAAGAGCGTTATTTCAGATATTTAAGTTGATACCTTTGATACTTTGCTATGTTGACTTTTTGTAAGAACATCCAGGGGAATAACCATCTTGTTTGGGAGGGCTTTGTTCAAAGAGCATATTATAAAGTATTTGTTGAGAAAGGTTGAAATCAGGGCGATAGTCATATATTCGTTCTTGCTGAAAAATGGTTGGTAATTCAGGTTGTTGAATAGTATTTGCTAATTCATTATATGATTGTTGAGGAATGTTTGCTAATTTAGGTTGTTGAATAAATTCAGGACCATTATATGATTGCTGAAAAATGGTTGGTAATTCAGGTTGTTGAATAGTGTTTGCTAATTCATTATATGATTGTTGAGGAATGTTTGCTAATTTAGGTTGTTGAATAAATTCAGGACCATTATATGATTGCTGAAAAATGGTTGCTAATTCAGGTTGTTGAATAATGTTTGCTAATTCATTATATGATTGTTGAGGAATGTTTACTAATTCAGGTTGTTGAATAAATTCAGGACCATTATATGATTGTTGAGGAATGGTTGGTAATTCAGGTTGCTGAATAGTGTTTGCTAATTCATTATATGATTGCTGAGGAATGTTTGCTAATTCAGGTTGTTGAATAGTGTTTGCTAATTCATTATATGATTGTTGAGGAATGTTTGCTAATTCAGGTTGTTGAATAGTGTTTGCTAATTCATTATATGATTGAGGAATGTTTGCTAATTCAGGTTGTTGAATAATACATGGTTGCTGGGAAGTGTTTAACATCATTTCGTTCGTTTGATAATTATCAAAGTTGATGTTAGGTAAAAAACAAATTTGATCCGTTTTAGTATTAAATAAGTATGGTTGGCCAAATGAGTCGTAAATAATATCATAATCTTGTATATTGTCACAAATGGAACTAATAATAGAGTCGAATTCAAAAGATTCCGTTGAGGATTGCGATACATAATTTGTTGAATTGGGTGAAGCTATGACTTCATTTGGCGACGATTCAGGAAATGTTTCAGTTGAGGAAGAACGGGATGATACAGACGACTCTTCATAGGTTTCAGTTTTTCGAATTTTTAGTTGATTTTTAAAATTTCTTATAAATTTATAATTTTCATAAATTTGTCCATGTTTTTTCTTCGCCATTCTTTGAAGAGCATAGAAAGTTTTCATTACTTCTTTTGTTTCATTATTCCAGAAACCTGCTATTTCACCTGAAATAAATTTCGCTTTTTTATCTTCAGGTGCTCTATTTATAAATAGAGGACCAGCCATTTGATTCCTTCTATACAACATAAATGCATTCTGAGGACGTGGTGGATTTCCAATTCCGGTTCTCAACATTTTTTTATAACGACGAGTTGTATTTGGATTAGTAAGTAACTCATCTATATCTAAATAAAACAGATGAATCGAGTCCTTAACAATATCCTCATCTGATTTACAAGGATCAGGCGCAAATTTTTTATTATTTCTCTTATGCGCAGAAGATTTGTTGCGTTGATTAAATTTACCCATCGCTAAATAAAATTTTTTAAAAAAATTTTTTTTTAAGAGGATAATTTTTTTTAAGAGGATAATGATAAAACCTTGTAGGAAAATTTAGGAATTTTCATCGAGTAGTCGTCCTTTATAATTTATTTGACTTTTCATACCGCAGCTTGGTTATTGTTTGAATTCGAATGTGTAACATATGATTACTTTATAACTCGAACACACCACATGATATCATAAAGCGCTATTTTCTAAAATAAGATCACATCCTTGAAGATCTAGTCACAGAATTCTTTCATTCAAAAATAGGGGTCATAAAAGCATTTGTTTCCAAAAATAACCAACACTCCGAGTTTTTATTTAAGTTTTATTAATAAATCATTTTCATTTTAATTAATCAAACACGTCACCAAATCTATAACAATTTTGTATGCAAATAAAAGAATTCTTGGCTTAATTATTTTAGCCTCTTGTAGTTATTTTAATTAAAAATTAACAGTAAGTCACGATCTCAAGGAATAAAGAATAATTTTACACGCTGATTCTGAATAATGTTTTCGCAGGCAATATATAAAAATTGCGACTTTATTTTTTTAACATTAAAACAAATGATATTTAAAACCAATCATTTTATATTATAATTTTCGAAGTGGATGTTTTTATTTATTTTTATATTAGAACAAATTACATTTCAATAAAATTAAAATAAAAAGGCAAATAAATATAAATATAAAGAGTGAAATAATTATATGTTTATTTAATTTTAATAAGAATATAATTCCCAAAAAACCAATGATCCAAAAACTAATCAATATAAAATTAAAATTTACCATCACCATTCATTATATTCTATGAAAAGCAACATAGCAAAATCAACCAACTACCCATTGAGTAATATATCCTCCATATTCATTGCCAAAACAGACCTACCATCCTGTATTGACACCGACATGGAAGATGTTATTCAACAGATAATCAATTGATCTTGTTTAATGTTAACTTCTCAGAGGGAAAAATCATTACGTTAATTGAACTGATTCAATCTTAAAAGCGCATGTGGTGCTGCTGTTACAATCAAATCGTGTGTTTCTTGTGCTGTTTCATACCTCCCATCCCCGAAGGGACAATAATATCCCTGTTGTGTTGCTGTTACAATCAAATCGTGTGTTTCTTGTGCTGTTTCGTACCTTCCATCCTCGAAGGGACAATAATATCCCTGTTGTGTTGCTGTTACAATCAAATCGTGTGTTTCTTGTGCTGTTTCATACCTTCCATCCTCGAAGGGACAATAGTATCCCTGTTGTGTTGCTGTTACAATCAAATCGTGTGTTTCTTGTGCTGTTCCATCCCTTCCATCCCTGGAAGGACAATAGTATTCTTGTTGTGCTGCTGTTACAATCAAATCGTGTGTTTCTTGTGCTGTTTTATTCCTTCCATCCCCGGAAGGACAATAGTATTCTTGTTGTGCTGCTGTTACAATCAAATCGTGTGTTTCTTGTGCTGTTTTATTCCTTCCATCCCCGGAAGGACAATAGTATTCTTGTTGTGCTGCTGTTACAATCAAATCGTGTGTTTCTTGTGCTGTTTTATTCCTTCCATCCCCGGAAGGACAATAGTATTCTTGTTGTGCTGCTGTTACAATCAAATCGTGTGTTTCTTGTGCTGTTTCATCCCTTCCATCCCGCGAGGGATAATAGTATTCTTGTTGTGCTGCTGTTACAATCAAATCGTGTGTTTCTTGTGCTGTTTCGACCCTTCCATCCCACGAGGGATAATAGTATTCTTGTTGTGCTGCCGTAATTGTTTCTTGCGCTGTTCCATTTTCTCCGACCATGGAAGGATAATCGTGTGCTTGTTGTGCTATTCCAATCTCGGAGGAATAGTATTCAAAAATTATTGGCTCACAAAAGTTAAGGTTAGAGTTAGATAGAATATATATTTGACGTGTATTAATATCGAATAAATCTTGCATATTGTTATCTTGTATGTGCTGAAATTGCTCGGTAAATGCTTGATCAATGGTATATATTTGTTCTTCAGGTTCCAAAATTTCAGTTTCTTGTCTATAATTCTCGGAATGTATTTGTTCAGCCTTTCTCGCAAGAGCACGGAAAAGTGATTTTATATGCTCTGGTTCCCTATTCCAAAGAGCTTTTATTTCTTTCGAAACGTCACAAGCTCTTCTATCTTCAGCTGGTCTATTTTTAAATTCGGGACTGGCCATCTTGTCCTTCCTATATAAAATAAACGCATTTTGACATTTTGGTGGACGACTCAATTCTCCACTCTGGAATTTTTCTGCACGTTTGTTCGTTCGTGAATTACCCAACAAAGTATTCATATCTAAAGAAAATGCATAAGTTGTTCCATTAATAATTTCGTCATCTGACTGGAAACTATTGGTAAAGGTATATTCCATTGTAATCGTAATCTATTAAAAAAAAAAAAAGAAAAAGAAAAAGAAAAAAATTTGAGAATTTTCAGCGGGAATTCTACGGTGTATAAATTATAAAATTACGCGTCGATCTCGTTATTGATATGCAGTGTTACTTTAACTTTACAGTTTTACAAGATGAAACCAATTAAAATTAATAATCTTTTTTTTCAAAAGGAATCACATTGTAATTTTTTAACCTTATTAAGAATTTATGAAAGGATTATTGATACCTTACAAGTTAATGGCGGTCTCGGAGATACTTCTCCAAATTCTAAAAATAGTAGGCCGTAGCCATGAAAATCTTTATTTATAGTATACAATGCGTAGTATGATTTTCTCATTTGGACAAAAAAGGTTGATAATGAAAGATAATGAAGTTATGATATCATTTTTACATAATTGCGCCTTATCTTCAACGTAAATAGCTAAATTTTTTTTTTGGTAACACAATGAACATTATTAAATCAAGTTTTGGAAAAAGCGCGTAAAACCCGTTTTATTTTATTTTGAATTATATTTATTTGGTTTAGATCACAGAATCTATTTACTGTAATATTTTTTATCGGTGATGAAATTTTTTCTTTATAGCTTCATTACGCAGTCAACATTTTTAGCATCAACTTTTTCTATTTAAAAAGAATGATAAATGCATATTTAATAAATATAAAATAAATTATAAAAGAACAAAAAAAAATAAAAAAATAAAAAAGAGGAAAAGCTATGCATTTCTATAAATAAGTACGTATAATTTAATCTTAGAGTCAATCTGTAATATAATTTGTAAGCACAAGAAGTGAAATTTCTATGCAAAGTTTATATAATAAATTACAAAAGTATCAAACAAATCTATTTGAAAGGGTGCCTCGGAGTCTCCGGGCATACGGTCCGATTCGGACATTTGACCATCGACCTTTAATTGTAATTAGAAGAAATAAAACAATTAGTGAATTATCTGGAATCTGAATAAGACGAACGGAAAATTCCTTACGTGATCTGCGATGTTCAAATATCCGAATCGGTCCATATGCCCGGTGACTCAAAGGAACCCTTTCAAAAAAGATTTGGTTGATATTTTTGTCTAAGTTATTATATTGACTTCTTATAGACTTTCAGTTGGGTTTGATTTTTTTTATAGATACCCTGAAACACTTTGTTTCAGATTTGATTCAAGTAACTGTCGTACGATGAAGTCGAAATATAAGTATGTATTATCAACCATATAATCAGGTTCAAAAGGATCCGTTGAATCAAAATTGGAAGACTGTTGAGTGTAAAATCCAAATGCGTCATTGTTGGGTGAGGTAGAATTAGCATAATTGTTTAAATTATCCTGATCATAGAATAAGTCGGGTAAGGTAGAAGCATAATTAGGTAAGTTGTAATTCTGCGAACTCGATGAAGTAGAATCTTCAAGAATGTAGGTGAAGCCGGGGCAATCTCCAGAAGTCGCATCATTCATTGTATTTTGATTCTGCGAAATCAAGTTGGGTGGGGTAGAATCTCTAAAAGCGTCGGCATTCATCAAGTTTGGATTCTGCAATCTCGAGTTGGGCGAGGTAGAATCTCCAAGGATGTTATTAATAAAGTCGTGATTGTGCGAATCTCCAAAAGTGGCATCATTCATCATGTTTTGATTCGGCAAATTTAAGTTGGGCGAGGTATAAACTCCAAGAATGTTATTAGTAAAGTTGTGATTGTATGATCTCGAATAATCTCCAAAAGTGGCATCATTCATCATGTTTTGATTCGGCAAATTTAAGTTGGGCGAGGTAGAATCTCCAAGAGTATTATTAGTAAAGTTGTGATTGTACGATCTCGAGTAATCTTCAGAGGTGGCATCATTCATCATGTTTTGATTCGGCAAATTTAAGTTGGGAGAGGTAGAATCTCCAAGAGTGTTATTCGTAAAGTTGTGATTGTACGATCTCGAGTAATCTCCAGAAGTGGCATCATTCATCATGTTTTGATTCGGCAAATTTAAGTTGGGCGAGGTAGTATCTCCAAGAGTGTTATTAGTAAAGTTGTAATTGTACGATCTCAAGTAATCTCCAGAAGTGGCATCAATCATCAAGTTCTGATTCGGCAAATTTAAGCTGGGAGAGGTAGAATCTCCATGAGCGTTATTAGTAAAGTTGTGATTGTGCGAATCTCCTGGAATGGCATCATTCATCATGTTTTGATTCGGCGAATTTAAGTTGGACGAGGTAGAGTCTCCAAGTGTGTGCAAGCTCATATTGGATGAATCTGTTGAAGATTGGGAAGCTTGATAATATGGTAATGATTCGGTTGAAGAATTGTCAGATGAGATCGATGACCCTCTTTTCTTTTTTTTATATTTATAATCATCTCCATAAACCTCCCTGTGCTTTATCTTGACCATCCTTTCAAGAGCACAGAAAACCTTTTTTACTTCTTCCGTCTCATTTTTCCAAAGAATTGCTATTTCTTTTGATGTAAGTTTAACTTTTCTATCCTCCTTTCGCCTTTTTTTAAATTTGGGGCTACGTGATTTAAATCTCCTATATAAAATAAACCTATTCTGAGGGCGGGGAGGTGTTTTAACTTTGATGGTTCCATTTCTTTCTGATTTCTCTTGACTTTTATGACGTCGAGTTTTTTTCGAGTTAGTCAACAATTTATAGAATTTTTCTTTATTTATATTATACCTATAGATATAATCATTTACAATATCTTCGTCAGTTTTATCCGGATCAGGTGGATAGTAGTTGGCACACCATCTTTGTTTTCTAGGTTTACCCATACTTAATAAGAAAAAAATAATTAAATGGATCCAATTGAAGGATGTTTCATTAGATTCCGTACAAAAATGCCTTTTTATAAAAAAATCCCTTAATTTATTATATTGTTTTTGTTTTTTTTAATACAAACCGCAGTATGTTATTGTTTGATAATTTCATGTAGTTCAGTTGGCGATCCGGGTAAAATATTCCAGAAACACAAAATTTATTGCTTTGTTTTTTGACCTTATTAATACATAATAAGTCAACTGAAAATATGACCAAACAACGTATACTATACAATAATATTATTTAATTTCCAATCCTAGCAGATTTTTTGTCAAACGGCAACTTTTTCTAGGATATTATTATGCTCAGTAAATTCTTATTTAGGAATTCTATGGAAGATCTCGGAAAACGGACGACTTTGGTGGGACAAAATTTACTAACTTTCCTAATAATAGATAAAGTTGAATGGCATGAATGAATGAATAATTAATTGTAAGATGAACCAAAATAAACTTACAGTAGGTTTCGTTACACTCGATTCCCTTTACCACTTTTATCCTAAATAAAATTCTTGGTACAATCATAAATATGAAGGTACAATTTTATAATTTTTTTTGATAATAAAAATGGTTGGAAAATTTTATTTGACATAAATTATTTATAAAATAAATATTAACCCAAATGTTCAAGTAATAAAAAAAAGAAAAAAAAAAAAAAGGTTGAATATCTCTAAGACAATTCGTTTAAATGAGGTTGTATTCGTAATCTACTTCCTTGTCTTAATGAAACAACAGGAATAATTTTAGAAGTAATTTTCCATTCAGAAACAATTGGATATTTTTTACCATTAATTGAGAACGCAAAAGATTTTTCAGTCATATCCAAATGAATTGTAATAATATCACCTTCTTTCAATTTAGCATCATACCATTTACGATCTTTCTTATGATAAACATAACCATCAGAACAAAGAAGCCAACCATGATATTTTTGAATATATATTATTACATTTTCTTCTAATGTTTTATCATAATCACATAATCCAATCCAAACAGTTTTATGTAATTTTTCGATTACGATATCCCATTCATAAATTCCTTTTCCTTTAATGATCATATCCGTTATCATAGATTTAATAGAATTATCATTAATATTACTAACTTCTACAGTGAATCCATCCTTTGAAACATGAAAACCATAATTTAATTCGATGAATCTTTCATGATAAGCTTGCCATCTAAAAATAGGAACACCACGAATTAATCTTGAGTTATTAATAATTTCTTGAGCAGAAATATTTTCATCAATTTTACAACGGTAAGCATCTAATAATCTTTCATAAGGAAAGACATTTAAAGGTTCGACATATTTCATGATGCACATGAAATCCATTCGATGTAAATCAAAATAAGGTAATAATGGTTTCAACTGTTTTTGTATATCTTTAACTATATTTGGTTCATAATCCATAATAAATGCTGAATCTTGATTAGGTAAATAATAATCTTTAATAATGATTCTTTTAATCTTGATTAAAGTATATTTAAATAATTCAAATTCTGTAGTGGCAAAAGGTACTTTAACATCAAGTGTTTTTGATAAAAGATATTTTAAAGCTAATAATGATAAAGAATCATCTTTTAAAGGATTTAAATTAAATTTTGCCACAAAATCAATCAATAATTTTGACATTCCATTATAACTTTTTATAGTAAAGATTTCAACATATTGAGATAAAAGTTGTTTACCTAAATCTTTATCTCCATCATTTAAAATTTTCTTGGTAAATTCAATAATATCTTTTTGGAGTTCATTTAATTTAAAACAATTTGCTGCATAATACATTTCTATAAAATCCTTAACTGTTAAATCCACTTTTTTAATATTTGAAGTATATAAAAATTCCAATATAACCTTCATGACAGTAGAATTAATCTTTGTAAATATAATATTTTTAATTTCTGCTTTTGATTTATTAAAGATAAGATTGTTGAATACATCGCTACGAGTTGCTAGAATATTTTTACATGCACGTAACGTAACTCCATCAGAACATTTTAAAGAAATATTATAGGATCTTTCATCATTTAGTAAAGTTCTCAAATCATTCTCTAATGATTTTCCTCGTATAGATGGTTTATTATGATTTTTTTTTGATTTGAATAATGTTGTCATGATATTATCTATCGAAGAAAAAAGTAAAAGAAAAAAATTTTTTCTTTCGAAAAAAAAAGGAAAAAAAAAATAGGTTGGAGAAAATGTTGTGGCTTAACTAATTTGGCTATCATGAGAAATCTTTATGATAAAGCATATGATTTGAAGACATATATGTTATTTGTTTACTTTTTTAAAAAAAAAGTTAAAATTCCTGTTATTCCTGTTGATTAACCACGTGGACATCAATTATATTGAGAAAATATCAAATGTATTATTTTATTTTTGGTAAAATTTAATTTATTCTAATTAATTTTAATTAAATCGCGACAGCGATACAATAATACAATATATTGTTAACATTGTAATAACGTAATAGAATACTAATAGAATAGAGGTTACACGAATTTTTGAAAAGTAAACTGTACAAAGAAAAAAAAATTCGAACGAACCAAGTAAATATTTAAGCGGAGATGTGAAAAGTTTCAATATTATAAAAGGATGGATTGTGGATTGTATATATATAAATATATATATATATATACTGTACAAACACACTACATATGAACATTGATTAGTGTTACACGACTTTTAAGTGATTATCAGAAAAAGGTTATGATTATTTATAGCTAATGATAAGTTTATTTACGTTCTAAGTTCCAAGTTTGTTTTCATACTTGGTTATTTACATATATCAGTATGAATGTATGATACTTTATTTGTCTAATCATATTTTTCTCAACTAAATAATAGTATCAGATAATATTTCTAATCATTTTTGATATTTTCACTAAAGATAATTTATGTTACTACTAAAAAATCTTTATAGTATTTTTAATTCAACAAGAGAGAAGTTACCTTGCTGAAACATGTGATAAATTCTGTAATCTCCTTTAATATTAAGTAAGAGATTTTTTTACTTGCTGTGATTATTTTTGCAATTCCTTTAGATGTTTTATATCTAATAATTTTTGGAGCCACTACTTTTCCTATAAAGCTCATTAATGTTTCTAAAGCAGCATCGTGTAAAACATCTTCAACAAATTTTAATGCTTCATTGTTATTATTATTATTATTATTTTTATTACGTATAATACAATAACTGGTACCATAAACTAAGGTGCCAATCACCATTCCTGAACAACCAGTTGCTATAAGAGCATTTACAATATGACTAGAAATCACAGATTTCAAACACCAACGAATCAATTGGTAACACCAATAAAGTAATATATATGTGTTGCGCATTTGTATATATAAATAATCCAAGAAAGAAGGATTAGAAAGATTGATTGCGATAGGTTTTCAGGTAAAACTTTTTTTGATTTTTCTTGGTTATTTTTCTTGGAGTTCAATACCCTTTATTTATTTAACGTTTGATTAATGTCTGTATTATGATATAATTTATGCTAGATATGGTTAATCAATTTCACTTCACATGGCAATCTCGCTTATCTCAAATCTTATTTAGTTAACTTTCCCACGACTTATATAACCCGCTATCACCTCTTCTTCCACTATCACCTTAGAAAGAAAACGAGACGTAAATTTTATATCAATTTTAATTATTTTATCGACTTTTGTCAGCTACAATAAAAAAATAATATTGTTGAAGAACGAAAAAAAAAATCAATTTATTATTTACCACTTTTTTCCGATCCGTTTAATAATTAGCGCGAACGGTACAACATTAAAAATCCTGAAAACTTATATAAGGTTTTTTTTTTTTGTGATACTTTTATTATAATAATCATACAAGGCTAATAACTAATTTATTTAATACAGGATTTATAATTCATAGTAAAAAATGAGGTTGTATACGTAATCTACTACCTTGTTTCAATGAGACAATAGGACAAATTTCAGAAGGAATATTTTTCCATTCAGTAACATCATCATTCCTAAAATTATTAACCGAAAATGCACAAGTTTTATCTGTCATATTTAAATGTACCGTAACTTTATCTCCTTCCTTAAATTTTTCACTTGTATATTTTTTCCATTTTTTTTTATTATAAACAAAACCATCTGATCCAAGAACCCAACCATAATATTGATTATTATAACAAAATTCTTGATTAAATTCTTTATGATCACAAATACCAATATAAATAGTTTTACACAATTTTTCAATTATAATATCCCATTCATAAATTCCTTTCCCTCTGATAATTAAATCTCCAATCACATGTTTATACGCGTCAAGATTTTGATCAGCTTGTAAGGTGAATCCATCTTTAGAAATATATAAGTTATCATGTAAATTATTATCATTCCATCTAAATATTGGAATTCCACGAATAGATCGAAATATTTTATTTTGTTCTTGTAATTTGAATCGGTAAGCATCTGTAATCATTTCAGAAGGAAATACGTTCATTGGTTCAATTTTTTTAATAATATAATCGGATTCAATTCTACGTAAATCAATATAAGGAATTAATAATTTTAAATAATAATTTATTCTCTTGGAAATAATTTCTTTCTCATTTTGTTTATCTTTGATTTCTAAACTTTTTACGATAATTTTGACAATCTTAATAATGATATATTCAAAAATATCAAGTTCGAATGTTGCAAAAGGTTTTCTAGTATCATAAGTTTTACACAAAAAATATCGTAATCCCATCAATGATAATGAATCTTTTTCAGCTTCATCAGGAACCAATGAAATCTTTGCTAACCAATCGATCAAAACTTGTGAAATTTCATTATCATTATTGAACCAATATTTATTAACAAAATTTGATAACAGTTTTTTTCCTGTATCATCATTTTCATATTCTAAAATTTGTTTAGTATATTCAATAATATGTTTTTGAAGAATATCTAATTCAAAATATTCTGTCGCGTGATATATTTCAATAATATTATCTATCGTCAATTTTTCAAGATCAATTTCACAAGTATATAAAAAATTTAAAATAAATTCCATTGCATTTGAATCAATTTTATCAAATTCAATATTATTCATATTTTTTTGTTGTATAAAATTATTGAATACATTAGAACGAGCGGATAAAATATTTTTACATGCTCCCAAAACGATACCATTAGAACATTTTAACTTGATATCAAAAAATCTTTCGTTATAAAGTAATGCTCTCAAATCATTTTCCAATGATTCTCCTCGTGTCTTAATAATTTGTTTCGTTATTGGTTTGGTTAAATTTGTCATTGTGGGATAAATTGCGTCTTGATTTTTTTTTTTTTTTAAAAAAAAAAAGATCTTTGACCATTTATAATGAATTTTTAGGGGAAGACTTCTTCAAAGAGTTTTAAGGTTTGATTAACTTGTGTAATTACTAATATGTGATCCCTCATATGAAGATAAGTCGTTATCAGTTATGTATTAACTAAATTTAAATTTAATCGACCATCAAATGACTTTATCATAAAAAATCAAAAGTAACGCGATCGAAAATAAGTTACAAAATTTTTAATTTGTGAAAAAAAAATATATATATCTGATATATACAATATATATATATATATATATAAATTTATATAATTATATATAATATTTGTTCATTATTAATATGATTAATATGATATTAAACGTAATTTACTACCTCTTTTTAGAGAAACAAAGGGGTAAATTTCATCAGGGAATGAATGACCAAAATTTTCATACCGAATATTATTATTAACACCAAAATAACAATGATTAGAGTCCATGTCAACAATAATGTTAATAACATCACCTATCTTATATACAGAACTATTCCATTTCCAATCTCTCTTATTATAAATATACCCATCAGAACCGAGGGCCCATCCATGAAACCCTTTATCACCAGGTTTATTAAATTCCTCTTCAAAACCACATATTCCAATATAAATGGTATCATTCAAGTTTACAACTAAAATATCCCATCTATGAATTCCTTTCCCTTTAATAGTTAAATCTCCCATGATAGATTTGTAGTTTTTAAGTTTAGAATCAGCTCCTACGGTAAATCCATTGTTACTTATGTATAACCTATTCTCAGCTTGCCAAAGATCTTTCCCAAAGTTTTTCCACTTAAAGATTAACCTTCCACGCATAGGTTGTAATTTTTCATGCTTCTTTTCTATTTTGAAACGATAAGCGTCTGTAATCATTTCCGATGGAAATAAAGGTTCAAGTTTATTTACAATCTCATCAGGATCTATTATACGTAAATCAATATAAGGAAGTAAGGGCGTTAAACGTTCCTTAATTCTTTCGATTACATTTGAATCATATTTCATGTCATATGGATCCTTTTTCAAACCAATTTTTTCCTCTAATACAGTATATTTCGCCTTGACAAGAGTATATTCAAAAAGTGTAAGCTCATAAGTTCCAAATGACTTATCGGTACAATATGTTTTCTTCAATAGATAATGTAATGCTGTCAATGATAATAAATCTCTATCAGCTTCATGGGGTAATAATTGTATCTTAGCTACCCAATTAACTAAAAGATTGGCCATATCATTATCCGCTTCTAAAGAAAATTTTTCAATATAACTTGTTAAAAGATCTTTTCCTAATTCCTCATCTCCATTTCTTAAAATTTTTTCTGTAAATTCAATTATAGTTTTTTGTAATTCATTAAGTTTAAAATAAATTGATGAAAAATAAATTTCTATCACATTATTTTTTCTTAACGTTTCTCGTTCATTCTCAGAAGTGTATAAATATTCTAATATATATTTCATCGCCACTGAATCAATTTTATTAAATTCAAGTTGTTTTTTTGGTTTATCGACATTATCAAAGATAAGGTCATTAAATACTTCAGAACGAACGGCTAAAATATTTTTACACGCACGTAATGTAAGACTATCTGAACATTTTAAAGTAATATCAAAAAATCTTTCATCTTCCAATAATTTTCTCAAATTATTTTCTAATTTTCTTCGTGGTGAAACCATCATTATAGACTCAAGCTCAAGTTCTGCTGAAATTGTCATTTATTTTATAAAACGTAAAACTTAAGTTATACAAATCTCGTGGTTTTTTTTTTTAAAAAAAAAGTTTAAATTTGAGGGAAAAGATTTTCAACCTTTAAAAATTTTTTTTTTTCCACACTAATTTTGGAAAACAAATAATTCAGTGAAATGATACCATATTTGGAAATATTATATCAAATAAAGAACGACATGCAATGATCACAATCAATGGTATCTTTACACAATGAAATAATAAAAACTCGTTTTTTTAATACATAATACAAAGCTTTCTGATAATCATATGAAATTTACTTTTTTTATGGAAGGTTTAAATATTATCGTTATTTATTTAAAAGATATAATCAAATACATATTTGTTAAAATAAAAGAAAAATCTCTAATTTGGTAAGGAGAAATGATAATTATTTTATATGTAATTTACCACCCTTGTTTAATGAAACAAAAGGATATAATTCATCAGGAAAAGCATGACCAATAACTTCGTAAAAAGTTTGATTATTTATACTAAAATAGCAATGTTTAGCGGTCATGTCTACGGTAATATTAACCACATCGCCTACTGTAAATTTGGCGTTATTCCATTTCCAATCTCTCTTATTATAAACATAGCCATCCGAACCGAGTGCCCATCCATATTGATAAGTTTTATCCCCAGGTTTATCAAATTTCTCATCTTTACCACATATTCCAATATAAATAGTATCATTTAAATTTTCAACTGAAATGTCCCACTTATGAATTCCGTTACCTTTGATAACTAAATCTCCCATTATAGATTGGTAATTTTTAATATTTGAATCAACTTCTACGGTAAATCCGTTGTTGGTTATAATTGGGGGCGGAGGTGGGTTTTTGGATTCCTTAGATTCTTTACCTTCGAATTCGTATTTCCATCTAAAAGTTATCCGACCGCGTATAGGTTGAAGCAGTTCGTGCTTTTTTTCTATCCTATAACGATAAGCATTTGTAATCATTTCTTGTGGAAATAATTTTAAAGGTTCGAGTTTTAATACAACATCATCAGGATCTATTATGCGTAAGTCAATAAATGGAAGTAATGGCATTAAACGATCCTTAATTCTTTCGATCACATTTGAATCGTAATTCATATCATAAGGCTTTTTTGAGCCAGTCTTCTCTTCTAATATAATATGTTTAGTTTTGACTAGAGTATATTCGAAAAGAGTAAGTTCATAAGTAGCGAATTGATCTTTGGTTTCAAACGTCTTATTTAGAAGATGTTGAAGTCCCATTAATGATAATGAATCACCATCAGCATTATCAGGGAAAAGCTGTATTTTAGCTACCCAATCAACTAATAATTTACTCATGTCATTATTCACATCTAATGAAAATTTTTCGATAAATTCTGATAAAAGTTTTTTTGCCAATTCGTTCAATTCTTCGGTCCCATAAGTTATTGTTTCATCTGTTTTATCACCTTCTCTTAAAATTTTCATAGTATATTCAATTATATCATTCTGTAGGTCATCTAATTTGAAAAAAATTGCAGCATAATAAACTTCTATAACATTAGAAACACTTAAAGTTTCTTTCTCATTCTTTGAAGTATATAAATATTCTAAAATAAGTTTCATCGCTATTGAGTTAACTTTATCAAACTCTAATTGTTGTCGTTGTTGATTTGCATTGTTTTTTTTTGATTTATCAAAGATATATTCATTAAATACTTCAGTACGGCTTGCCAAAATATTTTTGCAAGCATTTAATACAATGTTATCCGAACATTTTAAAGAAATATCATAAAATCTTTCGTCATATAATAATTTTCTCAAATCACCTTCTAAAGATTTTGGTTGGGGAGAAGGTTGGGATGAATTAGATGAATTAGGTGGATTAGGAGGGTTATCAGATTGAGATGCCATTATTATTTGGCTAAAAAAAAAATATTTTTTAAGTTGTTTAATCGATTTTTTTATACGATTTTTTTTTCAAAAAAGAAATATATATATACTTACCAAATTCAGCGGTAAATGGTTCATATTGCATCTAACTCTTGTTTTATTCAATGTTTTTTTATGCTCAATGATAACTGATAGTCATAATCCATCTAATCAAATTTCCCATACACAGAAATACAGAGCTATCCAAATGAAGTAACTAATCGATTTTTTTATATGCATAGTTACAGCAGCACACAATCCAACTAAATTTGGTATTATTAACTACAATCGCAATAATCGTTTTATAATTGTAGTACAAATTATACAGCATTTTTGGAAAAAAAGGGTTTATCTCGATCGTCAAAAAAATTTTTATTTTAAGTTAAATTATCTCTCGACAGATGTGAAAACTTTAATTGGAATAACCTATGTGATCTTTAAATGACTATTGTTAAAAGTAAAATTAGTTATGAAATCATACAAGTATCTAATACTGGATTATTATTATATGGTGTCAAATAGAAATCTAACAAGTTATCTGTTATAATCAGTGTATACATGCGGTCGGAAATGCCGATTTATAATTACGCCATATACCTTCTCTTCCTTTTTTTCCATAAATTTAACCACACAGTCTTTTAAAAAGTTTAATTGAGTAGCAAAGGATTAACAAAATTAATAATAAAAAGTAAAATTTGATAAATACAGTATTTAAAAAAAGGATAATCTCTTCTAGTATATTCAACATTTAAAATAATTCTTTCACTTTCAGCTTTAGCAATTATAATAACAACATTATTATCTTCTGCAAATTCAATTTGTTTGAAGCTAAAAAAATCGTTTCATCAATAACTTTAATTCATTATTAAATACTTCTCCGGCTCTACTTTGAAAATTTTTGAACTTTCTCCTCTCAAATTTCTTCAATATTACAAATTTTCTCCAATTAAAAAACTTCTCTTTGAATGTTTCACTTACCGTGAACTTATTAACCATGCTACACTATCCGAACATGAATCTGGTATTTGTTGATATACATAAAAATTTAAATGTCATCCGAATTCTTAAAATCAAAGAGTTCAAATTCGTTTTTGTGAAAAATAAAAATGAAAGTAAAAATACATATAATTTATATTCCCTAATCAAAAACATATTAGCCACACACTTTTTTGGGGGTGAAGAGGCATCATATAAAACATTTTTTTTTTTTCATCGTGAATTTTGATTATTATGATTTAGATTCGCATTTTTGTTTGTGTTTACGGTAATAAATATTTACGCATTCTTTAAAGAATGTGGCTTCATGATTTTTTAACGATCCTAAACAATAAAATCCTATACGTCATATTAAATTCGCACCGTAACTCATTTCCCGATAAGTTGCTCATATCTTTGATCAGGATTATCGAGAAGAGTTTTCGAGATCTTTCATTTTGTAGAGAAGCTTTTTCCGATAAGTTCAACTAATAAGGGTATTCTTTTCATCACTAAAATGCCTTTCACATATACAGTATATATTGTTAAGTACTATGCTGTTTAGTATTTGAAAAAGGAAGGAAATAGTTCCACTCCAAGGCTCAATAATGGTCATCAAGGAGATATACTATAGTTAAGGAAATTACTTTTTATGAGTCGTGTGGTATTCAAACCGTCAAACCCTAAACATTCGCCACGACCAAATAACGTTCACCTTTTTTTGATTCAGTCAAGAAATAAATTATTTAACTTTACGAATTATGAAATTTATTATAGAGAAAAAAAGTATAAAAGGAGGTACAAGTTGACGATGTTGGAAGTTCAAAGAAAGTATTTATTCTCTTTAAACATTTACTTTTTTAATATACAGAAAAAATTCTTAAATATGAGGTTGTACATGTAACTTGCCACTTTGTCTTATTGAAACAACAGGACGAACTTCAGAAGAAATATTTGTCCATTCGGAAACATTTGGTCGTCTTATACCATTAACTGAGAAAGAACATGATTTCTTTGTCATATCTAAATGAACGGTAACAATATCACTTTCTTTAAATCTTGCATCATACCATTTCCAGTCTTTCTTATGATAAACGTAACCATCAGAACCAAGAACCCACCCACAATATCCATGATAATCTATTTCATTTTTATTAACATCCTCATCAATACTACATATGCCAATATAAATAATTTTACTCAATTTTTTGATTACAATATCCCATTCATATAATCCGCTACCTTTAAAAATGATATCTCCAGTTCTAAATTTAACAGAATTTTGCAGCTGGTTAACTTCAAGTTTAAATCCATCTTTTGAAATGTTTATACTCGTATCATCGGATTGCAACATCCATCTAAAAATAGGAATTCCTCGAATACATGCTAATTCATTCGTTTCCAAATTTCTACTTCCTTGAGACTGAGACTGAGACTGCTGAGACATTCGACGATAAGTATCCAATAATTTCTGTGTAGGAAAAATATCCAAAGGTTCAACATAATCAGCGATTTCATTTGATTCCATTCGACACAAATCAAGATAAGGAAGTAATGGTTTTAAATGATCTTTAATTTCTTGAATTACATTTGGTTCATAATCCATATTAAATGGATAATTTTGCATCGTTGAATTTGTCTTTATAACTATTCTCTTAACCTTATTCATGGCATATTCCCAGATAGAAAATTCTGTAGTCGCAAAAGGTTTTCTAACTCTGAAAGTCTTACATAAAAGGTATTTTAATCCAAACAATGATAATGAGTCATCTATAGGAACTAATTTAATTTTTGCAACCCAATCGACCAAAACCTGAGCCATCTCATTATCTGCATCTGTGGAAAATTTTTCGACAAATTGGGATAAAAGTTTTTTCCCTAAATCTTCATCTCTTTCTTCCAAAGATTGTTTAATAAATTCTATAATACGTTTCTGAAGAACATCTAATTCAAAATATATTGCTGCATAATAAACTTCAACAACATTTTCAACTGTTAATCTTTCTTTTTCAACTTTAGAAGTATATAAAAATTCAAGTAAAATATTCATTGCTGTTGAATTAATTTCGTAAAATTTAATATCATTATTAATTTTTCCACACTCATCAAAAATAAGATTATTAAATACGTTGCAACGATTGGATAAGATGGCTTTACAAGCATTTATGACAACTTCATCTGAACATCTTAACTTAATGTCAAAGAACCTTTTATCATAAAGTAGCTGTTTTAAATCATTTTCTAAGGATTTTCCTCTCGGAGAATTATTTTGATTTGCATCTGGTCTAGATGAAGCTGTCATTATTAAAAAAATTTAACTTATTATTTCCCAAATTTTTTAAACAGAAAAAATGTGGTTTAAAAAAAGAAACGAGGCATTATCCACTTATGGGTTCAAATACAAAATAAATTTTTTTATTAAAATGCTTTGTAACACAATCAAAGCCTCAAAGATTTCAGCCTCATTTTAGCATATATGTATCGATTAAAATTATCTCAAAGAAATCTCTTATTAGCAAAGAATTTTAATTATATCCTATAATTATTTATAAATTTCTTTTATATTTTTGAAAAATCCAACTTATGGTTTTGTTTCTTATCGCACTCACTTATGTTTTTATAAAGTTCATAACAATTTTAGGTTTTGTCATTGTCATGTGTCACACGATCGACATAATTAATATAAGCATAAAAAATTATATAAATTTTTAGATAACTAATTTATTTATTTATTTTTTTGTTAACTAGTACATTAAATTTTGTTAACTTTTTAACTACAGTTAGACCCTTTTATAGTCACCAAGTTGGTTTAGTTAAAAATGATAAATATACAGGGGTGTAACTGTAATCATAAACTACAATTACTTAATAAATGTACTACTACTATACTATTTTATTGGTTAGTTTGTATTAAAACTAAGTATTAAAATATAAGACTTTTTTAAAAAAAAGAAAAATGTTTTTTATGATTTACATATCATAAATTATGTGAAAATCTATTGTAAAGAGGTTTAATTATTAATAAAAGTAAAATATATATTAAGTATTTGGTATAATAGTGGCTATATATAACTGGTTTATAGGAGAAAGCATAGGGAAAGTTTAAATTTGGTAATAATTGTTACACAATTATTTATATGTATTTTACAATAGTATTCAACTAAATTATAATCGACCATATGATAAGCCACAAATACTACTAAATGACACATAATGAAACTTTACAAATATGTTCTTTAAATCTATTTTCTTCTCTAGAACTAATAACATCCAATGACATCCAATGTTTCAGAGATTTTATATGAAGTATTTTCTATAATTATGGCAATAGGATTGAAATTGAAGTTATTCTTAGTAAATTTCAAACTGAACTTACAAAATGTTATTCTAAACAGAGTATTTGTTTTAAAATATTACAAGAATAAGTAATTTATTTAATTTTGTCTTTTATACATGAAAAAAAATAACACATTACAATAGTTAATACATTTTAACTAAATTACAGACAATATCACCAGGTATTAACATGAATAAGTGCAATTAAAAGTTCTGTATGCACTTCCTGGCTTCCATTTATTTCCACTTCTTCCACTGTCTCATTTTCTTCTGTTGAAGTTTTGTCTTGTTCATCAAAAGTAAAAACATTTGATCCCTTTTCTAATTGATCTAAGAAAGAGTTCACATTACTATAAATTTTGCATTTGTAGTATTCGTCACAATGATGACAACCATATTCTATCATTTGATAATACTTAAAATGATAACTACAGTCAACTCCCTCTATAGTCACTCCCGTTATAGTCACATTCTACTATATAGTCACACCAGTTGAATGTTCAAAACACTTTATTATTAAAATCTATCCTATATAGTCACAATCTATCTATAGTCACTATCACACCTATCCTCAAAAATCTTATATTAAAAAGAACCGTTTATAATCACGGTTATATAAAGAATATATTAAATAACTTGGCATCTAATAATCGTACAAAGATGTGTCATAGCTTGTTAGAATCGTCTCACTGAGACGAATCGAATGGTGGTAGTTTTATCCTTTTCCGATCACTGGCTGACGAGTTATTCAACAAAATGTTAAACATCGGCATTATAATATTTCTTGATTTACGTTTACTGCGCCATTTAACATTTTGCTAGATTTCTCGGTACCTAGTGATTGTAAAAAGATGATTTATAGCTCGTTGGAATCGCCTCATCGAGACGAATCGAATGGTGGTAAGCTCATCTCTCTGTGATCAATATTGACGAAGTTATTACTTAAAAACCATTTAATATTTTTTAATTTCGGAAATTGATCTAGTGATTGGATTTCGATGTATTTTATACCATTAGATTCGTCTCATCAAGACGAATCGAATGGTAGTAAGATCGACTTTCTAGGATCAATATTAACAGAGTTATCACACAAAAACCATTAATATTTTTTTAATTTCGGAAATTAATCTAGTGATTGGATTTCGACGTATTTTATACCATTAGAACCGTCTCATCAAGACGAATCGAATGGCGGTAAGATCATCTCTCTACGATTAATATTGGTGAAGTTACGATACAATAAAGGTTTAAGTATAATTCTGGCTAAAATTATGTTAATTTTTGGCCGGAATTATGATATACAAATATAAGAAATTTTTTATATAGTCACATCTCTTTATAATCACCAAATATGGACTGTCCCAAATGTGTGACTATAAAGAGAGTTGACTGTATACCCACAAATCAATACTTCGCCATCATCAAGTTTTTTACGGCAATGATCACAAGAATTTGGCAATAAAGGCATATTTGTATTGTATTCTATTGGAAGACATTTGTATTAACAGTCTCTCTCAAGGTAGCTAATTGACATTGTATCTTTTTCTTTGATTTATATAATTTACTACTTTTCCCATGATTCTTAAAAATTCTCTAAAAATAGTCTAATAAAAATAATAATGTTTTTTCTGCCAGAATGTTTAACAATGATGGCTTGTAAGAATATGCCTTTATTTTTTGAAAAGTATCTTTAAATTTACAATGGTTTCGTTCTTTACATAAAGATTAAATAATGTTAAAAGTGTATATTGCATAAAACAACAAATAGAAATAAAAAATAGTTGGCAAAATAAAATACTAATCACATAAGCTTATTTTATTATATTGTTAACATTGGTGTTTAAGATCTTATTTTACTATACATATTCTCAACATACTGTATTTTTCTAAAATTAGTCACCCCCAAAATTAAGCACCCCTACCAACTTTTTGTACTTTGATAAAAAGATTTTTATATAAAATACTAGTAAAAAAACTTTCAAAATTAAGCATCTTCCCAAGTTTTTTAACCGAAATCCTTGTAAAAAAAAAGTAACTAATTTTGGAAAAATATGATAATAATTATTAAAGTTTACTAAAAATAATTTTACAGCTTCAGCAAATGGATGGTTTGTATCTTGCTAATAAAAACTATCTGATAAGAAGGCTAATGGTACTTTATTATAATTATGACATTTCCATCTAAGTGTAAATGTCCAAATTTTAAAAAATTGTTTCTATATATTCATTGAATAAACCAAATCAAAAAAGAATAAAATATACATCTAAAGTTGCAGGAATTATATTATCCAACAAGTCAATAACCTTACGGTATTCTATGTCTTTACAGGTATTTTCAAATTTTGTTAAAATAGTATCAAGAAGCAAATTAATTTTTCAAGATTTGGGTTTCTTTGCTAATACTTTTCTTTTACCAAATACAAAATGAAATAGTTTTTGAAAGAAGGTATAATATATAATTAATATATATTCTCTGCTATTTAGAGATATGTGAAAAGGGCCTAAAATTGGAATAAATGAGTTAATCCCAGTTGGTATTGAATATTGTGAATCCAACTTATGCAAATTTGTTATTGCTTTACGAACAAATAACTGTCCAGGCCAATCTGCTACTAATAGTGCAATATGATTTTGTAAGTATTCAGTATCTTTATTAATATCCAAGATCATTTGTAATGTTGTTACATAATCATTCAGAGAATGCAAATTCTTTTCTTGAAACCCAATTAATCATACTTCTTTCATTGAACATTCTTCTTTTTATTCAGCAATGGCATCATTATAACAATGCACTGTGAGTAGTTCAATTTGATCAAAAGTATCAATAGCTAATTGTTCATTAATAAGCCATTACTTTTTACGATTAGTGTATGCTAAAGCTCTAATCGGTCCAGTCCTAATCTGGCAATCTGAACTAAAAATTCAGATTGGTCAGGACTGGGTTGATGTTTCAATTCAGACCAAAATATTCAGTCTGGTCTGGTCTGATTTCGGATTATAAATCTAATCTGGACCAAAATATTCAGTCCGGTCTG
Organism: Rhizophagus irregularis; assembly: GCF_026210795.1. Lineage (NCBI taxonomy): Eukaryota > Fungi > Glomeromycota > Glomeromycetes > Glomerales > Glomeraceae > Rhizophagus > Rhizophagus irregularis. The sequence continues at coordinate 2,038,127 of NC_089446.1, read as the reverse complement.
GTCTAATTTCAGATTATAAATCTAATCCAGACCAAATTTTATGGATTGGACTAAATAAACATTTTCACAATAATTTTATAATACAGCTATTTTCTAAATTATTGACCTCCTTCCTGTTATTTTTAAAAAATTTTTCAGACACAGTCAGATGCAATTAGACGCAGTCAAACGCCGTCAGACACAGTAATTCAGGCTGACTGTATCTGAAAAATTTTTTAAAAATAACAGGGAGGAGTTAATAATTTAGAAAATAGCTGTAAAACCGTTGTGATTGTAATTATTAAATAAAAAAACGTTGTGAACCATTTTTTTAATATATTGTTATAAAAAAATGTTTACGCAATGTTTTTTTTAATTAATTTAATGAAAAAATGTTGCGAAAACGTTTTTTTTAAAATATTATTATAGAAAAAATATTTTCGCAACATTTCTATAATAATTTAACGAAAAAATGTTGCAAAACGTTTTTCAAAGTAATTTTAATTAAAAAAAATGTTTTTTCAAAGTAATTTTAATTAAAAAAAATGTTTTTTCAAAGTAATTTTAATTAAAAAAACATTTTTTTAAAGTAATTTTAATTAAAAAATGTTTTTGCAACGTTTTTTTAATTAATTTAATGAAAAAATGTTGTGAAAACATTTTTTTTTAATATATTATTATAGAAAAAATGTTTTCGCAACATTTCTATAATAATTTAATGAAAAAATGTTGCAAAACGTTTTTCAAAGTAATTTTAATTAAAAAAAACATTTTTTCAAAGTAATTTTAATTAAAAAAACATTTTTTCAAAGTAATTTTAATTAAAAAAAACGTTTTTTCAAAGTAATTTTAATTAAGAAAATGTTTTTTCAAAGTAATTTTAATTAAAAAAACGTTTTTTCAAAGTAATTTTAATTAAAAAACACATTTTTTCAAAGTAATTTTAATTAAAAAAAACATTTTTTCAAAGTAATTTTAATTAAAAAAATGTTTTTTCAAAGTAATTTTAATTAAAAAAACGTTTTTTCAAAGTAATTTTAATTAAAAAAAACGTTTTTTCAAAGTAATTTTAATTAAAAAAATGTTTTTTCAAAGTAATTTTAATTAAAAAAAACGTTTTTTCAAAGTAATTTTAATTAAAAAAAACGTTTTTTCAAAGTAATTTTAATTAAAAAAAACGTTTTTTCAAAGTAATTTTAATTAAAAAACGTTTTTGCAACATTTTTTTAATTAATTTAATTAAAGATGTAGTATGTAATTGATAATTACTATTTTGTGTTGTAATAATAAGGGTTGCAACCTATTACTACTTTTAAAGTTAAAGTGTTGTAATATTACAACACTTATGATTGTTCAAAAATTTCCTTTTTGAAAAATAAAAATTACAAAAATAAGTTTTTATAAAACAAATATTATTATAAAAAAAATGATTAATGTATTATAATACATATTTGTATAATTAGAAATAATTACAACACTATATAATAATTACAATACTAGTAGTAATTATTATACTATATAACGATTATAATATTGTGTTGTAATTACAACAAAAGTGTTGTATGTATGTTGTAATAGTTGCAACCTTACAACCTTTTAAAAATAATTACATATTACATCTTTAAATTTAATGAAAAAACGTTGTGAAAACATTTTTTTTTAATATATTATTATAGAAAAAATGTTTTTGCAATGTTTTTATAATAATTTAATGAAAAAATGTTGCAAAAACGTTTTTTTTTAATATATTATTATAGAAAAAATATTTTCGCAACGTTTCTATAATAATTTAATGAAAAAATGTTGCGAAACATTTTTTCAAAGTAATTTTAATTAGAAAAACATTTTTGCAACATTTTTTTAATTAATTTAATGAAAAAATGTTGCGAAAACATTTTTTTTTAATATATTATTATAAAAAAAATGTGCAATGTTTTTTCATTATAGGACTGGACTGGACTGGACCAAGATAACTAGTCCAGTCCAGTCTGATCCTAGATTCTCTTTTTAATGTAAACTGAACTGGACCAAAATGAACTAATTTTTCAGTCTGATCTCGGATTACTCTTCAATCCGGATCAATCCAGACCATTTAGAGCTTTAGTATATGCAATATCAAATATTCCATGATATTCCTGAATTAATTTATTGCTTGCATCAATATTTACTAGATTATGAACTGACACGTTGTTAAAAATAATAGGTATTGGTGCACAACCTGAAACCTGCTTACAGATTCAAGTGGCCATATGTTTGGCAGTAGATAAAGTTATGGCATCTGGTCTTCTTTTTTTATGTATATCATGATAATTATTTAGATTATAAACGTACAAATGGTCACTCTGATTGGTAATTAAATTTTGGTTAATAGTAGTTCTTCAAATAAAAAAAAAATATATTTTTTTACTTACATGTTCAGAGAGAAATTTTCTGATATTTAATGAATGTTCATTGGCAATTTTATGTTTAAAATTATTAACTATTATATAATAAGCAGAAAATCCAATACTATTTATTGTATTAATTGCAACACATGTTGCATCCAATACTGATAAATATAATCCAATTTCTAACTTGAAATCATTAATAAACTTATTTTACATTTCAGCCATGATATAACATAGACTTACAATTGTTTTTCTTGCTTCAACTTTATTATATACAGATTTTTTATCAGAAACTAATGCCTTTACTAATTTATCAAAAAGACCTTATAAATATGGGTCTGCTTTTTCTATCATTTGTTTAAAATGGATAGGATTAAGCTTTAAATTACCATGCCACTCATATGGAACCTTTGTAAGCATAGTAACCTACTTGGTAAATGAATTGCTTTTTGATTTTGTATGTAATAAATAAAAAATTAGTTATAAAAAAATTTAATTTTCAATCATTTTAATATTTATGATTTGAATTTTCTTTATCTGGTTCTAAAAAAAAAAGAACTTCTAACTTTTGAGTATCGTAAAGTTCAACAATACTCATATAATGACTATGACACAATTGTTGTCTAATTATTAGATATGTATATTTATATGTTTCTTTTTTTTTTTTTTTGAGCTTTCTCATATGCTAATGAAATGAATTAAAGAAAACGAATCACTTGATTATTACAATTTCATACTAAATATGGGCCATGATTTTTTTGGACCATATTGAATAGTTAAAACCCCTACAGATGAGTTGAAAATGACTCATAGGATGATTTGTAATACGTGTAGTATTATCACGTATTATTTTATTTAGCCAATCATAATAACGTGATATACATTGATTATAACCAATAAAAACAAACTTTCCCTATGCTATAGGAAAACCATATTTTTGAAAAAAATATTTTTTTATTTTTTTTATTTTTTCTTAATATAATATACTTTAAATACCCCTACTTTATTAAAACCCTTTTTTTTAGTTTTTATTAAGATTTTTTGTGTTTTTTGAGCTAAAATCCATAATTTATTAGCAGTACTAACTGAAAAGTAGAAAGAAAGACAGAATAAGAATAAGAAAATGCTTTTGAATGAGTTAAAGTACTTTTATCACACTTATAAATAGCTTATAATTTAGGTCTTAATGATACTATTACTATCTATTGGCAGGCTCTTTCTTCATCTACTACGGGTTGAAGAGTAACCTGAGACCAGACTGAAAAATTAGTTCATTTCGGTCTGGTCCGGTTTATATTAAAAGGAGAATCTGAGACCAGATCAGACCAGACCAGTTATTTTGGTCCAATCCAGTCCGGTCCTATAATAAAAAAACGTTGCAATTACTTAGAAAAAACGTTTCACAACATTTTTTCGTTAAGTTAATTAGAAAAATGTTGCGAAAACGTTTTTTCTAATTAAATATACTTAGAAAAAACATTTCGCAACATTTTTTTGTTAAATTAATTAGAAAAACATTACGCCAACGTTTTTTCTAATTAAATATGATAAGAAAAAATGTTTCGCAATGTTTTTTCTTTAAACTAATTAGAAAAACATTGCGCAAATGTTTTTTCTAATTAAATATAATAAGAAAAAATGTTTTGCAACATTTTTTCTTTAAACCAATTAGAAAAATGTTGTGCAACCGTTTTTTCTAATTAAATATGATAAGAAAAAATGTTTCGCAACGTTTTTTCTTTAAACCAATTAGAAAAATGTTGTGCAAACATTTTTTCTAATTAAATATGATAAGAAAAAACATTTCGCAACGTTTTTTCTTTAAACTAATTAGAAAAACATTGCGCAAACGTTTTTTCTAATTAAATATGATAAGAAAAAATGTTTCACAACGTTTTTTCTTTAAACTAATTAGAAAAACATTGTGCAAACGTTTTTTTTAATAAATATACTTAGAAAAAACGTTTTGCAACATTTTTTCATTAAATTAATTAGAAAAACATTGCGCAAATGTTTTTTCTAATTAAATATAATAAGAAAAAACGTTTTGCAACATTTTTTCTTTAAACTAATTAGAAAAATATTGCGCAAACATTTTTTCTAATTAAATATGATAAGAAAAAACGTTTCGCAACATTTTTTCTTTAAACTAATTAGAAAAACATTGCACAAATATTTTTTCTAATTAAATATGATAAGAAAAAATGTTTCACAATGTTTTTTCTTTAAACTAATTAGAAAAATGATGCGCAAACGTTTTTTTTAATAAATATACTTAGAAAAAATGTTGCGCAACATTTTTTCTTTAAATTAATTAAAAAAACATTATGCAAACGTTTTTTTTATAATAATATGTTAAAAAAAATGTTACGCAACATTTTTTTATTTAATAATTAAATAATCGCAACGGTTTTAATATAAACCATTGCGAAAATATTTATCAGTCTGATCCAGTTCCAACCCATTTTTTCAGCCTGGGTTAGATTTATAATCTGAAACCGGACCAGACCAGACCAAATATTTTGGTCCGGATTAAAGCATCAACCCAGACTGGACCAATCCGAATTTTCAGTCCGGGTTGTCGGATTAGAACTGACTCGATTAGAGCTTTAATTCTAATTTTCTTATACTTAAAACTTTTTCTAAAATGGAAATGAATAATTCTTTCCAGAAATCTATTATATAAATACTTTTAGACCTGTTTACACTTTTTATTGAATATTTTTTAGTTACATTTCAAGCATTACCATTCTCTTTATAGTCAATTACTGATTCAAAACAATTCTTCTATTTCAGTATAATTATAATTTTGTATTTCAGATTTGGCATTTTATTGAAACTAATAGTATATTGAATAGTTTAAACTATGGATGGATAATACATTTAGCATCATCTTTTTTAATCTATATACACCTAAAACCTTGAAATATTGAGACAAAGATATCAATTTCAGTTTTACTGAAATTATATAAAAATTTTCTTTTTTTAATTTTTTATAAACTGATTATTATAGTTTTATCTTTTATTTTTATTTCTTCATTTCTGTTTTATTTTCTTTATATATAGACAGTTTTTATATATTTGGTGGTAGATTATCTTAGAAAAACTAAAGATTTTTAGTATTGTTCATATTTTTTATATTGTGCTATAATAAATATTTGATGAAAAATACATTAGCTTTAATTTTAACTCTGTCACTTTTATATAATAGGACTATAATAACTAATATGATACTATTCATAATTTAATAAAAAATAACTTTTGCTATACAACTGATTAATCTAACTTTTTTATTTATCATTTTATAATTAGATATTATATCTTAATTACAATTATCTTATTAGTTTTTATTTGCATGAATTATATATACTATTGTGGAGTGATCAATGGGAATACTAATTTTTTTGATTTACTAAACTATAAAATTACAAAATACCATGATGTTAGGGTAGTATACCAATTAATTAATTAAACTTATATCAGTTAACTATTAAAATTTAGATAATGGAGATTTTTTAATATTATACAACAATTAGAATTAAAAAACTGGAATAATTATACATAAAATAATAGAATATTTGTATATAATATTTATATTATTTTATAATATATAAAATTAAAATTATTTTCGGTCAAATAATCTCTTAAACAATATATTTGCTTTTTGTTCAAGGTCTTGATCTTTATTATCACTTTTTTCATTAAAATTTTGGTTATAAAGAGAAGTTATTTCATTTAAAGTTTGATGTTTTTTAGTTCTAAACTTCATTAAATCAAAAAAGGAAACATTTAATTTTAGTAAAGGAAGTAGTAGACAGTTGAAGTTTTAATTGTTGAAAGCTATTTATCATATTTTGATGTGTTTTAAAATTCTATTTGTTAAAAAAATCTTCTACATATTGTTGATGAATAACAATACAGTCAAACCTTGATATGACGAACCCTTAATATAGTAAATTTTTCAGACAATTATAATAAATTTCCCCTCATTATAACGAATTAACTAATCAAATCTCTTAAAATCTTCACTATAGTCTTATAGCGAAGTTGAAGTTTGGACTATACTTGTAGCTGAAACCTTTTCACGTGATTTTTGAACACGTCTTTAAATCAAAATTAAGTTAAAAAATGATAAAAATTAATCTCTACATCTAGCTGAAACTATAATATAAAGTCTTTGGAGTTTCAGATGGATTTCTAAATAGTTTTTAATAATTTATTATAATTAAATTACTGAAAGTCCAAAACTCTATTCAGCTTTATAGAGGTTTTGGCTATATGTATAGTCTGGACCCTAGAGTTTGTTATAACAAGGGTTAACTGTATATCAAATGCAATATTTAATGAATTCAAATATCTTGAAAAAATCATAAAAATTATTTCTTAATTTGTAAATTGCTTTAAAATTCATTTTAGCTTTTGGATAATAAAATCATTAATTCCTTTGCTACTAATATCTGCTTCAATAAATTTTGCATAACATAATTCTCGAAGTGAAAGTAAAGCTCCGCATGAGCCGAGCCGGCTTACGAGCTGGCTTGAGCTTTTCAATCTGAGCCGAGCTGAGCCACAATTAAATTGGCTCAGTGGCTCGCGAGCCAGCTTGAAATGAGCTCGAGCCAGTGATAGGCTCAGCTCAAAAAGCTCAAGCCAGTAATAGGCTTGGCTCAAAAAGCTCGAGCTGGCTTGAGTTATCATACAAAAAACGTTGCGAAAACGTTTTTTGTATAATATTATATTAAAAAAAACGTTTCGCAACGTTTTTTTTAATTCTTTAGTAAAAAACGTTGCGAAAACATTTTTTTCACTATATTATTTTAGAAAAAAATGTTTCGCAACGTTTTTTTAAATTCTTTAGTAAAAAAACGTTGCGAAAACGTTTTTTTCATTATCTAATATTAGAAAAAATGTTTCACAGCGTTTTTCTAAATTCTTTAATAAAAAAATGTTGTGAAAACATTTTTTTCACTATATTATATTAGAAAAAAATGTTTCGCAACGTTTTTTTAAGTTCTTTAATAAAAAAACGTTGCGAAAACGTTTTTTTCACTATATTATATTGGAAAAAAACATTTCGCAACGTTTTTTTTAATTCTTTAGTAAAAAACGTTGCGAAAACGTTTTTTTCACTATATTATTTTAGAAAAAAACATTTTGCAACGTTTTTTAAATTCTTTAATAAAAACATTGCGGCGTTTTTCACTATATTATATTGGAAAAAAAGCGTTTGCAGCGTTTTTTTTAAGTTCTTTAATAAAAACATTGCGAAAACGCTTTTTTCACTATATTATTTTAGAAAAAAATATTTCACAACGTTTTTTTAAGTTCTTTAATAAAAAACGTTGCGAAAATGTTTTTTTCACTATATTATATTGGAAAAAACGTTTCGCAGCGTTTTTTAATTCTTTAGTAAAAAACGTTGTGAAACGTTTTTTCACTATATTATTTTAGAAAAAGCGTTTTCGCAACATTTTTTAAATTCTTTAGTAAAAAAACGTTGCGAAAACGTTTTTTTCACAATATTATATTAGAAAAAAACGTTTCGCAATGTTTTTTTAAGTTCTTTAATAAAAAAACGTTGCGAAAACGTTTTTTTCACAATATTATTTTAGAAAAAAACGTTTTGCAACATTTTTTTTAATTCTTTAATAAAAAAATGTTGCGAAACGTTTTTCTGAAGATAAAGCTCGAGCCTGGCTTGGCTCGAGCCATGCTCGAAAATGGCTCGGCCAACTGCCTTTGAACAGGGGGTAGCGAAATTTTTATGGTTCGGCTTATTACTGCAGACAGAATTTTTTTTCGAGCTGAGCTGAGCCAGACTGTGGCTCGGCTTAAACCGGCTCATGCGGAGCTTTAAGTGAAAGTAGAGATAATTATGTCCATGTTTTTCACCTAATTGACAAATACTTAGTGATAAATGTAACTAACAATTTAATTATTTTTGGTGAAGTTCTAATACTTTTTATGTATCTAGTTCAATTTTTATTTAAGTTCATTAAATTGATTATTATTTAATAAATTAGTACTTTTTAAAAGCTCATTTTCAAAAAAATGATAGGGATTTTCAACAATATTTTTTAGTTACATTGTTATTCAAATCACAAAAATTGACATCTGATTATATCCAGTAACAAATTTTACAAAAGGTCGATAAAAGTTTTTGCCAAAATGAATTAAAACCTTAATTTGAATATTAAGGAATAGATCATGAAGCCAAGTTTCAAATAACTTCCATTTTTTAATATAAGTCTTTTATGTATTTTTTTGAGATTTAAGATAAGGTAAAAATTAATTAACAAATTATATATATGTTTCTTCATGTTTCAGATATTGTTCTGCATATGTCAATTCATAAAGCCATCTGAATCTAATTGATTATTAATATTTAGGTAGTTTATATTGAATTCTTTCTTGATAAAGTATACAAACATGATTAGAATTAGGAGTTTCTTTATTACTTTTGTTATAGTCATCATGAAGTTTCCAGTTAAATAAAGTAAGTTTGCAGGAAGCTTCTTTTGTAAAATCTACTTATACTAGATAATTTTCCAAAACATACTTTTTCAAAATTATTCATAATAATATACACTACATATAGACTACAAGAAATCTGATAAGATTCAGCTCCAGTTAATTTATTAAATAGTACCACTGCTCCTCCAGTTTTACTACCCAGTAAAAAGTTCTTGTACCAAATATAGGCCAATTATGAAATGAGCCTATTCGGTATAAAATTTGGCCATATTTATTTTACTTTTATCCCATTTATGGTCCAATTTTTCATACCAAACGGGCTCATGTATAAATTCAATACAAACCTAATATGAATTCAGTACAGGACTTTTTACTGGGCTACTTATGTAATTTGTATTATCAGATACAAAAGTCAAGCATTAGTAAAATTTTATTTTAAAATATTTAAAAATGCCATATATTGCTTATACAACAGAATTTCCAGTACAACAATCTAAATTCCTCATTTTAAGTAATCGAAAATCAGGAGTATTTGTTCTATTATTCCAGAATATAATACAAAGAACAAAAATTTTTTGTTAACTTCAAATTGATTTATTTACCATTATGCCAATTGCCAAAGGAGTAAAATTTAAAGGTATTACTCTGATTAAAAATTTTATTTACATGCATCACTAATCTCTTTATTCCAACAAATAATAGATTATTATTTTAATAGTAGTGACCTTTTTCCAATTAAAAATATTGTGTGGCTTGAACTGTACTTCAAAAAGAAATTTGGCCTATTTGAGAAATTTGTATTACTATGTTGATAAACTCATTTGTGTATTGTGATTTATTTTTCATAATCATTGCTTTAATAGATTCTTTAAGAGGTTGTAAATTAACCTACGAGCTGTAACATGAACTTTGATATATATTAGTGATGCTTGTGTTTATATTGTGATAATGAACTTATTAGTTATCTAATTTTATGATTTTTTTTAGTATTAGAATGTTTTAATTTAGTTATTTGCTTTTGAAGTGTTTTATTGTTTTGAATCAATGAACTTGAGTTTTGATCTGCTCTGTAAAGAGAGGAGTTTACAAAATCCAGAGCTTTATTTTGTAGAAATGGTGAAAATAAATTACTCTGATTTGGTCTTTTTAAATAATGCATAGTATTAAGTAAATAAACAGTAGATTTTAATTAATCATCTGGTAATTTTTCAATTGTTTCAATTAACTTTTTATGACATGTATATTGTGCCTAAGATTGCTTGTCTAAACCACTTCAAAATCCTACGATTAGTTTTGTCAAAATTTTACTATAGATTTATTATAGTTTCAGCAGAATTTTGGCAGTTTCAGCATTTATAATAAGTTTCGGCAGTTTCGTCTTTCTCCAAAGTTTCGCCAGTTTTTTAATATAACTTAATATAGTTTCGGCAAAATTTTGCTTTTCGGCAAAACGCCATCTTTCCTAAACCCCTAGGTTTCAGCAAGCAACCTTAGTTGTGTCTCAGATTGATTCTTGCCTCAGATTAAAACTCACGCTGCGTGAGATTAACATCAGATCACGTGCATTACATATATGGTAATTTTACTATGTAGATCATCACGTGTATATACATAATTCGTCACATCCTATTGGTAGTTTTAATCTGAGACAAGAATCAATCTGAGACACAACATGTATATTTAATCATCTTTTTATCATTAGTTAGTTAAATGATATTTTGATAGATTAGTAGCAATTCATTAGTATAAGTGCTTATTTAATTTCAAGAATTCTTTTTCTTTCTGAGAAATTCTTTATGTGTTACAGAAATTTGGTTTGCTTTGCGTGATTGACTTTTTCTTTTAGAAACCTTTAGCATTTTATCTGTAATTATATTAATTAACATACAATATTATAAAATTATTTTACCTTATCAAAACATGGATTTACCTCCAAATTTTTATAATAAGTCTATAAAAGATTAAAGGACAAAATTACATTCAAATATTTCACTTTTAATATGAAATTCTAAGAATTTATTTTAAGAACTAAATAAATTTCATATATTTTTTCTTTACAAAAAAAAACTGTAAAAATTTAAATTTTATAAAAAATTTGGAAAAAAAAGAACATAATTATTTTGTAACAGTTCTTAAGAATGATTTCTATAAAAAAAATAACTTTAATGTTTATAGGAATCTTTTAAAGTTTTAAGTATTATTTATATTAAATGATTTATAAAAAAAGTAATAGACTGATTTAAACTTTGTATAATAAAAAATTTTGATTATAGTAGAATTGGCTATTAAAGTATCTAATATAGTTTTGATTAATTAGTCGATATGTCATCTTATCCTATAAAAAAAATTTTACTTAAAATATATTTAAATATATTTAATTTTATTTAAAATATACTTAATTTTCTTATTTTATACTTAAAATATACTGAAAATTGAATTTTCACAAAATTTGAATTAAATTGTATTTAATATATACTTAAAATATATTTAATTTACATTTAAATTTTGCCTATTTTAGTATATTTTAAGGATATTTAAAATAAGAATATTTTAAGTATATTATTATATACTTAAATTATACTTAAATGATATTTAATTTTTGCCTATTACATATGGGCTGATTTGTCTATTCTGCATTAAAAAGATTTATTGATTAATTTTCACAATTTTTGTTACTCAAAATTGTTTTGTAATACCAAAAAATCATCTGATTGATGATCACTTGACTAAATAATAAGTTAAACAAAAATTTACATTTGTGAAACTTAAATTATTAAATGTAAAAGAGCTGTAAAAAAACCCATTTCACTAATAAAAAACCCATTTTTCATATATATGGAATTTTTAACATATATTATTAAAAAGTAAGTATATTTTAATAAAAAAAATATAAAGTAAAATAAAAATTTATATAGCCTTAGTAGCTATAAATGTTTATAAAAGTATAATAAAAATATCATATAAAAGATGGTATCATAATAAATATTTTTAAACAATAAAAATAATTATTTTATGTCAGAGTTTGTATTACCAACTTTAAATGCAAATATATCAAGATTCACTGATCCGTTTTCCATAATTTTAGGCTCGTTGGAAAGCCCTTGTTCTGACTTTATAGGAGAAAAAAGAACTTGCCGATTGAATTATTAGATCTGGAAATATTTACGTTTAAAGTTAAGGTATGAACTTTTTAACATGCTTAAATGCAGATATCTTGGGATCCACTGATCCATTTTTTATAAATTTAGGCTCTTTGGAAAGCCTTTGATCTGGTCTATATGAACGAAAAAAGAGCTTGCCAATTGGATCACTGGATCTGGAGATATTTACGTTTTAAGTTGAGATACAAATTTTTAATATATATAGTAAGTGCTAAGAATTATATTAATTTAAAAGAAATATTTACCAAATTATAGTATAATAACATTAAATAAAAATTTTTTAATACTCATTTCCAATTTACTGTATAGTATATAGTATTTTGTATAATAAAAATATAATATTTTAATTAAAGGTAGACAAATCAGCCCATATGCTTTAGTATATTTTAAGTATAAAATAAAATTTTAAGTTTATTTTAAGTATATTTTAGTAAAAATATTTTTTATAAGGTTATCATAATGTAATAGGTTTTGTAGTTATATAATATTATTGAATATAAAGTATATATATGGGGACTGGTCCAGCAAAACAAGGGGTTAGGTCCAAAAAATTTTTTTTTGAAATTTTATTATATTTGTAATTTTTAGTGGAATTAACATATAATTGTCATATAAACTTAAAAAGTTTTTTTTAAGACCAAACCCCTTGTTTTGCTAGACCAGTCCCCATATGTTAAAAATAACTGAAGGCATTTAAATGCTAATACTTACTAAGTTAAATTAGCTACTTAATAGTACATATATAAAGTATTCTGGTATATAATAAATGATTTACTAGTTAATTATGTTAGAATTTTTTGTACTTGTATATTTGTAATTTTTTATTATATAATCTTGTATATTATATTTTAATAAACTAACAAATATACTGCAAAATTAAATATTTTAAGTCAGTTTTATAAAATAAATAATTATAAAAAAGTATGTACTGATCAAAATCAAAAAAATTAAACATATGAAAATCGGCCAAAAATCAGATCAAAATTGACTAATATTACAAATCAGCATATCTAATTTTTTTTTTTTTTTTTTGTGAAGCTAATGATGTTACAAGGACGATTTTTATTAATTTTGTAGATAAAAGGCCATAAGTCCAAAAGACTTGGGGCAGCACGAATCATACAAAAAATCTAAGTATACAACTAAACACGTAGAAGTATACCTACGATGCTACACATTTACGAAAAAATTACAAAAAAAGACTAAACTCCCACTCATAAAGCAGAAAATCCACCCAATAAGCTAGAATAACTCCCACCTACCAAATGAATTACCGCCTAATAAGCTAGAAACGGCAAGAAAAAATATAAATGAATGAAAAATAAATTCTAAAACCTAAATTAATAAAAAATATTTTTAAACTAATTTACGCAGCAAATCTAAAATTTCCACCAAAACTTTATCCTTTAATTTACTACAGGACTTGTCCTTTTTGTTCTTTTGCTCATCAGGCTTTTTGGACGTCGTTTCTTCTAGTTTCTTCTTAGAATTCTTCGAATTCTGTTGAGTTTTCTTGGTCTTCTGACTTCTTGAAGTTCGATTTCAGTTCTTATTGGCTTTATCACCATGTGACCTTGTTGGTTGCGTCGGAGGAGCGTGTCGATTTCATGACAGATTATAATTTTCCCAAATTACCTGATTTTCTAATGCTGCGCGCATATCAACCCACCTTTCGAAAAAACCAAGTAACTTACGTTCCCCTCTCGCTGTTTGTACAATTTTAAAACTTTTCAATCCTTTGATCGCAGAAAGGAAAGAATGTGGGCGACGGTCGGTCCATAAGGCTGCTAGAGTCATTGAATCTGGTATTTTATGAATCGTAGCTTGGAACTTTTCACGTTGTTTTCTTTCTTTGAGAGTCCACCTTGCTGGAAATCATCGTACTGGTATCCCTCCTAAATCTGTAGTCCATACCGGATCTTCATTAACTTCGAATTGGGCTAACTGAAAGGTACTTAATTCTATCTTCAAAAGTTCCTTCAGAATATCTTCAGGAGTCCAGGATACCAGAATGTCATACACCAAAATGTCTCTGACTCGCGATGTATCATCATCGGTAGGTATATGTCCAGTTATTACATTTTTAACCAAATTTTTGTTTGACTTTTTTTTTTGCTTCGAAGACTTTGTCAAATCCATACTAATATTTTCTTGTTGTATTACATGTTGCGGCTGTGTAATATCGACTATTAATGGTGTGGCTGTGTTCAGATTAAAATCCAAAAGTGATTTATCAACATTAGGTTGTGTACCAGATGATTCTGCGATCGGCCGATCTTGAACGTCATGAGACTTATCGATCGGCTGATTTATATTCAAATCTCGATCATCATCCATTAGATCATCATCATCAGCTTCTAAATTCGGTTGAAAAGGTATTGCGTCATAATCTAACTCTTCTGAGTCAGAATTATTCGAGGAATCGAGTTGGGTTTTTGAAATCTTTTTTTTTGATTTTTTTGATTTCTTTGATTTTTTGGACTTCTTGTAACTTCTAGGTAAAAATTCCAGCTGTCTTTCCAGTTCCTCCCGCTTTTTAATTTGTTGTTTTAATAACATAGATAAACTTTTGTCGTTTTCCAACTTCTTAGCTTGTACTGCGGCGAAGCCTTCTGAAGTGGAATACATAGCAACATGCAGGAAAAATGTAAAACTTTCTGGAGTCATTTGATAACGTAAAGCCCTTCCCTTCCAACTGTTAATATCTTCATCATTTAGGCCAAAATTATTCCGTATTATATTACGTTGAACTTCTGTATTTCGTCCTTTAAAAAATGAAGAATAAAGACTTTCACAATATTGTATATAATATTGATATGTGTGTAATAAAAATGGTTCTTGTTCATATTCTTTAGTCAAAAAATTATTTTCAGCTATTTTAATAGTAGTTCTAACGCTTTCCATAATAAAAAAACAAAAGTAAAAAATTTTTCGTTTTTACTGCAGAATTGTTATGTTTTAATTATTTCAGAGAAAAGAGTTTTTTTTTTTCAAATCAGCATATCTAATTGATACCAATCAGAAAATTTAATAAAAATTTAGCAAAAAATTATCATATTTGATTGATGGCTAATTGATGCTAGTTGAAATTAAAAAAAAAAATAGATAAATAGCAAATCAATTTAAAATTTATCCAATATTCAAATATGTACTTCAGATTTATGGAAAATTAACAATTCAATAAAAATTCAATAAAAATTCAGCAAAAATTCATTATATTTGATTGATAGCTAATTGATGCTGATTGAAATCAAAAAAAAAAATTGGACAAAATGGCAAATCAATCTAAAATTTGCCCAATATTTAAATATATACTTCAGATTTATTGAAAATTGACAATTCAATAAAAATTCAGCAAAAATTCATAATATTTGATTGAAGGCTGATTGATATAAAAAAGTCATTAAAATTAACTTTTGAAAATATGATTTGTCATTAAAATTCAGAAATTCAGAAAAAATCAACATCAAATTTATAGTTAATTACTTAATTTATTATAAATTTATGTCTAAAACTTATAAGTTTATAATTGATATTTTCTACTAACTGGATTTATAGCTAAATACAGTCAACTCTCTTTATAGTCACACATTTGGGACAGTCCATATTTGGTGATTATAAAGAGATGTGACTATATAAAAAATTTCTTATATTTGTATATCATAATTCCGGCCAAAAATTAACATAATTTTAGCCAGAATTATACTTAAACCTTTATTGTATCGTAACTTCACCAATATTAATCGTAGAGAGATGATCTTACCGCCATTCGATTCGTCTTGATGAGACGGTTCTAATGGTATAAAATACGTCGAAATCCAATCACTAGATTAATTTCCGAAATTAAAAAAATATTAATGGTTTTTGTGTGATAACTCTGTTAATATTGATCCTAGAAAGTCGATCTTACTACCATTCGATTCGTCTTGATGAGACGAATCTAATGGTATAAAATACATCGAAATCCAATCACTAGATCAATTTCCGAAATTAAAAAATATTAAATGGTTTTTAAGTAATAACTTCGTCAATATTGATCACAGAGAGATGAGCTTACCACCATTCGATTCGTCTCGATGAGGCGATTCCAACGAGCTATAAATCATCTTTTTACAATCACTAGGTACCGAGAAATCTAGCAAAATGTTAAATGGCGCAGTAAACGTAAATCAAGAAATATTATAATGCCGATGTTTAACATTTTGTTGAATAACTCGTCAGCCAGTGATCGGAAAAGGATAAAACTAGGGTTGGTCACCCTATCTCGGTGGTTAGTCACTGAGACCCTCATTAAGCCTGAGTATGGTGAGGTCGCAGGTTCGATTCCCATGACCACGGGAAATAAAAAGAATTTTACTGCGGACGCTACAACCAATAGCGTGAAGGTACAGGGATTAGTGTAGTTGGACTGCATCATGGTGAATTAGTGTGTACGGTTAGGCCGCACATTTCAACTAAGGGTCATGGTGTCCTTCTAACGTTCCCTATGAGGCCATTAGTATGTGCGCAGTCCTGTCCCGAGGTCACTACTATACCTTGGAGGGGACTTCCTGTCCAGGTGGTCACTCTACGATACCACTTGGGGTCAGTAATGGCTAGATGGTCGTCCTAGATGGTAAAGCTGAGGGTGCAATGTCTTAGTGGTAGTTTGACCTTCTGTTAGGTCTTAGACCAACCAAAGTGTTCGTGCATTTAACAGAACGGGTGGCTATAGGGTTCGATTCCCTACTCCTTGGGTCCTGGTTGGTGATCCCTGGTGGTTGATACCCACCATAAGGGGTGATCCTGGACAGATGCCTGCTACTTCCTGTCTGAGTGGTCACTACAAAGTATACTACTTGGGGTAAACAACTGTACTATCGGTACTGGGTAATCGCGGGCTGTAGTGGCCTTTGAAATGGGTGGATTCTTAGGTACATCTAAAATGGTGGTATGGAAGGGTACTAGATGGTTGATGTTACCTGTCGAAAGTCCTCCATGAAAGTTGATGCTCTCTAAAGGTCGTAAAATAAATTGAGTATCAGTATCGTGCAATGGGTATAGGATGAGTAGGCGGCGTGTGCTCAGGCAAACCAGGGATCGGCCTAAAATGGCCCGATGGGGGATGTCTTCATAGTGGAGCTGTTACCTGAGGAATTAAGTGCGGTTTAATGGTTGCCCATTGAAGATGATAGGAGCCTTAGACCCGAGATTAGTACGCGGGAGGCAATGGTGGTCTGGCCGTAAACGGCTTGCAAAGGAAAAGGATAAAAGCTGCTGGTCGGCCACCTATCTCGGTGGTTAGTCACTGAGACCCTCATTAAGCCGAGTATGGTGAGGTCGCAGGTTCGATTCCTACGACCACGGAAATAAAAAGAATTTACTGCGACGCTACAACCAATAGCGTGAAGGTACAGGGATTAGTGTAGTTGGACTGCATCATGGTGAATTAGTGTGTACTAAGGTTAGGCCGCACATTTCAACTAAGGGTCATGGTGTCCTTCTAACGTTCCCTATGCCGATTGGCCATGCGCAGTCCTGTCGCGGGGTCACTACTATATGCGCTGGGAGGGCTTCCTGTTCAGGTGGTGTCCACGATACCACTTAAAGGGGTCAGTAATTGCTAGATGGTCGTCCTAGATGGTAAAGCTGAGGGTGCAATGTCTTAGTGGTAGTTTGACCTTCTGTTCGTCTTAGACCAACCAAGGTGTTCGTGCGCAGAACAGGTAGCATGGTTATGGGGTTCGATACCCACCATATGCGATCCTGGACAGAAGCCTGCTACTTCCTGTCCAGTGGTCAGCTCTGAAAGTATACCAGGTTGGGGAGTAAACAACTGTACTATCGGTGCTAGGTAATCGCGGGCTGTAGTGGCTGAGTGAGGCTTGTCACATAAAATGGTGGTATGGAAGAGTCTTAGATGGTTGATGTTACCTGTCGAAAGTCCCTCCATGAAAGTAGATGCTCTCTAAAGGTCGTTAAATAAATTGAGTATCAGTATCGTACAATGGGTATAGGATGAGTAGGCGGCGTGTACCTAGCTTCAGATCAGCCTATAATGGCCCGATGGGAGATGTCTTCTATATGGTGCTGTTACGAGGTCGTTAAACTCGGTATAATGGTTGCCCATTGAAGATGATAGGGCACAGACCGATTAGTCTCCATAAGAGGCAATGGGTGAGGTCTGGCGTAAACATTAGCAAAGGAAAAGGATAAAACTACCACCATTCGATTCGTCTCAGTGAGACGATTCTAACAAGCTATGACACATCTTTGTACGATTATTAGATGCCAAGTTATTTAATATATTCTTTATATAACCGTGATTATAAACGGTTCTTTTTAATATAAGATTTTTGAGGATAGGTGTGATAGTGACTATAGATAGATTGTGACTATATAGGATAGATTTTAATAATAAAGTGTTTTGAACATTCAACTGGTGTGACTATATAGTAGAATGTGACTATAACGGGAGTGACTATAGAGGGAGTTGACTGTACTCTCTTGTATTTTGCCAATTTGAAATTTTGTAACTTACTGGTACAAATTTACCTAAAATATGATGCACAGGTATTATACAATCACAATTTATTTGATAAAATTTGGTATTCTACAACTCAATATTACAAATTTCATCACTACTGAAATAGGACCCCAGATAATTATAATTGAGGTTATATCTTACTATGTTTTAAACTTTATTTTTCTTTTAACATATAATTTTATTAAGTTAATATTATTTTTTACTATAGAAAAAAATGTTTCTTTTGAAAAGAAGAATCTTTTGATACCAAAATCTTGTAAATCTACTGATTAGAATTTGAGATAAGTATCATTACACAGGCAAAATTTGGCAAAAAAATATACGCTTTTTCACTATCGGTATACATAGAAATATACAAAAAAATAAAAATTACTATTATTAAATATTACTTTTTAAGTAACAAAATTATAGATAATAGGAGGGCAATTATTATTACAAAGTTTTGTATCTATAGCTTTAAAAGTAAGTTCAGGATGACAAGGATAAATTTTTAGCATAAAAGATATGACCTTAATTATAATTGTCTGGGGTCTTACTGAAATAGTATCGAATATTGGTTGAATTTGCATATTTATACTAATAAACATATATTAGAAAATATTTGACAGGATCATCTGAAAAGTCTCACAGGTTGAAAAGTGAAAAATCAGGCACCAATCGGTCACCAATCAGGTAGCTGATTGGTGCCTGATTGGTGACTGATTGGTGACTGATTGATGCCTAATTTTTCACTTTTCGACCTGTGTCTATTACGTAAGTAAAATAATACTGAATTTGATCTGGGTAGGTATTAACATTTTCATCATCTGTAATAAATTTTGCTAAGACATATGAACTTTTTATATGTTATAGTGATAATGATAATCTAAAGACTTCAGAACCAGTTTGACACCTTCTGAATTGATTAATTTTAACCTTAATTATTATATCATTATTTAAACTTTTTACAAGAGGCCTCTAAAATTTAAATGATTCATAAGTCACATTGTAATATTTAACTATTAAATTTAACATTTTATTTGAAAGTAGTATATTATGAGATACCGACTTGAGAAATTCATCTGAGAAGTCTTTCTTGCCAGAAATCTGTAAATCTTTAATATTTTATGAATTCAGTTAAAATCGATACATCTCATCTGATGAAAATTCATCAGTAACTGAAAGGGACTTAATAGTATGCTAACTGTTTAATAATTCAAGACCTTTTATTTCAATACCTGAATTTATGATATTTTTGATTTATTTATCAAACATTAATTGATGTATAAGTTCAGATTCAATTTTCCTGTTGCTGTTTGGTAATGAACTTAAAAGTGCAAAATTAATAAATTATAAGCTAATATTAAAATTATTAAAATCATTAAAAAATTGTTAATGGATATTTACTTAATATATCATTCATATGTTCAAAAGAGAAATGCCAGAATGCATATAATAGTCTATAATCAGCGCAAATGCAGCAAAAGATTGAGATTCAATGTAATTTTATCTCTATTGTAATGATTCTTAATGAATTTATCCACTAAATTTGATTCTAAAATCTGATTTATTAAAATTGAACAAACCCTAATAAAATGAGTCAGACTTTTTCTATCTATATCTGAAAGGTATTTCTAAAATGATATAGTTAAATAAATTGTAAAAATATTCGCTACTGATTGGCTGTAAAATTGGTGAATCCCTTTCCACTATGATAATACAAATATTTTTTGAATTAAAAAAGGCCATTATATACTATTTTTTTATAAAAAATTCTGAAAATATTTTTTTTATTAATTATAAACCATAAAATTAATTATCTTTTAAACTGTTTTACGAGCAAATTTACCTGCAATTTTTAAATTAGAATAAATGACGCTATAAAAAATTCTTTAATTTTGGCCAGATCATCACATAATTTTGTAGCCAAATTGATCTACATTCTGGCTATAAATTGTATGAGTTAAATGTGCAGTTGATCATTAAAATTGGATGAGAAATTAACCAGCAAAAATAGTATCAGAATTTTTATATAATAAAATCTAGACTTTTCTTATCATATTTTTTCTCTATTTGAATATTTATTATAACTTTTATTTTCATTATAAAAATTTTGCATTCTAATAAACAAAATAGAGATAAAAAAAATTAATTTTTATGAGTATATAATTAAAATGAATAATAAAATTTTCATTTAGATTCTATATAAAGTTAAAATCCTACTTATAAATATCAAAAATTATATTAACAAAAGTTGTTTTTCATACCAAATTCTACATATTCTATTAAGCTTTTATATAGCTACAATTAATTATTAACAAAATCGTCAAAGTTAAGTGCAAAGTTTTTTAAAATTTTATGATTATTTTAAAATACAACTTTTGATCAATGGATAATGATTTTCTAATATATAATTTATAAATGATAATAATTGCTACATAATATATAATTTAAATTATTCTGAAAAAAATTTTATTAAAATTGCTTTATTTTTCATAAAATTAGATGAGAGCTGAAATTTGGTAAAATTGTAATTTGGCCACAATTGCTTATAGTTTAAGGGATAAAATGTTGATTATTTTCTTTTATTAAGTAATGATCTATTTCTTAATTTAATTATTATATTTGTATTGCATATTCAAGTATATATTTAAATTATAAAATTTTATATTTGTATATAAATTTGCTAAATATTTAATAAAATAATTGGATTAAAAAAAAAATCAATTATTATGATAATAAAAATCTTATTTATTTATCTAATAAATGCATTTTATATTTATATAACAAAAAGAACTTTAAAATTTTTTATATATATAATAATAATTGGTCTAAAAATAACCATTTTGTTATTTAAAACTATAATATTTGTATTTGTAGCAAAAAATAAAAAAAAATACTTTTTTTAAAAAAGAAAATGTAATACAATAATACAATAATAAAGAAATACTAAAAATAATAATAATTATTAAAATAAACTAATGTAAAATTTGTTATATTCTACAAAATAAATTACCTAATATATAAATAATAAAGTAAATTAAAAAGCTAAGCTCTATTTACTTTTTTCAAACTACAAATTTTATTGGAAATAATAAAAATTAAACTTCCAATTTAACTATATTTATGTTTTAATTTGAACAATATTGCTATTATCATCATAATCATCTATAAATTCAATATCATTTGCATCTTCATATTCAGATTTTTCCATTTCAGGAATCTCATCATCTTCATATTCCTGCATTATATCTACATATGACATTGCATTTTTAAAGGTAAGATTAGTTCCCAATAACCATTCAACAATAAAAGCTTCCTCTAATTCTTCTTCTTCATTATGAGTCTTAATTTTTATTTCTTCTTGCACATTTTTTATTTCAGCTTCAATTATAGATACTAAGAAACCAACATCTGAAATAATTTCATTATTTTGTACAGGTTCTATTGCTTCTTTAGATTTTATTTGAACTATTTCATTCTGTGTATATTCATTGGATACCATTAATTCTTTTTGAGCTACTTCTTTATTCTGTACAAGCTCTTTTGATAATACTACTCCTTTAGATTTTGTTTGAACAACTGCTTTATTATGTATAGATTCTTTGAATATTACTATTTTTTCAGGTTTAGTTTGAACTACTTCAATATTCTCATTTTCCTTAATATTATTACTGTTAGTTAGTGGTAATTCCTCTGATGAAGTGAAATTCTGTAAAGCCTTCACTGATATTTGTTGTGATTTTCTTTTATTTGTTGCTGATGATTTTGCAGCTGAAATTGGTGGTAATAAGTTTTCGGACACATCCATTTTTTGCTCTTTAGGCAAAGCTGGTGTAATTCTATTTATTCCTTGTGATGATGTTTGATTATTGTTTTTATTAGTAAAATTATTGTTATTGGTATTATAAGATTTTTGTCGAGAAGGTGAGATAGGGGAAGGAACTTTATGTGCAGGATATGTTGGAACATCATTAGCATTTGATTGTGATAAAGTAGAAGTATTTGTAGGAGGAGATTGTTGAATATTTGATATATTTGTTGATTTTTGAGATTTTCTTGACCTATCTGTTATTCCCACGTATTCATCATAATTATCTGCGTCCTGTTCACTGTTACTCCTTTCCAAAATAGTTGGACTCTTCATTCCACCGGTGCTTGAAAATGTAGATCTATTAGGGGTATATTGTAAACTACGTGTTGAGCCTGTTAAACTCGCCCTTGAAATTTGACGAGCATGCCTTCCTTGAATTTCCACTTGATCAAAAATACTTTGTTCTCGATTATCTTCCTTTGGTGGAATTTTAGGTATTTCAATTTTTATGTATCTAGCCGGTTTATTAACTAATGTACTGGATGTTGAATTAGAACCATATGTATTTGTGGTAGATAAACTATTTATACTAGCATTAGTAAGTCTTTGACTACTAAGATTTGTTGATTCATCAGCAAATGAGGATTTTTTCAGCTTTGAAAGCAATTTTTTCAATTTCTTTTCTTTCTTCTTTCCAACATTACCGGCATCTAACGAACCAACACCATTATTTAAAATAGGATCTTTTGGTGGTGATGTACTCAAGAAATCAATTAAGTCCTGAGCTTCATGTCTTCGCTTAGGTTTTTTTTGTCCTTGAGGATATAATAAATCGTCATCGTCATCAATCAAATCCAAAGGATCCGGCCTTGGTTTAGGAACAGGTGGAAGACTTTTTGTCGCAGAATTTTGAATATTTCCTGTACTCTTGCTAGCTTGAGAATGTTGATAATAACTGGATTGTGTATGATCTAAAGACTTACTATGATGCAATGATGAAAAGTTAGTCCGATTTTGATATTGATTATTACTCGCTTGTGAAAATGATAAAGTTTGATTGATTGTAGCATTAATACGATCAGACTGATAAGGTGAAGATGGGGAAGATGGGGAAGATGGGGAAGATGGCATAAGAGGAGTATAACGAGGATTATTTCCCGGTGAACTGGGGGTTTTTGATCTTTTTTTCCTTGTTTTCTCGCCTAATACATCATCTGGACTTGTGTTCTTTAAAAATTCCCATAAACTTTCTTCTTTATCCTTTTTGGATTTACGCTTTCCAAATAGCTCATCGTCGTCGTCATCAAAATCTTCAAATTTAGGGGAAGTGGGATTTGATTTTTGAATTATTCGCTCACGGGAAACAGGTTCACGAGGTGCAAGTTTTGGTGGCCTCTTGTGTGTCTGCCCAGATAGTGAATTTCCATAGATTCTTTCGAGTTAAAAAAAAAAAGAAAAAGAAAAGAAAAATGAAAAAAAAAGAAATAAAAACTTAATAATCTACCTCAATTGTTATCAATCGATTTGGTGTTAAAGAAACCTTCATCGTTTGATTGCTAGAAATCAACGTTTCAAAACTCTTCATTTTTTCTCTATTATCCTCCTAACAATCAAACACAATTGTGTTGAAATATACTTTAAATATCTGAATTTCGATAATAAGACAATCCATATATTATTGCGAACCTTAGACCTACCATACTCGATACATTTCTTAAATCTGGTTCCTTGTCTCCTTGTCTTTGTAAGCTCTGCATACTTTTAGTTGAACGCATACCTACATTTTTATGTTCTGAACTGTGTCTACTATAATCGCTTAGTGATTTAACCGGGGAAGTAGGCCAACTATTATCCAAAGATGTTTGTCTAATTCCTCCATTATATGAACTAGACTTAGTGGGACTACGTGGAGTGGAAGATTGTATATATCCTAAAAAATTATATAAATCGGATGATATTGGTATAATGGTATAAATAAACACACCGAAAAAATCTTGATTAATATCTCAGTTTACCACTTTTAGGTAAGTGTGTTGATAACTGAGAGGTAGTAGAAGAATTGTATTCATTACCATCTGTTAATAATATTAAATTTCATGTTAATTACATTACATGAAAATATCACAACTTTAGGAAAAATGAACATACTTGTAGTACTTTCACGTTGTGACTATAATATATTAAATAAATTAATTAAAAATATGTTAGCTAATTATATTAAATAAATCTAACCAATTAATTAGGTAACTAATTCACTTATTCGCTAATTCACTAATCCACTAATCGCAAGCATTTAACTTGACCGTAAATGTAATAATTACATAATCTAGATAGAATATTTTGATGAATTACCTCCATTTGTTCTTTTAAATTTGTCCTTCTGAATAAAGGAAAAATTTGAGAATCTTCAGAAAGAGCAGAATAAACCTCTTGTGATCTAGCAACTTCCACACCTTGCTTTTCAGAAGCCTTTGCAACTAATATTAATATATATTCACCAACATATTCCAAAACAGCAGTTAAATAAATAGCTAAGCTTGGAGCAATATGTATCCCTTCGGATGCATATAGGTCAGGTACAGAATCAGGATCACGATCATCAGCGCCTCGTTCACCAAGAGTACTAAAGAATTGACATTTAACTCTAAATTGTTCAAATACTTTTTGTAAAGGAAAAGGATTAATTTCTATAGTTTTTTCTTTTGTGTGATCAGAGTTACCACTTTCGACATAAGTTTTTAACTCGAGTTCGGCTTCAACTATAGCATTTTTACCCAAACTGGTTGGTAAAACTTGACTAATGGCATCTTTTATTCTAATCAGGTCTAAAGACCTAGCTGAATCTATTAGGAAATATAAGAATTCATCAAGGAAATTATTTATTGCCGATAAGGCTTCAGATGAGATGCGGTAAGGAGCAACGTCTGCTATAATGGCGTTGGCTGCCCGTTGAGAAATATAAAGAGTGTCTAGCATAAGAGAAGGTAAAAGGCGGAAAGGATAAGTCGGAATTAAGATCGTTTAATGGAGGTATTAAATAAAGCTTTATTAACGCTACTTATTTCTTATTACTAAAAATAAAATATATGCCTATTTACACATGAAAGATCAAAGTTAAATCAAAGTTGAAAGGGAGAACTATATCTTTCTTATATAAAACTCTTTAAAAAACAATTAGTTTTATTTAGGTTATTTACGTATTGTTGCGGGGATGGCTCTCGTAGTAATTAACGTTTACTTACTCTTTGTAGAATCAACAGTCATGTTTTAACGGAATTGTATAGTTTGTTTATACATAAAGGAACCACGTTTTTGAAGTGTGGCGAAATTTTTTTTTTACTGTAAGTCAATAGAAAAAGAATGAATAATTAAAAGAAAAAAAAACCGTAATTGAAAAACATGGTAACTCTAATAATTAAATCAAATAATTAAAATTATTTACACAAACGCAGGTATAATAACACAAATTTTATGATAAACAAGCGAGTTTAACGATTAACAATAAATGTAAATCCGCTCGACAATTAACAAAATTAATGACTTTCTCTGACGAATCACATGTAAACAAGGTCGTCAACTCAATCTTTGATTATGGAATTTAATTTTGCCATGTGTTTATTTATCAATCATTATTTGCCCAATTCAACTTGAACAACTGTGCCAAGCATTTAACTTAACAGAGTAATAATTTATTTTCCCCGATTGGTTCATATATTTTTAAGTTTATACAGTAAGTAGCAAGGATTAAGCGACCTTTGAAAGAATTCATTGAGAATTATTCTATTAAATTTCCTTAATAAGTATAGACTCCAGATTTCTCATTTAATCATTTAATGGCCCTATTTAAGAGTATTATTTTATTATTAAATCCATTAAAATGATTATAAATCCCAAATAATTTAACTTACATTTTAAATGGTGAAATCTCATATTTCTCCCATACTTTATTGATAACATAAGGATCTCGCTCAATTTCTTTCCTAATCTGTTCCTCATTCTCCGCCTCAAATATAAATAAACTTCCTACCATTTTCCCCTCCCCGCTACTCACAACATTTGGTTCTGGATTTTCTAAAATTGCTCCTCCTGCGATAATAAATCCTCGTTCTTTTGCTAATTTAGCTTTCTCCAAATGTTCTTCTCGAACTGATAATCTACGCGAATACGCTTCTGCATCTTTATAATCTTTTGCCAACAACAAAAATTGCTTTCTTCCTATAAAGCGTAAAATCGTCACGACATTTAATATAAACAAAAAATAATAAACAATAACGCTTACCAACCAAATTACTTGAGAAATTTCTTTTATTTATAAACTTTGTCGAGTACAGCCTTCCAAAACACCAGCCTGCATCGAAGGAGAAAAGCGCTACTCGTCTTGAAAATATCATGTTTACAAAAGAATAAATATTTTTATTTTACTACACAGCAAAAGATTTAAAGTATGGTGATCATCCCATATTATATATATTATATAATAATACGTCACGTGATGGTTGAATGAAAAGATGTCCGCAATATTACACTTTAATAATTTTTGTGATTATAGTGATTATAATGCAAAAACTGACAAATAAACAATCAAATAGTAAGGTTTAAATTTATAAATTATCTACTCATTACAGAAATTTTATTTTACTGATTAAATATTTAAATTCTCGCATTCTCGCTGGTATTCTGGTGGGAGAACTTTACTACTGATCTCAAGAAGATATTCTTCAGTCTATGAACATAGATGGTTAGATGATTATGCTTTTTGATGGAACACACAGTTAAAAAAAAATTATAACATAAATTACTTACCGGAATATGATTAGGACACCAAATTTCGTAATGTATTCCACCAACAGCATCTTGACGTTCGTATAATGCACAATCAATATCAATAGAACATAATACATGATATGATCTTTTACAGTTAGGATATGGGCATAGGGTACAGCTTCCCGAAGGAATGCTACAAACTTCACATTTCTAATGCGAAGAGAATAGAAATTTTAAAATCAACATAAGATAATAAGAAAAGGTCAAACTTTTCTTATGAAAAATGCTAACCAGATCTTTATATTTTTTGTAAAATGGAGCATCCCTATAGTCGGTCGCTACTTCATTGTTATCATAATTTTCGTTAGCAGAAATGAACATTCCTGGGACAAAAAGTGCACAAAATCTATATCCAAAAAAAAAACAAAAAATTCATTAACTTAATCGAAGAAAAATACAAATCTTTTATTTCTTTTTTTTGCACTTACCGATGAACTAATTGATATTCCTTGTTGTGAACCATCTCAAATCTTTCATCCATAATATCAGATTTTACACCGACAACTGGACATAAAGCACACTGTGCAATAAAGACATTAATCTTATCAGTATGAGTATTAATTTGACAGGAAAAATTTAACAATGAAAATATATTTACTCTATCAGTATAGTTGCAATTTTTTTCAACTTTTTCCTTCTTTTTATAACTATGATTGTTATGATTAATCTCATTAGAGCCTACTCCAGGAGTGTTATTATTCACTGTAGTAGGTTTTGGCGAATTCTTTTTACGTTGTGATTTCATCTTCGCCACCTCATGAGATGAGCTTCTTTTACGTGTTGTCGGTGATGAAATCATGTCAGAATCAGGCGATGACGCAACATAATTGTGTTCGGGATACATTAAAGAAACTGGCCCATCTAGATCCATTGGACTTGGAGTATTCAAAGAAGCCATTTTCCGTGATCCTTTTATCTTTGAAAGCGTACGAGGTAATGTTTCGACGACTGAAGATTCGATATTTTTATCAACTGGATATGAACCTTCTACAATGGGTTGTTTTTTCAAATGCCCGAAAATACCTTTCACATCAATAGTGACACTATCAGGATTACATTCACACGATTTTGCTTTTACACCCATTTCAATCCAATCTTCAAAGGCAAAATTTACACTTTCGGCACAGTTAAATCCCATATTAAAACCAGCATGATATCCACGAGGAAAAGTAATTATAAATTCTCCTTCTCTTTGAACCATTTTTCCGAATGGCATAATACCGTTCCTAAGTTGTTCAGGTGATGCCATGAATTCTTTATGGCGTAAAAATTCCGAACACTCATGGTAATACCCGGGGAACCATCCTAAAGAAGTTTTTTGGATTACAAAAAATCGTGAAATTGAATTTATGATAGAACCACCCGAAATAAACTTTTCTTATCAATTGTTACACAGCTTGTTTCGTGTAACTATACGGATGACAAATTAAAAAAAAAAAATACCTTTCATTTTTTGCTCAAATGTAGATGCTTTTTGAGGGGAGATAGCATACCAAAACTTTGGAGCGCCGAAATGGATATAGTTGATCGAATAGAGATCCTTATCCTATATAGTTCATTACAAAAAGTGCATTATGATAACGTATTGAAGTAATAACATAAATACATTTAGTAATTTACCTCGACATGCCAAGCAAAAGAGGCCTTCCACATTCCAAAATAAAGATACGCTTTGTTTACACCAGGAATTGGGTCCATTAGGTTCAAGAGGTTGTCGATTTTATTTATATTCCAAGTAGTGGTTGCATCAGTGAAAAGAGAACCTAGCGAAGTGAAAAAAAAAAATAATAATATCGAAATTTTTTTATGAATTCCTACATAAAAATGAGTTTATTATATGATATTAATAAAAAAAATTCAGCTTACCATCCAAGTCTGCTCCATAATATGGAGGAAAGTAGGCTAAATTTTTCCAATACTTATGTTCGAGGTCTCTTATGTAATCATCGTTGTCAAATGGAAGTCCTCGAGTCACTACTTTGTAATTCCATTTTGGCTTTAATTGATTATTAGGTTTTTCAGCCTTTTCAGCTTTTTTAGGATGTATGTGTTCGAACATATCTTTAGGAATACTCATGGATGTATCAGACATATTTTCAGAAGTTAAAAGAACCTCTTCTACTTCTTCTTCAGTCTCACACCCATCAGATTCGTTTAAAATGATGGGATGTTCTGTTCGCGCATTTTTGGAAGTATTGGATGATGTAGCAACAAGTGCTGAGACGCGTGTAACTTCTGGAATTTTTTCTGCAGCAGCTATATCACGTGGTCTAGATGTAATATTATGAATATTATCCGTTCTTGTAAATTTATTAGCGTAGGGAAGTTTTGATTTTAATGATGACTGAGAGCCTTCCTCTAACTCCGAAGAAATTTTTCTCTTTTTACCGGTCTTTTTGATCGGTTTTGTTGGTAAAAATTGAGATTCGTAAATAGGAGTGGCATGATCGGGTTGGCTACATAACAATGCCCATTTTTTTACAGAAAATTTCGAATTTGTATCCATGTTTTTGACTCTACATTTACCATCGACCTTCGTAAATTCTTGTTTAATCGGATTATCAATTACGATTTTTTCCAATTGTACCGAAAGATCTTTTGGAAGTGTATCAGTCCTAAAATGTATAAAAATAGATGTAAAAAATTGTAAAATGTTAAAGTACTACTTTTGGGACAATAATATATAATAGATAAAACAAAACATAATATTTACGTATACTTACCATTCTTTTGGAGGAATTACTTTCACAATTCCCGAGTTCATGCCATAAGGTCGGACTGCCATTATAAATGCTTTAAAGTCCTTGAATTGCTCATAAGTAGGTTTGAATACTGGAATACCATCTTTTCCTTCATAATAATGGTCAGGACTTATTTCCATTATTAACTTTCTCTTCAGGAATTAAGTAAATGGCAATACAAACGAAAGTAATTAGGAAAATATACAAAACGAACAGACTCGTTTCGACTTTCGAATTTTTTAAATTGCGTTACAATTTGTTTATGCAATTATGTTTATGTGATATTATAGAGGAAACTGTCTATTACACATGACTAAAATAGTCAATGACGTAACCGATTATAAACATCACAAAATGAATGCTAGTATGAGCTCATTATAAATTGGCCAATGAAATTAATTCAACTGTTTGTTACACCAATTTTTTGGTAGCGCGAAAATTTTCTAGTTTGTAAAATCACTTCTTATACAATATACTTTTTATATACTTTAAATAAAATTTAATATAATACTTAAGATTTAAGAATATTAAATATAAGTTATAATTTTATATTAAAGTTAACTAATAATAATAATAAATTGTTAAAATTAAAAAAAAAAAACTAAAAAAAATTATATAAATATAAAAACTTTAAAAATAAAAGTAATTAATTCTAATAAAATAATATAAATAATATAATAACATTTAATAATATAGATTATTATAAATATATAAGTAACCTTCTTTTTATTATTTTAAAAATATAATTTTATATATAATTAGGTTTTTATATATTCATTTGATTGATTTAGTTAAAAACAGTAATTGTATAGAGTTGTAATTATATAGAAATTAATTTATTAAAAAATAATATGTAGATTAAACAAAAATAGATATTTATAAAAAAGTGTTTATATAAAGAGTGATTTAATTGTATTTACTATTAAATTTAAAAAAATTGCTAAAATTTACCAGTAGCAAAAATTATTATATTAGCATTATACATGTAATTAAATAAAAATTATTAAATATTACAGTCAGACCTCTATAATTATACTTTACATAATTACACCTATTATATACATTCTTTTTAAATGCATCCTCTGATTTGATTTTAAACTTATATGATCTCTAATTATTTTACCTCAATAAATGCATATGCATTATTTTGAAATTATTTATATAATCCCAGTCTGATTGTAGTACTTTTGATTAGAATTAAAAATTTAATAAAAATTTAATTATAAGATTGTAAATTGTATCATTTCAATATTTAAAACAATTTATTTTAAAGTTATTGTAGTTTTTGCATTTAATAATTTTACTTCTTATGATATATTTAAATTCTATATTTTTATTATAAGCTATATGAATATAAAATCTAATAAATTTTCAGATATCTATAAAATAAGTTATAAGTTATATTTTAGATTTAAAGTTACTAGTATTTGAATTATTTACTAGAGAAATAAACTTTTAAGAACTTTTTATTAAAAATTAAAATTTTTATTGTTCTCTATTTTTTAAAATAAGTAGAACAAAATGTGATTAACTTTAAAATTAGTTAAAAAATTTCTTAAAAAGTTATTTTCTTAATAAAGAATTCATTTTAAATATAATACTATTTAATATAATATTACCAGTTCTTATAAATTAAAGTATTCTGAATTGATTATATATATAGATGCTTTGCAATAGAAAAGGATGAAATTATCAAAAAAAATAAAAAATAAGTTAATAAAAAGTCTGAACAAGGAAGAAATTTCCATTTCGCTCAGTGGTGAAAGTTCGCTTTCTTAATAATAAAGTGTTGTTCCTGGTAATAGTTTGGTGAAGTTCTCTCTTTTTAGGTTTTTTTCTTTGTATTTGAGGTTGGTTTTACGTTATGAATTTTTCTTATTTTTTTTGGTGAATTTTTCTCGTCTTTCTTTTTTGCCTTCTGCTTTTTGGAGTTTTTCTGGGGGGTAGGGGGTGGTATCCCAAAATTGATCGACATCAGGTGGTTTGTAGATCTTTTCTTTTGAGAGAGTTGGGTGTAATTTAAGGGGTGCAGATCTTGGTGATCAGTTTTTGATCAGGTGAGGTCAAGATGGCACATGTTTGGACTATCACGTGGGTTTTTTTCTGCAGTTTAGTTTAGATTGGAGGGATGATCGTTCGAAATGAGGTGGGTGTCCTTTTCGGTGATTGCACGACACTAAAAAGTTCCCTTTAGTTTACTCTTAGGTAGTTTATTAACTTTGGTAATATAGTCGCTTGGAGAATTTATTTTTATCGACCAGGTGTGGGAGGATTTTTCAGGGGCGGGGGCTGGCGGTTCAGTTTGATAATCTGCGGGGTACGGCTTCAACTTACCAAAACTTAGGTTTACCAGGCGAAATATGGGAGGCAGTGGCGTTATCTGGGTTTTTGTGGTATGGGGTCTAATTTTAGTATCTCACATTATACTTTCTTCATGTTAATTGCCCACCGGTTTGAGTAGATTATTTTCGCGTGTAATTTAGTTAGTATTTTTGTCAATTTTGACTTATATGTAATTTTCTACTTATAATCGCGTCCATGTTAGGTTTCTAACTGGAACCCATTAATAAAAATAAAAAATAAAAATAAAAAGTCTGAACAAATTATAGCATTTAGAATATTTTTAGTTAATTTCAACCATCAGATTGACGAATTAAGGAAATCAACACCAGATTATAATGTACAAAGACAACTTCATAATATGGGTCTGGATCAATTTGCAATCTCTTCATTGGTTGCCGCTGCTTGTGCTTCATGGATTTGGTGGATTTTCTCCTCATATTCCTGCACTTTTGCATTTGAGTGTAAACTTGGCAGGTACCTGCTTGAGTTCAGCTAGAACTGACAGATAGCTTGTCTGTATTGAACACTTTTTGCTTGGTATGTCAACATAATTGTAAAACTTTTGAGATTCCTCTTTTATTCAATTTTTTTTTCTGGAATAAAAATAATTGTTTGCCCACCTTATGAAGATAAAAAGAAGAAGATGGATACTTAGTATTGCCTTCTAAAATTAAACTTCTACATCACCTTTAAAACTCCTCCTCATCATCTTCTACGTCAAGTAATTCAATGTTTCTGGTAAATCTTTATGGATTGCTTTTGATATGGGATTATCAGAAAATAGCCTTTTCTACTTTTACTTGT
Source organism: Rhizophagus irregularis (assembly GCF_026210795.1). NCBI lineage: Eukaryota > Fungi > Glomeromycota > Glomeromycetes > Glomerales > Glomeraceae > Rhizophagus > Rhizophagus irregularis. The sequence goes on along the minus strand of NC_089446.1, from coordinate 2,005,095 downwards.
TCTCTAAACCTGTCACGTCTTTTTTGATGAGTCCGGTCATAGGTGTCTTTAGCTTTCTCAAATTTTTCTTCAGCCTGTGTGTAGGCTTCTTCAGCTTGCTCAAACTCTTCATTTATATCAAATATATTACAAGTATTATCTTCTGCCTGAACATAATCATTTCTAGTATTTTTATGCTCTTTTGTAACCTGTTATATACTTTTGTAGCTTCTCTGTACTCATTTACAGCTTGAGTGTATCTCTTCTAAAGTATATACTCAGCTTCAGCCTTCCAGATTGGACTGATGACCTCAAGAAGATACAGTTCAAAATTCTTAACTGGAATATATTCAAGGATACAAGATACGATTTCAGGGACTTTCAACAGACTTTGCTTCTTGCATTAGTTGCTCAAGAAGTATCCCCTGTTGATGGCTATAAGATCATAGACTGTGCAGCTAAAGATTGTTGCAAACTTTTCTGCTGTATACATGTTGCTTTTTAGGTATCGTTCTACTACTGATTTATCCATTATTCAATTACATTTTTTCTAAGTATAAGAGAATTGCTTGCCTTGCTATTTTCTTTACTTTTTTCAGCTCCGTTGGCTTTGGAATCCTGTTTCTTGTTCAGTTGATTTTTTCAATTATATGGTGGTAGTTAGACTATATAATGGTAATTAGATTAAAGTAAAGTAGTAGTTAGATTATAATAAAAGTGGTAGTTAGACTATATAGTAGTACCTAGATTATAGTAATAGTGGTAATTAGACTATATAATGGTACTACTGATCAACCCTTCGTTAACAATTTTGAAGAAAGAGATGATGGATCCATATTGTTTGCTTCATTCTCCTGCTCCTATTTCTTTGGTTCCTTTTCCTACCTCTTTCAATAATGGTTTGCATATCAATAATCTTGTATTTATGGATGACTTTACCTTAATCTCCTCAACGAAAGATAATAACTAAGGAATTCTATTGCCTTAATAATACTGCTGCCAATCACAATAAATATGTGTTGGCCACACTTATAGCCTTCTTTGTTGAATTCCATTATGAATATTACTGTTATCGTATTCCCCAATGTCTTCTCTTTTCGATTTTGGGTGTATGGTTTCATTTCTTACAGGCTGATTGTAGTTGTAAGACCACCTATGATTTTCAATTTGAAAATTTGATATTTTGAATTTTTCAAGAATTAGTAAAAAAGCAAGTTTAAATACCTATTTTGGGGGGCATCTAAAGCCGTGTTCGATCACGTGACTTGTAAAAATTTATTTTTCATAAATAAAACTTTTTCGCCAATACATAAAACTTTCAAGTTACACATAATATGTGTATTTTAGCCTGCTGTGCAAGTTTACTTAGTGCGTAACATGGGTTTTGAACACTGTTTTTGACTTATTTGAATTTTTTCATTTTCGTCATCCCATTTTTTGGATATGATCGGCAAAGATTATTCGTTCATATGTAAAGTCAAAAACAGTGTTTAAAACCAGTTTTTTTTAACTAAGTAAACTTGTAAAGCAGGCCAAAATACACTTATTTTATAACCTTCATACTTACATTAATCTTAGTTCATAAAAAAATGGCTTATTTATAAAATGTCAAGTCACATGATCGAACACGGCTTTAGACGACCCCCTATTTTGGTAATAACTTTACAGAAACTTCTGATTTTGCCAAATATGTTAGCAATATTTTTACAATATAACAGACATATCATTTTTGCATTTCTGTTATTTTTGTTTTAACTCTATGCTCAACAATATATCAAACATATTAACTATAAAATTTTATTTATATAGCAAACATATAACAAAAATATGTTAAAAATGTTTTGGATTTTTTATATGGCAATCATATATTGAACATGTATTACATGTATTAGAGAAATTTAATTTTTATATAGCAATTATATATTAGAAATATGATTAAATTTTATATAATCACCATGCGCCAAATATATATTAATTATATTGCAAAATAATATGAAATGATATAATAATTACATGCCAAAAATATAATAATAATAATAAAATAGAAATATGATATTAAAAATACAATAATCGCATAATAATAATAAAAATAGAAATATATAAAAATATAATAATCATATAATAATACTAATATATCAAGAATTTTAGTTTTCCTGATAAATTTAAGTGCTGTCTATATGTGATTTTTCGTAGTAAAAGTTCTCCAATAAAATTCAGGTGCGTGATCTTTTATTTTTGCCAATAAAATTCAAGTGCATGATCTTTCGTAATAAAGGTTTTCCCAATAAAATTCATCAAGCATGTGATCTTTCATTTTTTCCAATAAAATTCAAGCACATGAACTTTTGTAGTAGAAGTTTCCAATAAAATTCAAGTGCATGATCTTTATTAAACCTTTCTTTTCACTATAATTAAAAAAAATTATAAGCAGAATTGGAACTCTTTCCACTGATCACTATTTCCAAAAATATTAGGATAGAAAAAAGGTGGAAGAGTTCATTAAGTGTATAGGAAAAGTGGAGTTTTGATGCATTTCAATTTTCAATATTACCAACTGATTATTCACTCCTTTATAAACTGAAGAATATAATTTTTAGGAAACTTCAAATAGTATTTTTCAAATTTCTCGCCCAAAAAGTTATTTCTTTTTGTTGACAATAGTGATAACTCAAAAAGGGCCAAGTAGGGTGAGGTGTCGTCCTAAAAAAGTGAAGTGATAACATAGGAGCAGGAAATACAAAGAAACTTATCTTCTGAAGTAAAGGCTTTCATTGATATTGCTCTTTGAACTTTGTGATTTCTTGGGAATTTTTCGTTACTGTTGTTTTTTGAATCCTAAATTGGTAGTGTTAGATTTTTGAGGATTGAGGTAATTTGATGTGGTACAAAATTTTTAACCGATTTCAAAACTTCAACAATTTATTTTATTTATTTATTTTTTATTTTATTCCGCTAAGAGTAGTCAAAAACATTCAATACATCATTAAAGACAGTCTATATATAAATACTGAAAGCTAAAATTTGTGTACTTGGAATGCTAAAGTTCATTCAGCGCTAGGAATTAAATTCCAGTGCCACCAGACTTTACCCTTTGATAAAGAGAAAGTCATGCTGGAAACAGTAGGAACAGCCATTACTATTACTTTCAATTGTTCTTCATTAATTCTTCTGCTAAAAATATTTCTTATATGCATTTTGGACAATGGGCTTATATATTACTATCAAGCATGGTTTAATGAAACACCAAAAAGAATCCTTCGTAATTATTTATCATATCAACGTGTGATTTTTCTAAAACTTATAATCAGTTTGAAGAAAATATTATTGATTGCACCTGAACTCTCAAAATTAGCTTTATATCTTTTTGGAATCTGCATTAATGGGAATGTCTTTAGTCAAATATGGGTTTTTTACATTCAACCTGCCAAAATAAATTACATGTACTATATAAGTATATTTTACCAAAATTTATATTATGCAAAATCAAATTAACAAAAGATTATATATTTTTTATTTTGTAGTATAAGAAAGTTTTGGCTATAGTTCAATTGCGAAGTGATATATTTTGTAAAAAAAAACGTGATGATATAGAAATTTCTGAACAGCAATATAAACGATTACATATTGCTGAACCAATCCAAGAATGATAATGAGTTCACATTTAATGCTTTTAATGATAGTGATACTGAAGAACTAGAAGAAACTTCTGTTATTGATGAATGTAATGTTAATGATACTTTTGAAAAAACTAATAATAGTGATAATATTAATTCTGAACAATGGACTAAAATAATTGAAAATTGGATTAAAATGGTTAATGCAGAAATTAATATAGATAATACAGAAGTTATAGGCGAAGAAACATATAAATTTGAAGTAGGTAGACAAAGTATTCATTCAGCAGATAATTTATTAGCTAAATGGAAGTTACTTGATTTGTTTAATGAGACTTTAGAAGCTCCAGTTAATATATTTTAATAATAAATTATAAATTTGTGATTAAGTAATTTTTCTTTTATTAAATAATAAAGATTTATTATACTAAATAATTTTGGCTAGCATTACAGTTTACATGAAACAGGGTGGACATTTTCATATTATCACATTATTGCTGAGATCCCCTGATTCCCTCTTTCATCAATATAAAAAGTTGCCACATCGAATTAGCATTCTCATGGATGAACGAATGAATAAAAGAACGAACAAACAAATTTAAACAACAAATAATATAATAATCAAGCAACAACATTCTTGGTTTACATAAAATAAATCACGTTAGTAATACAAAACATCAAACGATATAAAATAAATTAACTTCTCTAAATTATCCTCAAATTTTATCCATTTTTACTTTAATTTCAAACTTCGATAGCTCTCGCTACGAAGTATTCTATTTATTTTGACTTCAAAACTTCAATAATTTAAGTGTATATTTTATTCATCATATAATTATCATTTTATTCAATTAAAATTAATTAAGCGAATATTAATTTAAGTTTAGGGCAAACCTAATCAACTTATTACCTTTTATTAATATTATATATACTTTATTAACAAATAATTAAATTGAGTTATTCTGAACTGTGAATTCTGCTCCTATTTTATACAAACTTTTTTATACTTTCTATTCTAATATGTGCTATCTTTCTAATATGCTATCTTTTACATGCTATCTTTTATGTTCTTTCTATTTTATGTGTTATCTTTTTAATATGCTATCTTTTTAATATGCTATCTTTTTAATATGCTTTTTTTTGTATTATCTTTTCTTTTTTTTTATCTTTTCTTTCAATAAATATTACATTATAAAGAAATATCCTATCGTAAAGAAAATAATCAAACAATTATCAATTGTTTCCAACTTATAATTACTTTTCCTAATTATTCCTATTAATAAACTTGATAAACCTGTTATTATATCAAAATATATTCCCATTAACGATTAAAATAACTGTTCTTTCTTTCCAATATACTTTCTTTCACCTTTCTTGTTTTCATCTTTCTTGTTTCTTGTGCATTATCTTTCGCGTTAATTTTTCTTTCACTTTTCTAATTTGTTTTAACCTGTTATATCACGTGACCTAATTATCACTTGATTCAATCCATTTGGGCTATTTTTCTTGCAAATTCCACAATGTATAAAACCAAAATAATTTTTATTTAAACCATGTTCAATTAAGAAATGATTTGAAAATTTATATTTATTATATAAATTAAATCAATATAATTGCAAGTATTAATTTGGCCATAACTCGTGGATTACCTAAAATTAGTTCAGATTACTTCAGCTATTAGTTTTAAAACAGTTAAGCTATAACCTATAAAAGTTTCAAGTTTTGGTCTAACTTCTGTGGTTTCAGCTGAAGCTTTAAAGTCAAATTACTATATGATCAGCAAATGGTCAGCAAGTGATATAAAGTATGTCTGCCCTGTTTTCATATGACATAATTTCAAATGACATATCATTTGTGTCATTTAATTAGGGTGGGAAAGGTCTGTTACAGTCCGGTTAAAGTCCTAGAACTTATTGGTTCTGGTACACAGACAGACCAGACTTAATCAAAGACTAATACCTTAGACTGAGTCTAAAAATGTAAAAATTTTCCTTAAAATCTTCTTATTTGCATGATTCAGGATCCTTTAACTTATCTTTAATTTTGAATAAATTTGAGAACTTGTGATCCTTCTTAGACTAATTAGGATCTATATTACCAGATTTTCTACTAAATTAGTCATTAGCTTTTTTTGGTGATTTCTTTAAATTAGGAATAAAGTGTCAACACTATTTTAATTCCTTTTTTCAAATAAAGATTGCAGCATTTCTAAGGTTTTATTTTACTTCATACTGCATTAAAAAGTCAGTTAATTTACAGTTTACCTATAAGGAATCTATTGTTATAGTATCTGAAATATTATAAATGATAGCTTAAAACTTCTCTTTTTGTTTTTTTTCACAAAATATCCAACTTGCAAGGAATTATTGTATGGATATTATACCTTCTAGATCAGTAGTCCAAAATTTAATGAACTGGAAAAAGGTAAATGAGAATAAATTCAGAAAATCTGATACTTATATCAGTGCTTAACCGACAACTTGATAGGATTTTTCTAATGTTTTAACTTTACTAATATTTTCTGCGGAATTCAGATATATGAGATATATGAAATATCATAAACTACATATGCGCTAATCTATACCGTAACCCTAAATTTTTGAGATAACCCCAAATTTTTATAGCCAATAATAATGATGGTCAATCATCTGACACATTTAGCGTCACCAAAAGTTACTATGCAGTATTTTTCAGATTTTCTGTTATTCATAGTACTAAAGCGATCTGTTGCACAATTTTTTAACATCAACTTTTTTATTTTATGCGTTTTACTGTATTTCAATGTCAAATTCTAAACAAAGACCTTATGAGCAGGAAAACTATCCTGCTTCACCTGAAATAATATGTTATGATGACCAGAAATTTAACTATACTGTTATTCAAGAAGGTGTCTACCCACCAGTTGCACAATTGAAGTTTACAGAAGCGCTTAATTATTTTCCTGTGCCTGACAATTATATTATTAAAACTACCTGGGGCTGGTCTAATAACTGTCAAACTATTCAATGTATATAGAAGGTAATCCACATTACTTAATTTGTTTTGGAAATAATTTTCAGCACCAAGTTGTTTCAGTTCAATCTACATTTGATGCTTCCGTTGAATTACATAATGTAAGTTTTAATTCAATTATATTTTTATTTTTTGTATAAGCTCGCAAAGAAAATGATTTAATATGTAATTATTTTATCAGATAATAACTCCAAATAAGAAAACTGCAGTTTCTGGAGTTCATCTCTATGGACTTCAATTAAAATGTATTGATAGAAATCGCAAAAGCAAACTATGGGCATTAAAACTACATGATGAATCAAGTAAAACTACACAAATCAGACATGCTAAAGGTCTTGCAAAATGTGCATAAATAAACTTTAAAAATTCTATTCAAAATTACTACAATCCTAAAGACTGCGTTGTCTTAAAGACATTGGAATTTACTGTACAAAATAAAACAAAAATTGCAATCAGTGATTTGTATACAAGATGTAGAAAATGTTCCACGGGATGCATATCGCTATTTTGCAGCTATGGAATCAAAATTACTTCGGGAGTATGCTGTTTCTCAAACTCATTAAGAGATTGATGCACACATGGAACAATTAATACCAATTAATTTTGTTGACTTAACTCCTACTATTACACCTGATTTTTCAGAAGAACCTGATATAACTGATCTGATAATTGTTGAGCAAGTTAACAGTGCAATTGGTAAAGGTGCATATCGGAGTATTAAAAAAATTCTTAAATATATAGTACCAGCATATATTCAAAATGAAAAATTAGATCCAGCATCGCCAATTATTCATCTTCGTATCTCTGGTGATGGTCGTAACGTTGGACAAAAGGTAAAACACGTTATGATCACTGTAGCCTTATTAGATGATTCAGCAAAACTTTTTGAGTCAAATTACCATTATACAGTTGTTCTTTTTCCAGGAATTGAAAATTATTCAACCTTAAAAATTGCAGCAGATACTCTTATTCGAGAATTGCAAGAGCTGAGTAGTATTGGAATAGTCATTGATAATATAGTTTGGAACTTTAAGCTTTATTTTAGCTCTGATTGGAAGTTTCTTGCCACCTGCTTGGGTTTTAACGCGGCAAACTCCAATTATTTTTGTCCATGGTGTGAGATAGCTAAGAATCAACGTGGAGATAGGCAAACTGAATGGATAATTAGTAAAAAAATGAGTATTTTGAATGAAAATCCAAAAGCATATCCAGGTCATCACTCACCTCCACTTTTTAATATGATTCCACTTGACCATTATGTGCCAGATAAACTCCATATTATGTTGCATATTACTGATCGTTTATGGGAATTAGTGCTACAAGAAATCAAAAATGAGGGATTATTTAATGATATAACACGAAATATTATAATTAAAGAGATGGAAACCTTAAAAATCTGTTTTGAATTTTGGAAGATTCGTGATACTGATAATTGGTGTTATACTTCCCTGATGGGAAATGATAAGCTTTGTGTTCTTCGAAAATTTAATTTGGCTAAGCTTTTTGATCCAGAACATGCTGCATTAATTAGAAGCTTATGGAATGGATTTGCTGAATTGTATGACCTTTTGGGAGAAAGAGAAACAAATCCACACTATTTTCGCTTAAAAGCAAAAGAATGGTATGAGTTATTTTTAAAAAAAACTGTGGTGAATCCTGAGACTAATATTATTTTAGTACAAGGACTTTACCGATCCTCAGATTTAACTCCTTATATTCATGTCTTAGTGTCGCATATTTGGGAATTTATGCTTAAACATCAAAGGTGGGGATTAAATTCTTTTTCATGCAGTGGTGTCGAAAAGAAAAATCATAATCATGTTTCTTATTTTTTTCGTAAAACTCTTAAGAATGGTGGAAAGTTTTAAAATAAAACTTCAGCTATTCGAGAGATTATGGAACATGAAAATCGGCTTTTTTTTTATACTTAAAATAATATTTCTCTTTCATATCCTAAACCTCAATATATTCATATTTTATAGATTTTAATGTTTTATATAGAATATTTCTGTAAATATATTATCGCAGTTTTCAGAATTCTGTATACGTTGTAATTACTTGATGATTATGATTACAGGACAATTACTGGACAATTACTGGACAATTACTGGACAATTACCGAGTGATTATGATTATAGGACGATTATAGGATGATTATAGGACAATTACAGGACAATTACCGGACAAAATTGTCCAGTTTTTGTCCAGTAATCGTCCTGTAATCATAATCTCATAATCTTTTTAATTAGATGATCTGCAGGGGGTAGCACAATTTTGAAAAGCGCAATAACATTTTTTGGCAATTATTGCGATAAAAAAAAAATATTGTGTATTTATTTATAAATCAGTATGACAAAATTCGCATCACTCTATAATAAGTTTAATTCGAGATCTGGCTATAAATCAGTGAAAATTACTATTTAAAAATGGGGTGAAATTTTGTAAATCACTTAACAAAATTCATTTAATCGGCATTTTTGTGGATAACTTTACAGAAACTTACCATTTTTAATTAATATAGAATCGATATTGTTAAGTTTATCTTAACGGTATCATTTCGATATCATTTTGATATCATTTCAATATCGATTCAATATCGATACGATATCGAAATAAAGTATTATCACTTTAATATCATTTCGATATTAAATCAATATCAAAATGATATCAAAATGATAATTAAAATGATATCGAAATGACATTTTTAAATTAAACTTAAAGATGTTGTTTCGATATCATTTCTATTATCATTTCGATATCATTTCGATATTGATTAAGTGATAATACTTTATTTCGATATCATATCGATATTGAATCGATATTGAAATGATATCAAAATGATATCAAAATGATATCACTTGAAAACTTAAAGTTTCTGTAAAGAAGATATCACTGCATTTAGTGTAACAAAATGAAAATGTTACGCAATATTTTATAGCAGAAAAACCACAGCTTTCAAATGAATTATTAATTTCCTATCCAATAAAAATAAAAAAATAACTTGTCTTTGTGGTGATTAGAGATGGGGAAGTTCCAAACAGAGCGGTTCTGAACCGATTCTAATATTAGCAGATTCTGAACTTAAAACACTCTGGGAAGTAGTATAGAAATGCCAGTTCTGGCTCACTTTCCTCGGAGTCCAATCCTGGTTACCTTTTTTTTGCTATCCCCTTGTTGCTCTCCCACCGGCTGTGGGTCCAATCCTGACAACCTTTTTTTTGCTATCCCCGTTGCTCTCCCACCGGCTGTGGGTCCAATCCTGGTCACCTTTTTATATTTTTCACCTACTTATATCACCTTTTTTATATTTTTACCTACTTATATCCTACTTATCTCATAATCTAATTCACTTATATCCTACTTATTTCATAATCTAAATCATTTATTAATATTTTCACCTACTTACCTCCAACCGAACAAGAAATAGGATTTCAAAGCCAACGGAGCCAAAAAAGGTAAGGAAATATTAACCCATCCAGGAAACCAGCCATGGAGTCAATAGAGCGGAATAGCAAGGTAAGCAATTTCCCTTATACCGAGAAAAAATGTAATTGAATAAAAGATTCATATATAAAAGGTTTACAAGATGTCACAATACAGACCATCACTAAGACGTATACTAGGCCAGTTTGAACTCAACATAGAAGAATGGGTAAAGGAAATAATGTGGTATTTAGATATAGCATATTTAAAAGCTTTAGATTCCGAATTTAGCAAAGAAAGTATGTTAGTATCTGGATTAGAAGAGCTAGTAGAAATATTTGATGAGATGTTAGAAGGTGATGATATATGGATACATCCATCACTTTTATCACGAATAAGATATTCTATTCTACCAGATGAGATGGCAATATATGAAAGATTTTCAGATATCATTAAGAACTTCTCAGAGGATAAAGAATTAGTATATGCATTATTAGACTTAGTAGAAATATTATCAAAAAAGAAACCTACAACATTCAACATTATAGATTACAATATACAAAGAATATTCACGAATCCTAATGATGAATATAGAAATGAATTCAGCATCTACCATATTAAAGGAGATGAAGACACAGATGAAGACATAGATGAAGTAGAGCAGAATGAATTCAATGAATACTATCAGAATCTTGCACCGACCACCGAGAGTCAGCTGGATAGACTAAAAAATGAGTTGGCTATAACTCTATGTGACGAATGTCTTATGCCAACAAGAAGCCAGGAATGTGATTGCTGGATTTTACAAATAGAGGGTTTCTAGTTCCCAGTGAAACCATTTTTTACCTCTCACAATCTGGAATAGGTACATCACAAATAAAATCCCCAAAATCATTCGGATTAGAAAACAACTTCTGTAAGAACTTATAAATCATATCAGCAGCCAATTCAGTCTTAGTGCCAAATATATTAACCTTACCAGATTTAGGCCAGATATGTACCCAAATCTTTGATGTGAAGACTATAACAATTTTAGAATGAATATCACCCGCATCATTCTTAATATACTTTATCGGAAAGGGGAGAATCTCACGAATACCATCTACAGATTCTAAAGCATATGCTAAGGTAGAAAGATGAATAAACTTATTACTCCTGATATTAATCACAAATTTGTAATTACACAGGAGAGCCTTATTTCCACCCACAAGTTCTACAGAAGAAAACTCAGGTAGGGAACATTCAGAAAGGTAACGTAAGAAGATAGCAACAGGATCAAAAGACCCGAAAACTTGTATACTACCAGATCTAGGAAAATAACGAATGGTATGTACAGAATCAGCTAAAATGATAACAAACTCAATGCAAGCATTAAAAGTGCTACCATCCCCAGTACGTCGCCGTCTATTTAATGGATTGTCAGGTGTACTTCTTCTGCATCGTCTCTCACCTTTTGGTTTAGACAAGTACTGTTCATAACCCTCAAAAGCTTTATGAATAAAGTTGCTATTAATGGCAATAACATCCTTAGTAGGTTCAAGCTTATGACCAAGCACGGTGTAATCAAGCCCTTCAACATTGATCTTAAATTCAGTAACAGTAAGAGATGGAGTAAGTTCACTAAAAGTAAGCATGTCTGGTTTTTTCTATTGATAGAAAAGAAATGTTCAAATTATTTTATCCTAAGAAAAAATCTAATTAAATAAAACTTCTTCATCAATATCTCATATGAGATACCATGACAAACAATAGCTTACCTTTCGAACTTTTAGAAAAGATATTCAAAACTTCATATGAAGGTACTTACTACCGTTGGCATTATCTTTGCAATTATGCATTAGTGTGTCGAAAATGGGCTGTAGTAGCAAACTCTCTCCTATGGGGTGAAACAGACCTTTATAACCGCTATAATATTAAGGAGTTCCAAATGTACAAACATCTCACAAAACCAGGGACAGTATGTGGAAAATATATCAGAAAGCTTAATATGAATGGAGTATTATTATGGCCTATCTGTATTGTAAAAATGCTACAAGCTTGCCCCAATATCCAGGAACTTAGCATAATAGATTATCAATACTATGGTGGAAAAGGTGACGTTAGAGATTTGCTAAGTGAAATTCTGCATATATTACCAAACCTTCAAATGATAGATATCAGATATAGTCGATATTTTAAAAATAGAAATGCCATTGAAAAACTCATAGAAACCCGTAAAGACCTAGAAATCAGAGTAACATGGCAAATGTAATATTTGTAAAGGCTAATCACTGCCAAAAATTTGGGCACTGCCCTGTTACTGCCCGCCACTTCCGAAAAAATTTGGGCACTGCCCTGTCACTGCCTGCCACTGCTGCAGAAGTTTGGGAAACACATGGATTTTTCCTAGCAAGATGACGCTTTAACTTAGAGAGAAAATCAAAATTTGCTCCACATAGATGACAGGTTAATCTTCCTCGAGAGTGTGAATTTTTTTTAAGTCAATAGTATCCATTTGCAAGGAAGTCACGTTAGTTTTCCGTTTATGTAGAGAAATTGGAATGGTAATTTCTTACGTGATGATAGAGGGATGGTCAGTTGCCGATTTTGGAAATCTAGAATGACATTAGCATGATCAATCCAAGGTACACCTAGCAATAAAAAGTCCTTATCACTCTTAACAACCATGAAGTCATCTTCGATTTTTTTAGAGTTCTCCCAATCATATACAAGGATACCAAGACCATATACTGTTCCAATAGTATCAGATTTTGTCGCAACACCACTAAGGTCAGGAGCATTACTTCTATCAACGTCAAGATTTAGGCACTTTACAATATTGTTAGATATCAGAGAACTATCAAAACCAGTATCAAAAATTGTCGTAGGAATAACTAAAGATTTTTCACTCTCAGGTGCGACTACTTTAGTCTTAATAGTGACTACATCACTAGCAGACTTGCGGTTAACAATTCCAATACCTGCTATAGAAGACCATAAGTCATTATTACATATAACATCATCATTTTTACGGATTAAATTTGCAGCCATACTATTAGTTACAACCGAAATCATAGGATGAAGGATAGATGTGAAAAGGTCCTTAACATTATCCCAAACTTTTTCACGTGTTTTTATCGAGGGTTCTCCTTTAAGCTGACTGAGTACTGGTTCTTTATAATTAATGAATTCAGCATTCAGAGCATTGTAAGCAGATATAACAGTCTCTTTTGGTACAGCATTAACGAAGGATTGAACCAGAAGCTTTAAGAGTTGTATAAAAACCTCAAAAATAATACGCTGCCTTTCAAGTTGTGATTTTTTCTTATCAGTAGGCTTTTTATCTACACGTTTCCTTTCTGTAGGCTTTTTTTTTAATCCATAGCAGGCATGTCCAGAGTCTGAATCACTATCAGAGGAGTCAGAGGAGTCAGAAGCGTCAGAAGAGTTAGAGGAATCAGAGGAGTCATGTGCATAATTTGTTTTCCTCTTTCTCTTCTTAGATTTTGGACAGGAACTCTTAGTATGACCAGATTTTCCACAACTTGAGCATTTCTTTGATTTCTTTGGTTTGCGTGTACCTGAATTTATACCAAATACCTGATTACCACGGTAAATATGGTCAGATGGTAAATTTTTATTAAGTTCTGTATCAATAAATATTTCAAGATCACTAAGGGTTACTTTACTTATATCGATATCTCTTGGAAGACCTAATTTATATGCTAAAGCAAGTAATCTCTGAAATGATGTATCATTTTGAGGACTTGAAAATGGACTAGAAGATGGTACTGGTACTGCAGATGATCTAGCCGTAGTCATAGGAATTTTAGAATTTATAAGATTCTCAATATCCGCTAAAGTTGGACCCTGATATGTAACTATAGGAGTAGGTGGCATATCTGTCCTGTATTTCTCAACTTCTTCCAATTTATTCAGAATAGATGCAACTGAATTTTCTAAACCAATACATCGCGCATCCAACTTATTTTCACTAGAAAGACCATTTAAGAACTGTTGCCATACTAATTCATTCTGATTTACCTCTGGAAGAGTTGGATATGCAAGTCTAACCATTCTTCGTAATTTAGAATAGAATCGGCTTACAGTATCACTACTCTGAACAATAGCATTAAATGCAAGCTTAGACTTTTCAGATGTTATAGTAGGGAAGTAATGCTTAAAACGATATATTAATTGTCCAATACGTATTCCAGAAGCCACAATTGTACCTCCATTATTAGCATTAGGATTATTAACAGCTATATCAGTAGGACGACCCTCGGCTATTGACCAATCTTCATCCTATACAGTATGATCAGGTATAAAATTAGCACCAGTAATAGTATTAACTGCAGCTGCTTGTCCATGTAATACACCAGCCCCTCCACGAAATTGATTTGCAGCTACACCTACTATAGCACCATTATTCATACCATTAACAGCACCAAGGTTAGCTACACCAAGATTATCCAGAAGATTTACACATTCCCAATTTTTTCCTTTGATATGTGTTTCATACCAATCTCTAGCATCATCTTCAAGTAAAGTCTCAAAGACCCCATGAATCCTAACACGAGTTCTAGCATTAGCAGCAGGATCAAGTCCAGCAGACTCACACCATTGCCTGAATTCTTGAAGCCAAAGTTCTGGATCTTCACCAGATGCTCCTCTAAATTTTTTAGGTGCATATCCTGCCATTATCAGTTGTTGTATTATCGGAGGGTTATTTTGTAATGCTAGAATCTGTTGATTCAAATTATTGACCTGATTTTGCAAATTTTGACCATGATTGCGACAGTTTATTCATGAGTTTATAGAAGTCCTTCTCAAAATCATTCTTAGCCTTAGCACGTTCGGCGGTGTTAAATTCTATATATGGTTTCATCCATGGAGCCTGCTCGAATTTTATAGCTTCATAGACCTTCTTGATTACTAAGCCCTGGCTAACATAATACTGGAGATTTCTATAATGAACTACATATTCATCCTTATCAAATAGGTTAGGGATGAGCTTATCCGTGGGTGTATATCGTTGTTCTGAACATGCTATTATTTCCTGCTGCTTTTTACTAAGCCATTCCTTCTTAACCTTCATTCATTCTGGTGCAAGGGGGTAATCTGTGTGTTGTGAATGGAGGGCTTGAGGGTACTCCAGTTTGACTTTAAGGATATATCCCTCAGAAGAATCGTCTGGTATTTTATTACTCTCTATTTGTTTTTGAATGTTAAATAACTCGTTTTCCTCCTTTACCCAGTGGAAGTTACCTGTAGGTAAGTATTGCAACATGGCCCATCCATATAGGTTATTTGCATCTAAGTATAGGATAGATGACTTGGGCTTTTCTGCAGTCCATTTACCTTCTCCCATATCTGGGTTATTTGCACGAGCATATCGTTTACTTACCATAGAGATTCCACCACGTAATCCTTGTTCTACCATCATGTACATATCCTGGTCAGTTATAAGATCCAATCTTTGCCCTGTCATGAAGAATAGTGCATCCCATGCAAAGCCTGGTGTTGAATAATACCAGAGAGGATCTAACCCATATTTTTTCAAGGCCATTTCTTGGAAATTCTGAAATATATCGGCTAGTAGGAGGACGTCAGTTTTGAGATAAATGTAATGATAATCTTGCATTGTTTTACATCCTGCTTTTTCCCATACATACTGTGCATATTCGTATTCTTTATCACTAATGTGGGTTTCATTAAGTTTGCTATAGAATGCTCCTTTAGGTGGTAAACTAGTTTTCTCGAACTTTTTCCAGTCATCCATGTATTCATACGGGTAAACACCTTTCTTAAGATAAATCTCGAGTAATTCAGGTGGTATTTGACTTCGTGTTATCTTAAAGTTTTCAGGATGTGCAAAGCATCTACCTGCATCAATTCGCCATAAGTGTTGTGGATTACTACATTCTTGTGCTCTACATTTTTCTGCGCCTAGGTTGGATGCTAATTTGTCGAGACTTGATTTCATGAATTGTAAGCTGTCTATAAATCGGAGGGAACCTAACTTGAATGCCATATACTTTTCCATGTTATAAGGGATAGGATCAATATCATCCTCACATTCCATTGCACCAATTCCTTGCATAATTATGTGTCCATCATATCCTGATAAATTGTGAAAGATTACTGGGATATGCATTTCACGAGGTTTTATGGATAAGTCAAGATTACATCCTCTATGTGCTGCACCTCGATACCTTCCTGTAATATGGCAGTGGTTTCTTACTTTATTTCCATCTAAGAGGTTGCGACATATCCAGCAGTTTATTGCATTATTATAACTTACTTGCTCTTGGGTTGTTAACGGTATCATTTCCATTGGGTTTCTGAATTCATTACGGATTGCTTCAGCCTCATTTAGCATTTTGATTACAAATTTCTGTGCTGCATTTTCTCCTGTAAATATCTTCTGTGATTCACTTACACCATCATATCTTACCTTAATATACGAGTATGAGCAGGGGATTTGCTCTTGTACTTTCTTGGTTTTCTTATCTTTGTCTTCATCTGTGGGTGGTATGTCCATTACTAGGGCTTCAAAGTCTGCAACAAAGTAATATGGGACTTGCATGCGGCGTTTCCAGTTCTTGAATTCATATATATCATTTCCTTTCTTTACTGATGGCATTCGGTCTGCTTGTGGGGTTTTCTTTAATCCTCGACATATTGCTACATGTTTGTCATGGATTTCTTGTTGATGTGTGAAGTGGGAGATACACCATCAGCAGACAAATATTGCATGTCCATTTTTTGTACGTTTATTTACTAAACGGCTCATATTCTTAATCCAGCAATAGTGCTGCTTTTCCCCGTTACTGATAAGTACTAAATCTATTATTTTACGGCCCTCTGCATCATCCCTATCGGTAACATATATTGGACATAGGCGGTGGTCACGCCATTCACAGATGCAGAGGCAATAGTTGGGTTCTGTCGCTCAAATCTTCTTAGAATTACCTCATCAGCTTGTACTGGAAATTCGATATCTTCAAAGTCTAACTCATTTACATACTCCTTATACTTGGAAATTCTTTCTGCATTCTTTTCTACTGGATGTAATGCTGCTAGGATTGCCCACTGGAAGCATTTGTCATCATCATTAGCTGGATTTACTACTCCCTTTTTCGTGGCAAGATCTTTTGGGAGTGGTATATGTCCTGCTCCTGTGGGTGGTTGGAATTGCGAGATTTCTATAAATATTTTTTCTACACGATAGAATTCCCAACCTGATCCGTAATTTACATAGTCTTCTACTTTCTGCATGATTCTTGCTAATGCAAAGTTAAATGTACCATTAATATCTGTTGATGGTAGGATTGGCATATTGCGAGTTTTAAATGGTATGTTATATCTGTAGATATACTCTACTCCATCATCTTCACTAAAGTTGCCATCTCCGAATAATCCCTCAAGGTAAGAATCTAAACGTCTTATTGTAGCAAATATTCCAATTCTTACCTTTATTGACCCCAATCGATTTCGTTCATCCTGAAGAATATTTTGGATTGTTTGACTGTGTGCTGTGAAAAATGAAGAATAGTCATGCTCTCCAGGTGTTCCTATAGCAATATCGGCCGTAAAGTTTGAGTCTGTTAACTCCTTTCCTATACGTACCTGATCACGACGTTCAAAGACTACCTCATAATGTGGGTCTGGATCGATTTGCATTATGCGGGTTATCTCTTCATTGGTTACCACCGCTTGTGCTTCACAGATTTGGCAGATCTCATCCTCATATTCCTGCAATTTTGCATTTGAGTGGGGATATGAGATGGATTTGACAGGTACCTGCTTGAGTTCAGCTATAACTGATCGGGTGACTTGTCTGTGTTGGACACTTCTTGCTTGATGTGTTGACATCTTGTAAACTTTTTATACTCCTCTTTTATTCAATTAGATTTTTTCTGAAAATAAAATTAATTGTCTGCCTACCATATGAGGGTAAAAAAAAGAGGGAGACAGATTAGTACTGTCTTCCTAAACTATTCCTCACCATCTGAGTCATCGGGATTTTTATCCGCTTCACTGAGCACATCCTCGTCCCGATGTATTCTCTATCCTTAAGTAACTTATAGTTGTAAGCTACAACGGCGAATAGCTTCTTTTACCATAATATGCTCTACTGCGGCATTTGTTCTCTCTTTACAAGCCTTTTGATATGCCTCCCATTCAAGTTCACGGAGGATACCCTCCTCCTCCAATGATTGGCCAAGAGCATCATTTGCTTTTTCCTTCTTTTCTACTGCCCTGTCGTATGCCTCCTCGGCTTTTTTATGCCGCTTTCAGGGTACTCGTTCAGCTTCAGCTCTCCAGATTGGGCTGACTTCTAGAAGATGTGTCCTGAAATTTCTACTTGGAATGTATTCCAGGATATGGCCTACAAGTTCAGGGATTACTGATACTGCGTGCGGGTTTTGTTGGCTTTTTAGGATCTCCCTATTGATAGCCATAAGATCGGAGACTGTGCAGCCGAAGATTGTTGCTAACTTTTCTGCGGTATATACCATGTTATGTACTATTTATCTGTATAGTTACTTGGTACCTACCTTTTATTCAATTACATTTTTTCTCGGTATAAGGGAAATTGCTTGTCTTGCTATTCCGCTCTATTGACTCCATGGCTGGTTTCCTGGATGGGTTAATATTTCCTTACCTTTTTTGGCTCTGTTGGCTTTGAAATCCTATTTCTTGTTCGGTTGGAGGTAAGTAGGTGAAAATATTAATAAACGATTTAGATTATGAAATAAGTAGGATATAAGTGAATTAGATTATGAGATAAGTAGGATATAAGTAGGTAAAAATATAAAAAAGGTGATATAAGTAGGTGAAAAATGTAAAAAGGTGACCAGGATTGGACCCACAGCCGGTGGGAGAGCAACGGGAATAGCAAAAAAAAGGTTGTCAGGATTGGACCCACAGCCGGTGGGAGAGCAACAAGGGGATAGCAAGAAAAAGGTAACCAGGATTGGACTCCGAGGAAAGTGAGCCAGAACTGGCATTTCTATACTACTCTGGAAACTGTTCTAAAAATCAAACCGGAATTGGCTCTGAACCAGTTCGAAGGAACCACTCCAAATCGAATTGTCATCAAAATTATGATGATCACGGACCAACCATCGTTTGATGACCAATCAAAATTTTCCTAATCATGCGTCTTAAATTTGACGCATGTAGCTCATATTTTACTTTAATGAGAACTGAAGCGGGAACTGACGAAGAACTGAAATAAAGCCAACGAACTGATCCCCATCCCTAGTGGTGATGGCAGATTCTTGGGAAAAAACTATTATGAACTTTCTTAATTGCCGGTTATAAATTATTCATTTTATGATTTATTATCAGTCACCGCGCATGTAACATGTAGATCAATTTTATAATAATAAAATTTTGTGTAACCATAATTGAATTACATCATTTAACAATTAATCATCAATTATAATATACAACACCATACCAAATAAAGTAATTTAATAGATTATCATGTGCTCTATCAGTTTCTTAAATTAGTTTTTCGTTTTACTAATATTTTTTTTTTTCTTACATATACATGAAGTTTATTTTAAAAAACACACTTTTTTTGAGATCCTTTTAAAGGTAAGAAGAAAAATGTAGTTTTAACAACAGAAATATATGTAATTTTGCGAGAAAAGAAAGTTTTTCTAAGCTTCCAATATTGGTTATTCAAACAGATTTTGCATAAACTTTAAAAAATCAAAATTTTATATTATTTCTTAAGTACGCAAATTTTTTTTAAAGTAGTAGTTTTAGCAATTTTGACATAAACATATCACCTTTATATATTAAGTAAAAATTGTTCAGCGATATCAAAACTACTTGCAACTTAATTTTCATTAAATTTCATTTAATAGTTTGTTAAGTTATTTGTATTTTTATAACAATGCTAACTTTAAATTTGTTATTTTTTCCGTTTAGTAATTTCAGAGCGTATTTAGGCACTTTATTCATAAGCAAATCGCCTTTGTTTATTAAGTGAAAATTGTTCAGCGAGGTCGAAACTACTTGAATTTCAATTTATACGAAATGTTAGCCAATATTTATGAAGCTACTGATGTTATTCATAACACAATTAATTTCAATTTTTTGCACACAATCAGTTACTTCAGAACGTAATTTAGACACTTTGGTCATAAGATAATCACCTTCGTGTATTAAGTGATAATTGTTCAATGAGGTCGATTCCATATGTATTTCAATTTTCATAAGTTTTTAATCAGTACTTATGGAAATATTAACGTTCATTTATTATCTATTCATTTAATACATTCAGAGCGTAATTTAGGTACTTTGGTTATAAGAGAATCGCCTTTGTGCATTAAGTGAGAATTGTTCAGTGGGTCGAAACTAATTGTATATTGAAAGTTGTTAATTTTCGTTTGATATTCGTGAAGCTATTGATGTTTTACGTAATGGTATAGATTTTCAAAACTTTATTTTCTTTTATTTGTAATATAAAAAAACATTAATTTCAAATGAAGATCCAACTTGAAAACTCAGTTTGAGTAATGAATTTTTTTTTAATAAATCTGTAGAAATGATCAATAAGTTTATTTTGCTTTTTAAATTAAAGTGTTATATTATATAAATATAATGTTACATTTGACATGTATTTTTCTAAATTTAATTAAATTTATGCCGGAATTATGGATTTGGCCAGAATTAAGAAAATTTTGGCCGGAATTACAATTTAAAAATCATCAATTTTAACCAATTAAAATTAATTTAACCGATTTTAATATATATATATATACTAAATATTCAATAAGTAAGCTGTGCCACAATTTTTATTATATCAATCATAATAACAAAAATTAGGGTGTTACATGCGCACTGGTTGTTATGACACAAAAGACGTTATACACTACTCAATAAACCTATTATTATTTCATTTTTTGCAAATTTTATGTTTTTTAATTGTTAGTAACGAATGACCTTTTAAGGCAATATCTTTATTATTATTCCTAATTTTACAAATTATTATAATTCAAAACTCTAGTTGCAGCCTTTTCACGATGCTCTCTGGTAGTTTTTGATATCTAATTTTGAATTGTGGTAACTTTTGGAACGTTGTCTTTATCAATTTCACCTTCCTGTGCACACTTTTCCAACTCACGTTGCATATCTTGAGCGGTATAACGGTTACTTTTATCTGCATTACCTGCCATAAAATATCCTTCTAATAGTGCTCTCACTTGATTTGTCATCCTTTTTCCTGCTTCCTTTTTACCGAATTTTTGGTTCTCCTTTAGAGCCCAGCCGATTTGCAGTGGATATACTTCCTTGACATCACTAAATAACGAATAAACAAATAGGTAAGTAAATGTTCATTATCTTTGGTATAATAAATTGAGTGTAAAACATACCATCATATAGTTTGGCTGTTTGTTACATCTACTAACATCTTTCTGGTTCTATATAATATATGTTATATAATTCAAATATCAAAAACTTTGAACGAAAGCATTAATCATTGCTAATTAATCTTCCCCAATTTTTTGCGTTCTACTTTTTTATTTAATTCTTTTTCTAGATTAATTACTAATTCTTCTTTATTTCCTTTCCATTCAATTCTATTCCTCTAGATTGTAATTTTTTTACAAGAACTGAATATCTATTACAGTAGTATCTCATTAATTACTAATACTATCCTATTGCAAGAAAGAATATGAAAAGAATAAAACTGACAAAATTGAAGGTGAAAAAGTGCAAATGGGAAATTTTGTGAAGCAATCGGTAAAGAATCAAAATAATTTCCATGATACATACGTTCTGAATTAGGAGGTGGAATTTCCCAATTAGAATTTGAAATAGTAGGGGTGGATATATTTGGATTAGGTTTTTCAATTTCACGCTTTTGTAATTTTTCTAATTGTGTAGGAGTAAATGTAGTCCAAGGTCCAAGATTGGGTATAGACTGTGCCAATATACATCCCTCAAAATCTCCAGAGGTTGGCCATTGCCATTCAAACCAATTTGAATTGCCTGGCAACGTATTACTTCCACTCCCTTTATTGGTAATATCATTTATTACAATTTTGTAATAAAATGATAGATGTAATTAATAATGAAAAAAAATTTATTTTACATATTGTGTTGTAATAATTTACACAATTATAAAAATACATGATGCTAATTTTATAATTATATAATATACCACGATCTCGATTAGGTACCAACTGAGCTACAGAAGTTCCCCAAATATCTTGAATTGCATTTTCAATATCTTTTCCTGTTTGAATATCAAATCCCAACCGAACATAACGATTTATTGCATGTGAAATCTGTTATAACAACCCAAATTAGCTTAGTGTATATATTACAAAATTACATATAATTGGATATTAATTTACCTGTGCATGATGAGAGTCTATAGCCGTTTTAGCTTCACCAGCTTCAAGAAAAACCCATTTCTTAACCTTTACATTATACCATTTTGGCCAAAAAGCCATAATCATCATTAATTCGCGTTGTGGTAATGACCACCATTATCAGACATTATAATAACAGATTCTGGTCGTGAGTCTAATGTTTCAAGAACAGCGTGAAGTGAAGTGGCCATAAACCAAGAATCTTGTCAGGTATCTGGAGACCAATGGTCAAATGCTTGTACTTGAAGTTTGGTTGAAGTGGGTATTGTTGTATATACTAAAATAGAGTGCAATGACCAACTTTTTATCTTGTAATCAACTAGAAAAAGAGCAGTCTTTTCATCTAATGCTAACAAATTGGCATTAAATTGGGCGTTCAAATAAACTTTTCTTGTTTGATGTGCAAGATAAGAAGATCATTATAATTTGTTTCATTACTATGAGTTTTAATATCAGCGAAAAAGTTGAAGAATTCTTGACATTCATTACATGTTAATGTGTGAGATTCTGTGCATTGGTTAAAAGCATAAAGTAAACGGGAAGTCTTGCCATTTGAAGTTACATGAAAATGTTATTCATAATCACATTTTAAAAATCTTTTCAGATTTTCACAGCGTACTATTAGTTGTTTCTAATGTTAAAAAGGAAAGTTTAGTTTTACTAATAATTTAGTATTTCGTATTTAAATTTACTAAATTACTAATAAATCAAAATAAATACCTGTATATAAGATTGTGTAATATACTTGTTAATGTATTCAATAAGATCTGAAAAAATTTCATATCCATATTTTTGACAGGTTAAACACAAACCACCCAAATTTTCACGATAAATATATTATTTCCTTCCAGCTTGGTAAAAAATGTTGTTCGTTGAATTCCATCTGGATATTGTTCATGATATTTTTTCCAAAGTGCTGTTTTTGTTTGCTTAAGATAATGCACAGGTTCATTAGTTGCTGCATCTGTTTTATATGAACTCATTACGACATGTGCTTTATCCATTAAAAAAGCCTGTTATTGTTCTTGCATCTCATTTGATAATTTTTCACGTGTTATTACAGGTTTATTCCAAATTTGACTACCAGCACCATGTATGAGAGCATGATTTCGTGCATAATGAATTGCATCATTTGATACCTAAAAAAATTTACATTAGTAATTATTGATAATCAAAAAACCAGTCAAAAGCGCAAATTACTTACATTCAAATTACTTTTAATTTCCTCGTAAGGAAATTTTTTAGCAATGATAGATAAAATATGAGTTTTTCCATCATACCCATTTTTGTTAATATTTACTGCCTCCCGAAATGAATCCCAAAAAATCTCGAAAATGAACTGGTATTGGATTAATAAATCTTTGCTTATATAGCATCATCAGATTTTTTTGATCAACAGTTGGAACGGAAGATCTAGACCAAAACTCACACTTTAAAATAAACAAATATTAGTTAATATTAATTAATTATTCAATTATTCTTATCAATTTACTAACTTCTGATTGTTTCTTAGTAAAGGGAGTAATTTTTGTACATCCCACATTTTTCAACATTGATTTCCATGCACGTAACTCTCGATCATTGATATTGTGATTAAATGGATATAATTTTTTAAATTGTGTTTGCAGTTCTATTATAGTAGATGTTTCAGAACGCCAATCATTAAATAACAATTGCCAGTTGATAATTGCTGGAATATGTCGTCTAAGATGATGTGAATACTTCTCATCACGTCATCATCATTCCATTTTTCTAATGTACAACTAGGTGTTGACAAAACCAATTGTTGTATTTTGTTATTTTCCAGCCCAAACAATTCTTTTCCTTCATATTGTTGTAAAATTGCAACTTCTTTCCATACCAATTCTGGATTATTATCAACATAAATATTACATATTTTATTTCCTAAGTATATCGTGACCTGACAATAATCATCCTCTAATTCCTGGACAAAGACACATCTTTTTTTTCGATATGTGTATATAAAAGAAGTCTTATATCCCGTTCCAGCAAAATTCTATTCATTATTATTAGATTTTCCAATTCCCAATACTCATATGTTTAATTTTCCTAAAGGAAATAGGAAAGCACGAAATGGTAAATCCTTTAGTAATGCTTCATTTGCAAATATATCCAGGTATTTGACCATAATTTGAAAAGGTTTCAACAACCTCAATAATAAAGTCCTGGTCTTTTAAATTAACTAGAGTTCATATGTAATCTAATAGGGTGAAGAAATATTGGATTTTCGCGTTTTTCAGAAGGTCTAGAAATCCACCAATTATGACAAAAAAGCCCATAATGTAGAGCGTCCACTATTAGGCCTGAAGAAATTAATGTAACTGTGTATTCTTTATGTTTAGGCATAAGTTTATATGAGGAAATGAAAGATTCTAAAACGCGTTGTATTGTATAAGATCACTTATCCCCAAATGTATATTGATTATCTATGGATTTTCACTGATCAACATCTGGATCACGAATTAAATTTATTTTTACCGTTGTACTTAAAATATATTTAGAAATCAATTTTTATTTATTATATATACATACGTGTGATAAAAAATTTTAATAAATTTTCCACTAATAAAACAATTTAAAAATTCTATAAAAATATCTATTTAAATTTGTTTTACCCAAAAATGCATACATATAAAACCCGCTTCACAATAATTTTCTTTTGCATCCTTTTTAGCTTTAATCTTCCATTCAATAGTAACTTCTCTAGGATTATATTTTGATTTGCGCCTTTTAGTGGTTATACCTTCAGCACAATAGCTAATGGATTATTTTTTAAATGTTGAGGCAGATCATCATAAAATCTTCGACCCCATAATAGATTATTCAAGATTTCACTTAATGTTTGATATCCAATAGTGCCTCGGAAAATACATTTGTAAATATTTTTATTGCTACGATGGTGAATATATCCTTTGAAAATATCAAAAAACTGATGCTCAGTACAAGCAAAAGATACTAATTGGCGACCTCCCTTTTTAAACCCATTTGGAAGTTTGCAATGAATTAAATAAACCAGGATATTTTTAAAATTCTTATTATTTGTTTCTGACAAATTATCTAAATTATTTCGCGGAATGTTATATTTTTTCACAATAGTCAAATGCTGTGAAAGTCCGCTTTGCTTCTTGAATATTTTTTGACAAGCGGAACAGGAAAATTCTGATGTAGTTATGAGTGGAATAGTGCTTGACATATTAATATTACCACTACAATAATCTAAAAAGTTAAGTATAACGATAAGAATACTTTTTAAATACTTTATAAATATTATTTTATAAATTTTTAAAAGTTACCATTAGTAATGGTCAACATTAAAATCGCAAGACGCCAGTTACCTTCTGCTACTCAAGCTCATCAGTTTTTGGCTCTTCTCATCGGTTTGACGCGTTTTTTTATATTTTTTTTTATTTTAGGGTGAGTTCGCTAAATTTGATCATTTAATTTTTTTTTTACTAATTGGTGTAGTGTAATGTTGATCAAAATTATTATGATTTGGAGTTTAAAATTTGATCCAATTTCGATAATTAGCTGATATGATTATATTGCAGATTTGCTTGCCCTCTAATCATTTTTTGCCTAAAAGCTTAATGGACGTTTGTTATAAAATATTCTGTTTTTTTGATTAGTCTACAACTTGTTTATCAATAGTAATGTGTGTCTTTTATTTATCTTTCTTCTTAATAAGACTCTACTTATTTATAAGATAGATTACCCCCTAGGCTTACAGCAGATTGCAAAATTGTAAGACCACCCTATGATTTTCATGATATTTTGAATTTTTCAAGAATTAGTAAAAAAGCAAGTTTAAATACCTATTTTGGTAATAACTTTAATTCCTTAAAATTAATATAGATTTTAAAGTAATTTATTTATATTGAATCATATAAGGAGTTCCAAAAATCACAAAAAACTCTTTCCTGAAAAACATTTTTACGAAAATTTCTGTGTAATAATTTTTTTTTTAAAAAATAACCTTCTTTATTAAATTTTATTACAAATAATTAAAAATGAATACAGATAAAAGTAGAAAACAGTTCAAACAAACTCTAGACTATGTTTCTGGATATAACGAACTATTCCATTACAACGTAAAGGAACTCTTAGGTTCTTTTATACAGGACAGTTTCCTAAAGGATTTATTTAATAAAAATCCATCACAGCTAGTAGATAAAGGCCAGCTGTTGATAAGGAAGTTTGGTGAAGCTGCCAACCCTGAGAACTTCACTTTACAAGCTCAAGCTATAAATATACAACCTACTACCCTCTCACTAATATTTTTCATAGCGCTCTATGTGTCGTCCAGGTCTTGGAATACTTTTGCGATCAAGTACTACATGACATTTGGTGATATGGGTGAAATATATGAGTCATTTGAAGATGGGCTTGATACATCGAATAATCAATCACAAAATAGGATTACAAACACCAAATCCAGTAGATGAAATGCCTCCAATACTGCCTGATGTGGAAATGACCACTGTCGATCAAACTGTGACCCCGAAACTTCTCAGAAGAAAGATAAACAAAAGGCGCGTGTTACAGATGATAAACAAGTCAAGAACCAATCAATAACGGCAAATCCTGGTGCAAAAACACTAGCCAAAAATTCCCAAAAGGAAAAGAAATCATCTATACTTGAGGCCACTCAAATACTGACATGATATGAAGCTGTCGGAGATGGGCAAGAGCAAATCTGAGACATAATATTTTACGATATCCTATATACCTGGGACCTGCAGAAAATTATAGCAGAGTTAAAATTTTGGGTAATACTATCATTTATCAAGTGTTCCATTAAATGACAACACAAGTATCAGACTCTTAGAGTCAAAATAGCACTATCCTTATTTGCCCTTTCCCAATTCACTAACTATTGGACGACAGACTTGGGAGGTATACCTGTGAGATGGTTCCCTGCAAGTTGGACTTTACGAGAAAGAAAACAATGTGAAAAGTTTCAAGCCGTTATTCATGACATTCCGGAGGATATGACAATGACTACCTTGTGGGCTAACCGTAAACCATGTGAATTTTTAATGCAGTGCAATGCTAGAGCATTTAAAATAATTCAAACAAGCGAAGGAAGGAGAAAACTGGTTGCATATTTCGAGAATTGGGAGGTCACACTCAAGTAGAGATGGAGCGGTTTAACCGGTTCTGAACCAGTTTGCTCAAAAAAATGGTTCTGAGCGGTTCGGTTTTGGTTCAGTTCTGCGGAATGGTTCTAGTTGGTTTGAATCTGATGAACGGCTATGATAATTCTGGCCAGAATCAAACGATCTGCACGAAAATTTCCTTTTTTGAATTTCGTGTAACCCAATTTCCATTTTTATAAGGAGTTGAATTTCCTTTTTCAGGGGTCGTCTAAAGCGGAGTCAAATCACGTGATTCGATATAATATGAGTAAACTAATTTTTTATGAATCAAGTTTAACATAAACTTGAAAATCATAAAATAAGTGTATCTTAGCCTGCTCTACGAGTTTACTTAAGGTTAAAAGGTAGATTTTGAATACTGGTTTTCTTAGCAAAAGCTTTTTTGCTGATCATATCCAAAGATGGATAGACAAAAATGAAAAGTCAAATAAATCGAAAACGGCATTCAAAACTCATTTTGTCATTCTAAGTAAACTTGCAGAGCAGGCCAAATACACTTAGTATATATGTTTAAAAGGTTGTATATATATATTGCAAAAAATTTTATTTAGAAAATAAATTTTTTTTGAAGTCACTCTGCTTTAGACGTCCCCCTTTTTTGGATTGTATAACATCATGTGATCGGTTTAACAGAACCCCGGATATCTCCAAAACATGTCATAAGTCACACTTTCGGTTTAACAAAGCTGCGCTTGAATTTTATTAATTTTTGCCACAAGTTACTTTAGAGAAGACCAGGTATTCAAAAAAGAACTGCAGAACTAATCTAATACAAGAACAATAATCTTCCAGAAATACATAAAAAGAAATGCTAAGATTATAAACCCAACACCCTCTCTATATAAATAACTATGGCTACCTCCCTGAATTATATCTCAAACCTGGTAGAATCGACTATGCTATACGTACCCAGCGAGACCTCCCACTACATTTAAAGATTGAAGAATCCCATTGCCAAATACCATTAGCGCTATCAAAAATACACAAAATTCAATTTCCTCTATTTGACTACATACTATGAATAACAAACCTATTTCACAAAGACCTCAGGAAACTTTTTAGTGTTGTGCAGTCCAGCCGCTAGGGGAACTTTTTAGTGTTGTGCAATCCCAACAGGGGCACCCACCTCATTTTAAATGATCCCTAACAGAGGATACCCACCTCATTGCGAACGATCCATTAGCCTAAGATCTACCTAGATAAGTCAATCCAATGATAGTCCAACATGTGACCACCATGATTGGCATACTACAAAAACTGCGGTAACTCCTTATCACTCGTCGATTTTGAAAATTAGTAACACCAAACCACCATGACGATCAAATTTTCCAGTATCCCCATTCCCAAAGAAATAAGATTACACCAAAAAAAGCGACCAAGAAAAACGAAAAGCAAAAAATAAAAACATAAACTTCAGGAAAAAAACACCAAACATACATCTCAACTCCATCTCCTTATTTTAGAAGACTAACACTCTTGTTAACAACATCAACTAGAAAGAAATACGTTGGGCAAGAGCTTCTTCCAAGAAATACCAGTCCGGCCTGTCTACTTGGCCAGTTAGACTTTAAAGGTGTAGGAACCAAGACGCACTACTTTTCAACCTTTCAGAAAGCCCAGGGAACATTCGTATGGAACTGCCATCTTACAGTATTATTGGTAACTCCAAGACTCATGATAACGGTCCTAACTCAATATAAGCCGTAAGGAGTTTGGGCAAAACTAAAGATTTCAATAATAACTTCATATAATGTTAGAGCCCAACGGGAGAGAAAGTACGATGATCGCTCAAGTCACACTTTTGGGTAAACATGGCATAGCAGCCTTTATCTTTATTAATTATTTATCGAACTTCACAAATTTACATATATATAAAAAAGAAAATAAAATAAAAACTAACTAAAAACAAAGCTATATAGTCTCCTAGAAAGAAATTAAAATTAAAAGAAAATTCATAAGAAAAATCGCTAATACTAACACTTCCTAGATCTCCCCCTTGATATATTCCAACCAAAGTAGAAGCAACTATGCTAACATAATAACGAATGACGCGCCCACTATTAAAATCGACGCTCCATCCTGCAAAAGCTGTTATTAAGTAGCACCGTTAGATGACCCATAAAACCTGACATGTGATTAAACCAAGATAATCCATATTTTATCGAGTTCATTAACCAATCAGTTCCAGAGTCATGTGAATCAACATGGGTCAGAGGTGGTAAAGATGAGTAAGGTAAATAAGAAGATTTGGGCAAACCTTTAGGTCTTGAGGATTGTTTAAGTTTTGAAGTAATGTTCATCCCATATTCCCATATGCCTTTATCATACAAACGTGAATGGCAGCAACCACATTCATGGCGGTAAGGCGAGGAATACCTAAATTTTCAAAGGATTCCAAGAAAACGGTGGGCAAACAGCCTTGGACCAGACTATAGGAGGACCAGTTACTAGATGAGAAAGTCCAACAAGGGAGGGAAGTGATCCTATCAATTTGAGAGGAATAAGCACAATTAGCATTATCACCTGCTTCTTTAAGCTTTTGGATAAGATGGTTGAGATATGATGTCAAGATTTGTTGTAATCTAGAACGGCGTTTCTTGCACATAAATAAGTGCATAAAGTCTTCTAGTTGGTCTTCACAAAAGCGGCAGGTAAGAATTTCTATATATAAATCAGGTTGCGTCCTTTTGAGGGATTCCAAAGTGGGTAAATCCTCCAGAAAGAGTTGAAATTTCATCGTATGATGTCTGGAAACATTTTCTTTAGTGAAAGAGTTATCATATTTGGGTTGGAACATTAATGCATGCCAAGTAAGAGCCCAATCAATCATATACTGAGATGAGTCCATTAGTAAAGAAGTGAAACGGAAACAAGAAAGAGCTAAAAGGTCTTACTAACGCTACCTAAAAGTAGCTTGTTATATCGGGTAAATCAAGTTTGATTGGTTGATCTCAGGCTCCGCAAAAGTTGTTATTATTACATTGGCCAATATTGAAGCGTTCTTTTAGGTGTGCAACAGGATTACAAGTACGCGAACAACCTCTACATTGGTTCAATGGGCATGCAGTGGGGCGCAGACGAGTTTGTCACATCTATGACAGAGTTTGTTAGAGTTCCCATTGGAGTCTGCGACCTTGTAAGGCAATTGATTGTTCCATCGCGGTGTCCATCATTTGTTGTGATTTAAAAGTGATGTAGGCCCATCCTTTAGGTTTATAAGAATTGAGGGACAGGGAAATATTAATGGCCATAGCACCAATTTCTCGTACCAAGGGTGCTAAATGCACATCTATAGTGTTGGGAGGGAGCTGAGATAAAACAGCAACAAATTCACGTCGTGATTTCTTTCGATCAAGAGTAACGGAACATGGCATAATGTGTAAACAAGTGGAGTAACAATAAATCGCCCATTGCTTGTCAATGAAATGTTGGATGGAAGAAGCATCATCGTAAACAATGCGAGCTTGTTGGACTTTAGCATTAGTATGTGTGTGAAGGCAACAGGATTGAATGTTGCCATATTTTTTGAAAAGGGCAGTAACATTATTTTTCTTGATGAAGAATGGTATGTCAGTAACTTGGATAGCATGAAGATCTTCATCAGTTTGGAGTTGCTGTGGGTCGTGTAGGAAGAACCTGAAATCGGCAAGATCATCATGTCGGAGAGAAAAGCAGGCATCACGTTCTTTGGTTGAATTGAAGTGGATAACCAGTCTTTTAGAGTCACCAGAACCAGAGATGCGGGCATGGCCAGTATATGAATGGTAAGTTTCCAAAAGGAGTTGTTGACAGCATCAATCATAGCTCGATTGGTAGGATATTTTTTAACAAAATCAGGGGAAGCATTAGGCGCCGCAGCAGCCTGATAATCACGCCTAAGAATGGTAATAGTGGGCGTGTCAAGGGGAGGAGGAGAAGTATCATTGGTGTCCATAATATCCTTAATTAGGAGACGCATCTAGGGGGGAAGTTTCATTGTCCTTTGGAGCATATATGGACGCGTCAGTACCAGACGCGATAGAACCAGGTGCAGAAGGTGCAGCAGTATCTTTGGGAGGAGGAGACGAAAAATTGTCAGCATTATTTTGTTGAGGAGGAGTGGTAGTATTACTGCCTCCAGCATCAGCTGCTGAGTCGGCAACGTAGTCTTCTTCCATAGAGTTATCTGAGAGCGTACGGGTACATTTGGAAGGGTTGTTTTTATTGTTTGTTTGTTTGTTGTCAGAGTTTGAAACGTCAGAGCCAGAGTCTTTATTTTGTTCCGTTTGTCTTGTCGCTTGGCAGGTCCCCGTTAGGGTTATTGCCAGCTTTTTTGTTACCTTTGGGAGGCATGTTAGTAGTAAAATAAGAGATATGTTAATATGAAGAATAAAAAATTTCTTCTGCGAAATTTTTGACCAAGGATCTACAAGAAAGAGTTGGCAGATCGGGATCCAAGTCACACTTTCAGTCAAACATGGCATAGTAGCCTTTATCTTTATTAATTATTTATCAAACTTTACAAAATTACATATGAGAAAAAGAAAATAAAATAAAAACTAACTAAAAACAAAGCTATATAGTCTCTTAGAAAGAAATTAAAATTAAAAGAAAATTCAAAAGAAAAATCGCTAATACTAACACTTCCTAGATCTTCCCCTTGATATATTCCAACCAAAGTAGAAGCAACTATGCTAACATAATAATGCATGATGCGTCCACTATTAAAATTGACACTCCATCCTGCAAAAGCGGTTATTAAGTAGCATTGTTAGATGACCCATAAAACCTGAAATGTGATTAAACCAAGATAATCCATATTGCATCGAGTTTTTTAACCAATTCCAGAGTCATGTGAATCAACATGGGTCAGAGGTGGTAAAGATGAGTAAGGTAAATAGGCCTTGAAGATTGTTTAAGTTTTGAAGAAATGTTCATCGCATGTTCCATAATCCTTTATCATACAAACACGGATTCCAAATTTGTTTACGGAATTTGTTGACAAAATTGTTATGTATGGCGGCAACCACATTCATGGCAGTGAGGCGAGGAATACCAAAGTATTCAAAGACTTCCAGAAAGGCGGTAGGCAAACAGTTACAGACCAGACTATAGGAGGACCAGTTATTAGATGAAAAGGTCCAACAAGGGAGGGAAGTAATTTTATCAATTTGAGAAGAGTAATCACAACTGGCATTATCACCCGCTTCTTTAATTTTTTGGGTAAGGTAGTGGAGGTACGATATTAGAAGTTGATGTAATTTAGCACGACATTTTTTGCACAAAAATAAGTGCATAAAATCTTCTAAATGATTTTCACAAGAGCGACAGGTTAGAATTTCCACGTATAAATCAGGTTGTGTCTTTTTCAATGATTCCAAAGTCGGTAAATCTTCCAGGAAAAGTTGAAATTTCAACGTGTGATGTCTAAAGACATTCTCTTTGGGTAAAGAGTTATCATATTTAGGTTGGAACATTAACGTATGCCAGGTAAGAGCCCAATCAACCATGTATTGAGATGAGTCCGTTAAGAGAGAAATAAAACGGAAGCGAGAAAGACCTAAAATGTCTTTCATATATAACATTTGATGATATTGTTTAAACAGATGTCTTGGGTTGGATTCACAGACCATGTCATCATAGATCAAAATATAATCATGAACCATAGCGAGATTGAGACGGGAGATAAGAACAGCGTCATCAGATGTATGGGCAGTGTTGGCAAGAGAATCAGCAAAATCATTCCAATAAAAATTAAAGTGAGCTTTAACTTTGAAAGGCAGAACTGAAAGATTTTTATCTACGATCAGTTTTTGAATGATAGCCCAAAGTTCAAAATTGGTGGTCTTATAATAAAGACGGGAATCTGAGTAATCAGATAAGAAACAACGTTTCAAACTCTCAATAGAAGACTGTGAATCGGTGTAAATCTGAATAACAGAATTTGCAGGAGAGGCTGATAAAGCAGCATAAATAGCAGCGGCTTCTGCACGAGAGGAAGAAGGCCAGTCATGGATAATACCTCGTTTGTAAGTGGCAATGGAGTTAAGGAATCCAGAATCTTT
Organism: Rhizophagus irregularis; assembly: GCF_026210795.1. Taxonomy (NCBI): domain Eukaryota; kingdom Fungi; phylum Glomeromycota; class Glomeromycetes; order Glomerales; family Glomeraceae; genus Rhizophagus; species Rhizophagus irregularis. The sequence goes on along the minus strand of NC_089446.1, from coordinate 1,971,463 downwards.
AACAATTTGAATCCAACCCCAACCTATGGAGACATCACTTGTACCTAAATTAATAAGGGAACCATCAGTGTAAAAGGTGTAAAGCGAATCTGAAGAAAACACAACCGATGATGATGTGGCAACATTGCCAGCCGTGAGTAAAGGTGGAGCAGGTGAAGCCATGTCAATAGTGTCAATGGAAGTACAGGGAGTATCAGCAGCTAAATACGCTATTATTTATGAGTTTATAAAAATCCTTCTCAAAATCAGCAGTGTTAAATTCTATATATGGTTTCATCCATAGAGTCCGCTCAAATTTTATGGCTTTATAGACCTTCTTTATTACTAAGCCTTGGCTGATATAATACTGGAGATTTCTATAATGGACTACATATTCATCCTTATTGAATATGGGTGTGTATCATTATCTCGAGTATGCTATTATTTCCTGCTGCTTTTTACTAAGCTATTCCTTCTTAACCTTCATTTGCTCTAGAGCTTGGGGATATTCCAGTTTAACTTTAAGGATATATTCCTCAGAAGAATCATCTGGTATTGGATGGCAGCTAACTCATCCTCCCCCTTTACCCAGTAGAAGTTCCCTGTAGGTAAGTATTGCAACATAGCCCATTCATACAGATTATTCACATCTAAGTATAAGATAGTTGACTTGGGTTTATCTGCTATCCATTTATCTTCTCCCACATCCGGATTGTTTGCATGAGCATATTGTTTACTTACCATAGAGATTCCACTATGTAATCGTTGTTCTACCATCATATACATATCCTGGTCAGTAGTTATAAGATCTAATCTTTGCCCTGTCATAAAGAATAGTGCATCCCATGCAAAGCCTGGTGTTGAGCCATATTTTTTCAAGGCCATTTCTCAAAAATTCTGAAATATATCGGCTAGTAGAAGGACGTCAGTTTTGAGATAAATGTCATGATAATCACGCATTGTTTTACATCCTGCTTTTTCCCATACATACTGTGCATATTTCAGTTTTTCATACCTGACGGTAAGGAGTTGAAATGGTGTTGACACTCTATTCCTACCTTGATGAAAGCACAAAGTAAACCGAAGGCTAAAAATACACCGAATACAAAAAAGTCAGGTAAGTCTGATAAAAATTTGGAAAGTAAACAGCCTAAGAAGAAGGATAAACCCACATCCTCGAAGAAAATCCCTAAAAATAATAACCAGGAGGAGAAACACCCGAAGAATCAGAAGAAGGCAAAGAATACCTCGAAGATTAAAGATAACAAGGCAGTTTTAGCAGAGATTTTAACTTTATTACAGAAACTAGTTTAGCCTATGCTTTAATTAGCGGTTTTACGAATTTCAGAATTGTATTATTTTTTAGGATAGAATAGGTTTATGTGTTTGCACCGAAAGGGACTTGTCCTCTCCACTTTTTCCCCCCCTTTTTTTTTTACCCAGTGTGTTCGCCTGGATTATTATCAGTAGTGGTAGTAGTGCAGGTCTTTTTCTTTTCAAGAAGTTTGGGTTGGGCCTTAGCTCCTCTGGAATTCGATGGTAGGATTTAGTTGGGCTGTATTACTTCAGAATCATGCCTTTTTTTGTATCCCCTGCCGGCTTCACATAAAATAAATAAATAAATAAATAAATACTATGCATATTTGTATTCTTATTGCTAATGTGGATTTCCTCAAGTTTGCTATAGAATGCTCCTTTAGGTGGTAAACTAGTTTTCTCAAACTTTTTCCAGTCATTCATGTACTTATATGGGTAGACACCTTTCTTAAGATAAATCTCAAGCAATTCAGATGGTATTTGACTTTGTGTTATCTTAAAGTTTTCAGGGTGTACAAAGCATCTACCTGCATCAATTCACCATAAGTGTTGTAGGTTACTACATTCTTGTACTTTACATTTTTCTGCACCTAGGTTGGATGCTAATTTATCAAGACTTGATTTTATGAATTGTAAGCTTGTCTATAAATCAGAGGGAACCTAACTTGAATGCCATATACTTTTCCATGTTATAACTTATAAGGGATAGGGTCAATATCATCCTCACATCCCATTGCACCAATCTCTTGAATAATTATATGACCATCATATCCTGGAAGATTATAGGAATATGCATTTCGTGAGGTTTTATGGATAAGTCAAGATTAAATCCTCTATGACTTTCCCAGCATAACCTGAAAAAAATGTCACGAAAAATCACGTGCCATTTTTTGTCACAACCGTCACACCCCACTGCGCTTCCATTTTCTATAAGTATCTGAGGGACTTAGTTTTTTTCGAGTAGGTAAAAACTTATTCGTCACACATTATTCGTCACATGTGTGCCACACTTAATTTCAGTCAAGTTGCGTAATGCCGGCCATTACGCTAGGGAAGTCATCCTCTATGTGCTGCGCCTTAATACGTTGGTTGTGACATATCCAGCAGTTTATTAAGTTTGCTTGCTCTTGACATCATTTCCATTGGATTTCTGAATTTGTTACGGATTGCTTCAGCCTCATTTAGCATTTCAATTACAATTCTGTGCTGCATTTTCTCCTGTAAATATCTTCTGTGATTCACTTGTACCATCATATCTATCCTTAATATATGAGTACGAGCAGGGATTTGCTCTTTTACTTTCTTGGTTTTCTTATCTTTGTCTGCATCTGGGGTAGTATGTCCATTACTAGTTGCTTCAAAGTCTGCAACAAAGTAATATGGGACTTGCATGCAGCATTTCCAGTTCTTGAATTCGTATATATCATTTTCTTACTTTACGGTCTGCCTGTAACAGGGTTTTCTTTAATCCATGACATATCACAATACATTTGTCATGAACTTATTGTCGATGTGTGAAGTGAAAAAATACACCATCAACAGACAAATGTTGCATGCTCATTTTTTGTACACTTATTTACTAAGTGTGCTACTTTTCCCCATTACTGATAAGGATTAAATCAATTATTTTACGGCCCTCTGCATCATCATCGCGCCATTCACAGATGCAGAGGATTCTGTCACTCAAACCTTTTTAGAATTATCTCATCAGAAATACCTTCAAAGTTTAACTCATTTTCATACTTATGATATTGGTTAATACGTAATGCTGCTTATTGGAAGCATTTGTTGTTATTATTGGCTGGTTGGAATTGTGAAATTTCCATGAATATTCCAACCTGATCCATGATTTGTATAATTTTCTACTTTCTGCATGATTCTTGCTAATGCAAAGTTAAATGTGCCATTAATATCTGTTGCTGGAAGGATTGGCATATTGCTAGTTTTACATGGTATGTTATATCTGTAGATATATCCTATTTCATCATCTTCAATAAAGTTGATTTCTGAATAATCCCTCTTGGTAACAATTTAAACATCTTATTGTGGCAAATATTCCAATCCTTACTTTGATTGACCCCAATCGATTTCATTCATCCCAAAGAATATTCTGGATTATCTGACCTTGTGCCGCAAGAAATAACATAGTTATGCTCTCACGGTGTTCCTATAGTGATGTCGGCCATAAAGTTTGAGTCTGTTAACTCCTTTCCAAAACCAGTACTTGAAACGCCTCCAATACTGCCAGATGTGGAAATGATCCCTGTTAATCAAACTGTGATACCTGAAAATTCCCGGAAGAAAGATAAATAAAAGATGCATATTACAGATGATAAACAAGTCAAACACCAATCAATAATGGCAAAACCTGATGCAAAAATATCAGCTAAAAATTTCCAAAAGGATAAGAAATCTTCTGAACATGAGGCCACTCAAATACTGACTGGATACGAAGCTGTTGGAGAGGAGTAAGAGCGAATTTGAGACATTATAATTTACAATATTCCGTATACCTGGGACCTGCAACAAAATTATAGCATAGTTAAAACTTTGGGGAATACTATCAGGTCTTCGGTTAAGCATCAACACAAGTATCAGACTCTTCAAGTTAAGATAGCTTTATCCTCCTTCTCCCTTCCCCAATTTAATAAATATTGGATGACTGACCTGGGAGGTATACCTGTGAGATAGTTCCCCGCAAGTTGGACTTCACGAGAAAGAAAATAACGTGAGAAGTTCCAAGCCATTATGCATGAAATTTTCAGAAGAATTGATAATAGTTACCTTGTGAGTCTTGTGGGTTGACTGTAAACCATGTGAATTTTTAATGCAGTGCGGTGCTAGCGCATTTAAAGTTATTCAAACAAGTAAAGGAAGGAGGAAACTGGTAGGTTACTTTAAGAATTGGGAGACCACACTCAAAGCCTTAAATGCAGCCCCAGTTACTTTGCCATCTGGTAAGGAGTTGAAATGGTGTTGACACTCCATTTCTAATCTGAAGAAAGCACAAAGGCTAAAAATGCCCTGATCAAGAAGTTATCTGGTAATACAGGTAAAGTTTCGATTTGTAATAAGCCTAAGAAGAAGGATAAAGTTCCGTCCTTGAAACCAAACAAACAGAATAATAACCAGTTGAAGGCTTCACACGTTCAGAAGAAGGCAAAGAATACCTTGAAGAGCAAGGACCATGACAAGGACAACTAAGTGGTTTTAGCAGAAATTTTGTCCCTGTTACGTAGATTAGTTTAATCTAATTAGTATTATTCTTTCTGTTAGAATTTTAGCATTTTAGGGCTTAGTTACTTACATTCTAAAATGTTCTTTTCCTCTTTTTCCCGTTTTTGCTATTCTCAATGGTTGGGTTGTAGAATAGTTATTTTTTACAAAAATTCTAGTAAGGGTCCGATTTATTAGGCAATGTTTCTATATTGTGTATTCAATTAGGTTACGTATTTTTATTAGTCTAAAAACTCATCAATGTACTCTCCTGGCCAGCCTTAAAATAAATAAATAAATAAAAGTTACACTGTTCATACATGTCAAAATGAAAAATTTTATTCATTGAATTTCTTTAATATTTGAATTACATGGTATTGTATTACTAAAAATACATATTAGTTTAATATTAACTAATTAAGAAAGTCATTAATGAAGGTGAATTATGAATAAACAAAAAAAAATTACTAGTCCATTAATCCATTAATCTTTGTTGTATGCATTCATATACCTTTACGATTTGCGTGCAAACTTACGAATGGCTGTTATAGAGACACCAACAAGAACTTCTGGAACTTTTCTCATTAAATCCGCAAAATTATAACTGCATATTCGTCTGGTCTCTCATTTTGCAAAGCCCCAGTATCATTCTATAAAATTGCACTCACAATGAAATTTTAGGTAACATTCAAAAATATGGTTCTTTTTGACCATTGTTCACAAAAATCTGGTTGCAGTGACATAATCCTTCATGCACAACATAGGGTATCCAGGATTTCATGGTACGATGACCCAAAAAGTATAGTGTGATTTAGACAAAAAGTGTGATTTGGTGTGATTTTAATTCTGGCCAGATTTAGTGTAATTTTGGCCGGAATTAATAATATTATAATAGCGCAAATTTTATTATTTTATTTATTTTATTTATTAACATAATACAGTAAATTTAATTATTCGCTATCTAATAAATCATAATTAACATTACCACCTAAATTAAAATAAAGAAAATTGAGCATCTGAATACTTTCTTCTTTAAGTGCAATCCTTTTATCTGATAAAATGCTTTTATAGCTAGAAAAACTACGTTCAACATCTACCCCAGACACTGGTAACCAAATATATACTAAAGCTAAAGCACTAAGTTCTGGTAATAAATGTGTTTTACCTCGCCAATATACATCTAAATCTATTAATTCCTCAACTGATTCATTAAGCCCACAATAAATAGCCCATTCTTGGATTAAATTATCAGTAGGAGAATGAAGCACTTCAATAATTCCATAATCTGTCATATTATGATGTGCTATATTAGATTGAATAAATCTTGGATCAAAGCATTGTATTGCTCTAAATAATGATAAAGCTGGATGATGAGATAAGTGTTTTTCGCATTTTTCATATGCCAAAGAAAAAGCCTGAGAAAATATCATGGCAAATGATTCCTCATCACAATTTGCTTCAGCTAATATTTGATCTAATTCATTTGAAATTGGAGGAGTGCTTCTTCCTGATAAAAGAAAAGCTTGAAGGCTAACTATTCTTGAATAAACAAATGGAGCTATTGCTTTGTTTCGTATTTTAAAGAATTCCAAATCATTAACCAATCTAATTAAATTCAATAAATGATTAGTAACATTATCAATTGTATAATTACTTTGATAATTTTCTCTTACCTGCCACAATTATATGTAATAAAACAAATAAAAATTCTAACATATAAAATATGATTTTGGTGTTGACAAAAAGTATTAAGGTATTGAATAGCTTTTGAATCATGATTAATAGAATATTCTGCATTAATAAATGTAATAACATGAGGATATAAAGGTTTAATCCAATGTAAACATGAGAACCATGAATTTTATTGTGTTTTTACTGGTAATAGTGCTAAAGTAGGAGATTCAATATTATTTCGTGATAAATGTTCCTTCCAACGAATTTTTCTTTGTGAATTATAAACAAATATTGTTTTAAAATTCGCAACCAATCTATCAACTAATTCAAATTTTTTAAAATCAACCCATGTTTCCCCAATCAAATTAAGAATATGTGCTAAGCAGCAATTATGTTTCATTCTTGGTAAAAAAGGAGATAAATGTGAATATGCCAATTTCATATAAGAAGCATTATCAGATATAAAAAAAATAATATTTTTGTAAGGAATTTTGTAAAAATGAAGTATATCCATGACAAATTGGGAAATAGATGAAGCATTTACAATAGATAAAAATTCAGTCCTAGCCAATTTAGTTTGATTATCAAAACTAAATAAAAGATTAACAGCATGACGACCACAACGATCTGTTGTTTCATCAATTGTTATACAAATAATCTTATCAATAATACTATTCTTTAAGTTCTGAAGTTCTATTTCATATAATAATGGAAGATATTTCTCACGAAGCTGATTTGCTCCAGTAATTAACCCTCCTAAAAATATAATTAATTCATTAATTAATTATTGAATTAAAATATTACATAAATTAAAAAATTACATACCATTTTTACAATATTTAATCAAAAATGGTTTGAGTTTTTCAATCTTTTCTAATGGAATATCTGCAAAAGTGAATGCTTCAACAACTTCAATATTAATTTTTTCTCTTTCATTCAAAGTATTTCCAGTTAATGAAGGTATGGTTCTTTGAATTAAATAATTGCATTTTTTTTATTATTTTTATGTTTTAAAGTTTAAGATGTTTATCGATAATGGATTTTATTTCATGGTCAACTTTTATATTACAAAATCGACACCACAATACACTGCCTTGAAGAATATAATTTTCTCGATATATGGAACTTTGAGATAAACGTACATGAGTGCTAACCATCTTTGTAAAAAGTTGATTATATTGTACGAAAAAAAAATAGATCGATTTATAAGATCTACAGCCAATCAAATCTAATTTACTGCGGAAAGTGTGAAAAATGTGAAATTTTGCCAAAAAATGCGGTCACACCAAAAATGTGAAAAAATAGCAAAAATGCGAAAAAAGTGTGATCACTCCATCCTGGACACCCTAGCACAACAGTCTATTCTTTCTGGGTTAATATCATCATGTTTTCCAGATAAGGATGGTCATCGGTCCTACTGGTCCTACTCGGTCCTACTCGGTCCTAGACCGGTCAGTCCTAGGACTTGTAGGATCAGACTGCGTTCTTGCATTTTTTTGTGGTTCAGTAGGACCAGTTCTGAAGACCGACCAGTCCTCATATCAATCTTCAAATAATAAATGATTTTTATATTGAATAAATCTATTAATCTGATGAAGGTCTTTATAAAATAATATAAAGACTGACCAATTCTAAACCAATAAATAATGACAATCACTTCTTCCCACTTGTAGAGTTGCCTGTCAAAATGCTGAAATTCCAAAACTTCAAAAAAAGTGTTTAAATGGAATATCTTATCAGCCAGTGATCATAAAATGATAAAACCACTATCATTTGAATCATCTCAATGAGATGCGTCGAATGGTAGCTAAATCATATTTTCAGGATCAATAGATAGCCAGCAATTATTGAATTTGTTATCAAATAGTTTTGCTGACGTGATTTTGATACCATTTGACACGTCTTATTGAGACGATTCAAATGGTAGTAGTTTCACATTTTTATAATCACTGGATGACGAGATATCATGATTATTATCACTAATACAATAATAGTAAGTGCATGACACATGTGATGATCATTTGTAAAAAAAAAAATTTGTATATTTAAAAACATCCCGATTAGTGTTCATATTTATAAAACAAGGCTATTCCTAATAAAGTTAAGGAAAAAAATTTTTTTATTTGTAAAAAAAAAGAAAAAAGACTGATCAGTTTTAAAAAGACTGCAGTCCTTAAAAAGACTGACAGTCTTATTATAATACAGGACTGAAAGACCATGGTTCTACACTAAGACAGACCAGTCTGTCTTTTTATGGTGTAGAACCATAGGACCGTGGCACTATATTTCATTTTTAGAGGCATATGAAAAGGTAACAACAGAGGAATATTGTCCTTTTTTACAAAATAGGAAACCTAGAAATAAATCAAAAGATGTAGAAAAAAAAGGAGGAAATGGCATGGACTTTAGTCCAACTGTTCAATATGGAAAAAATGTAAGAACAATTGTAAAATGTGTAGAGTGTAACAAACCTCGTGTATTATATGCTCGTCATAAAATATCAGAGGAAGAATTTCGCCTACTTCAATCTTTTCTGGAATCAATAGAATATACCTGTGGTGTTACATTTAAAGGCCTTTCTGAGTTGAGTTCTTCTAAAAGTAGGAAAGAAAGTGATATAGACGTTAATAATGATGAATAATAATAGAGATATAGACGTTAATGAAGATAGTGAAAAAGAAAATAACAATAAAGATGATCCTATAGCTGAATTATTCAAAATAGTACAAATCAACAAAAAACATACTTGTACTTCAGTTATTGAGAAACCATACTTTGTAGCCAGAATTTTTCCTCAAATTTGTAACATATGTGGTATATCAGAGGATTTAATACAGGTAGAAAATGAGTTACCATATTGCAAAAAATGTCATGTCTCAACTGGAGAAAAAAGAAAAATAGGAAAAAGTATTTCAGATATTGAGAAGGTATTCTTTGAGTTATCAAGTGAAAAGGAGAGAACACGTTTTCCGTTTTGCATCATGAATTTGGTTAATTATGTACATGCATGTATGCGTGTATCTTACTGGTACCTTTATGTAAATTCTATAATGTATTGAGCAATACAAAACGTGCTTTTGATAAATGGTATAGTCATAATGGACTTTTGGCCAAAAACACCCTTTTTGCTGAAACTCAAAAAATCATTTTTTGTAAATATCTCAGCATCCAGTAATTCAATTTTAATGAACTTTTTTTTATTTTGTAGCCCTCATTTAGCTCTATAATTTAAAAAATGATCATCAAATTTGGACCACTAGATGCCGAGATATTTACAAAAAACGATTTTTTGAGCCCCTGAAAAATGGGCCAATCTGCCGAAAGTATGACTTGAGATCCCGATCTGCCAACTCTTTCTTGTAGATCCTTGGTCAAAAATTTCGCAAAAGAAATTTTTATCTCTTCATACTAACACAACCTTATATTCTACTACCATAACTAATAAAAGTGCTAATAAAGCTAGCAGCAACCCGAAAGGGGCCCTGCTAAGCGCAAAGACAAATGAAACAATAATAATAAAGACTAAGGTTGCTGGAGAAACTAGGGGGTTTTGGCAAGTTGGCGAAATGCTGAAATAGCGAAACTTTGCCAAAACTATATGAAAGTCTTATTAAAAAGTTGGCGAAACTCTGGAGAAAGACTATTGTTGGGAGTAATGTTGAGTAACGAAGTCAATTAAAGGCTATAGGAGATAAATCACGAGAAGCAGCAACTGCATTGGTGGCTAAAACATATTTGTTATGGTTGGCTGAAGTATTGTTTAAACAGTAAAATTCTTCAGTAATAGACAGCATATGTTCCATTCCATCTTTGGAAGAAGAGATTAAAGTAGAATCATCCATAAACACCAAATTATTAATTTCTAAAACATCAAGAGAACAAGAATCTGATGAAGTAGTATAGGAAGTCATTGGAGAAACCAAACAATAAGGGTCTTTCTTCTCTTGTTTGAGAACTGTGAGTAGAGGGTCTAAATAAATAACCCACAAGAGTGGAGAAATAACTTCACCTTGGTCTATTCCTATTCTAACTCTATATGGCGGAGTTGGGCCATGCGCAGTTATAACACGGTTAGAACGTGACATAAATAAAGAAAGTAAGAATTGAATAGCATTTTGTGGCAGGCATAAGTGTTGGAGAGCAAATCGCAACATGGATAGATCTACAGAATCGAATGCTTTTGAGATGTCTTGAGAAAGGATCCATAAAGGTTGTTTAGTGACTACTGAGTCATGGATGATGGATTCCAGAGTAATAATAGGATTATGGCAGGAACCTCCAGGTAAACCTGCGAAATTACCACCTTGGAGAACATAATGGGAGGCAAGTAGAGGAGCAAAATGATTGTAAAAAAGCTTAACCAAGGCCTTACGAATCACCTCCAATAAAGTAATAGGACGTGTATTTTTAAGTTGGCATTTCCATTCATGCGGTTTGGGAATAGGAAAGACAGTAGCTTGTCTCCATAAATCAGGAATATTTGCGTCTGATAAACAGGCGCAAATTAAGTTAAAAAGTAGAGCAGAAGCAGAAGGTCCTAGGTGTTTCAACATCTCATATGAGATCATAGAAGGTCCTGAGGCTTTATTGTTAGTCATGGAGGAAATCGTTTAAGACCATTTGTCAAGGGTAGGAAATTCCATAAGTGAATCGAAAATAGCTGGAGAGACATTGGCAAGTGGCGCATAAGCATTGAACCATCGTTCAGGCAATCCTGTATGGAAGAAGGAGGAGTGGAGGTGATTGGAACAAAATTTTGAAAGTGTTCAATAACTTCTTGATCAATGGCATCAGGAGATGTCAATAAAATAGGGTGCAATGGATGGTCTACAAAAACTCGATTAAGGATGATTCGTCGTCTAGTTCGTGATAAAGCAGATTCAATAAAAGTGGAAATATCATGAGTGAAATTATCATTCTGAGCATCAATTTTAGCTTGAATAGAGGAGGCTTGGAATTCTTTTCTTTAAGCAAGAGTTAACTTCTAACATTTGAAGTAAATTAGCAAAATCATCAATTCTTTCATCTCGAAGAAAAGGAGGAAGGATAATAGGTGTAACAAAGGTTTGTTTATAAAGGGATAAGAGATTATTAAGACGTATATAATATGAAGACCACTTGGTTTCATGATGTATAGAATATAATGTAGGGGTCTTGTAAAGGGAACGGATAGTCTTAGCCACTTTAGACAAAAATCTGTAAGACTGGCATAAACTTTCCAAGTCTTCAGGCTTCTTCGGAGTATAAGTATTGCCTACAGTAACTGAAGGTAATGTGGAATTAGCAGCTTTGATAATCTTAGAATGAAGATATTCACACTTCTGATTAAGGGGCCAAGCATCAAAACCATGTGGATCGACTGGACATAAAATTGTTCAACTCAACAGCAAAAGCAGACCATTGATCAGTAGAGATAGAATCATATTTGAAAATGCGTCGAGTATTACGACCAAGCTGACGAGCACGTGCAGATTTAATAGCATCTGATAATAAGGAAGCGTTAAAATAGGTGATGTGGTCAGAAATATGCATATCATGACATGAGTAGAGATGTGCCGTGTTATATAACAAAATGTTATATAACATATATAACATGTTATATAACATATATAACGGTTATATAACGGTTATATAACCAAGAGGTATTTTAAGGTATATAATTATTTTGTATAATATCTTACTATCTAATAATTATAAAAAAATAAAATATATATTATTAGATTTGTCTTATTAAGTTGAATCAAATATCGATAATTTTATGCCTCTAATATCAATATAAAATAAGTTATTATAATTTAAAAATTTTAAAACATTTAAAGATATCTTAAAATTTATTAGTACTAGAAGTATAAAATAATTACATTTAATGCATATTTGTGAATTAAATCTAATGTAATGTGTTTTAGATTTTTATAATTATTAGATGTCAAAATATATATCAAATAAACTTATTATTTAAAAAAATTGTTTTTTGCAATTATCTTGTTATTTACTAATCCTATTTCAATGACCTTTTTTTTGTTTTGAAGGGGGCATTAAGAGCTATAAAATAAAAAAAAGATTTTTAAAATCTGATCACTAAATCATAAGATAATGTCTTAAATTGATTTTTTTAATATTAACTTTCATTTTATATAATAATTTAACGCTAATATCTCGTGATCTACAAATCCTATTTCAATGATCTTTTTTTTACCTTGAAGAGTGCATTGAGAGCTATAAAATAAAAAAAAGATCTTTAAAATCTGATCATTGGATCACAAGATAATATCTTAAATTGATTTTTTTTTATTAATTTTTATTTTATATAATAAATTAATGCTGATCTTAAATGTATCACCATTTAAATTTGGAAATTGATTATCAAATGCTTTAACTTAATATAAAATTAAACTTTTACACAAATTTTCCATATATATATATGTGCATTTTTTTTTACCCACGGCTTGTAAAAAAAATTTTTTTTATTTTTTTTTAATTTTTTTAATTTTTTTATAAAATTTTTATTATGACACGTACTCTTGACCCTGTTTGGGATTATTTTAAAAAATCAACTGAAAGAAAAACAGATCAAGCTGGAACAAAGCAGCATTATACAGCAACATGTAATTTTTGTGATACTATAATGACTGGACAACCTAAAAGAATGAAAATTCATTTAAATAAAAATTGTCTAAATGTACCACTTGAAGTTAAAAATCAATATAAAAATAAAGACAAAGAACAAGAATCTTCTGATGTTGATAATGATAATACTGAAGATAATGTTAGTAATGAAAAAGAAGAAATTGATACTGCAATTGCACGTGCATTTTACGCTAGTGGAATTCCATTAGCAACTATTGAAAATCCTTTTATTATTCAAGCGTTACATAAAATTAATCCAGAATATCATCCTCCTTCACGAAAATCATTGTCAACAACTTTACTTGAGAAAGAATATAAACAAGTTTCTGCTGATATGAAAAAACAAATAAAAAATTCTAATTATATTTGTCTTACAAGCGATGGTTGGACAAATATACATCAACAACCTATAATTAATTTTATGATTACTACACCACAACCAATTTTCTGGAAAGCATTAGAATCTAAAGAAAATTCACATACTGGCGAATATATTGCTGAGCAGTTTGATATTGTTATTAAAGAAATTGGTATATCAAAAATTGCAGCAGTAATTACCGATAATGCAAGTAATATGAAAAAAGCACATAGTATTCTTCAAAAAGATTATCCAAATATAATATTTTTAGGTAATAATTTTTATTTAATTTAATTTTTTAAAATTATTTCTAAAATTTTTTAATTTTTTTTAAGGTTGTTTTGCACATAATATCAATCTTCTTATTAAATCCGTTATTGAATTGACTTTTAATTAAAGAAATTATTACACCAGTACAGGAAATTATCAAGTTTTTTAAAAGGCACCATATTGAAAATGCTTGTTTAGAACGATTGCAAATTGAAAAAATAGGAAAAACAATTAAATTTAATTTGCCAGTAATTACAAGATGGGGTTCACATCACATTTGTTTACAATCTTTTCTTGCTAGTAAAAAAGCATTACAGGTAAAATCTATATATTATTTTTGAAAAATTTGAAAGTTTAAAAATTATTTATTTATTATATATTTATATTATAGAATGTTGTTTTTGAAGAATGTGTTAGAAAATCAATACCATCATCACTTAATTCCAAACTTATAGATACTGAGGGATTTTGGGTTGATATTGAAGAAATATGTCAATTATTAGAGCCATTTACAAAAATTATACGAGAATTTGAAAGTAATCAACCTAATTTATCATTAGTTTATAATAGGTTTGTAATTTTACTAAAATTTTTTTATTTTTAATTTAATATATATATAATAATAAGTAATATTTTTTTATTATAGATTTACAAAATTAAAAAATGAAATTAAACAGTTAACTAATACTTCTTTAAAAGATATTATTCTTGATAAATGTACACTACGCTGGGAAAAAATGTATCATCCAGCAATTGTTATTGCTTATTATTTAGATCCAAGATATCATGGTCGAAAATTTAACAGATGAATATCCTTTTTCAATGATTGCAGGAAGAAACATCAAAATTTGTAAATCAGGATTTAAGTGGTCAATTAGTAAAAGAATTATTATGGTATAATAATAAAACAGGACCATTTAATTCTTCAATATTTTGGAAATTAGAAGCAATGAATGATCCAATTGATTGGTGGAATGGATTTCAAAAAGAAGTACCAGTTCTTAGTAAGTTTGCAGTAAAATTAATGTCAATTCCAGCATCAAATGCTGCTTCAGAAAGAAATTGGTCAAATTTTGGTTTTATTCAAAATATAAAAAGAAATAGATTAACAAATGAAAGAACTTTTAAATTAGTATCTATATATTCTAATCTTCGTTTAGCTAATGGTCAAAAATTAAATGATGATAATATAAATGAAGAAGAATTAGAAAATTTAGATGAAATTATAGTAATTGAAGAATCTGAAGAAAGTAATATTGAACATTAAATATTTATAATATAAATTTTATATTATATAAGATTATAGTTTATTTATTTATTTTATTGAAAATTTTATATTTTATATTTTTTATGTATTATTAATAAATAAATTTTTTATATTAAATATTATATAATTATATAATAAATTTTAATTATTAAAATTTTACCAATAATATAACTTTTAAAATCAAAAATTGTATGTATTTTCATATACTTTACAAGTTTACTTAAAATATTAAAATAAGTTTTAAAGGTAAATTTTAAGAAAAATTAATTTTTTTTGATTTTTTTTCTTATTTTATATAGATAAAATCAAATTTTGGATTTATAACCTTTTTCGGTGCCTTAAATAAACTTGAAGAGCATATAAAAATACATATAAATAATGTGAAAAAAAAGTGAAAATATATAAAAATATGATAATAATCACATATCTGTATTTAAAAAATATTAATTATATAAAAAACAATTATTTATCATTTTTAACAGCTAATTTCTAATTAACTACTAGCTTAATTTTTATAAAATTTGATTTATTTAAATCCTTTTAATTAAAAGTTTTATTTTCTAGGTGTTTTGAAATAGAGTTTATTTAATTTTAAAAAGTATAATAAATTTTTAATTTTTTAATTTGTAATTTAAGTAATTTTAATTATAAAAGTCATTTAAATGTATAGTTAACAATGTTAATTTTGATTGTAATAGTTTAATCTTTACTTTATCTTTTATATTTACTGATTAAAATAGTCAAATTAACAAATTTATGAATATAACGTTATATATGTTATATAACCGTTATATAATGTTATATATGTTATATAACCGTTATATAACATATATAACCGTTATATGCCCATCTCTAATCATGAGCATCAAAAATGGAAGCTGTTAACATATATTGTTGAAGAAGCGGACAAGACCAAACAAAATCAATTCGGGTAATAGTGTCCAAGTGATGATAAGTACCTAAAGTACCGGATAAATTAAGGGGGTACAATCCTCATAATTATGAGAAAGCAAATAATGAAATAGTTTATAAATACGTTTAGCAGCAACCTGAGGTTGGCGCAAAAATATAGGGTAATATTTTATTAAAATCACCGCAAATAGCATGATGAAATTTTTGTGAAGAGGCTTGAGAAATAAGAGAAATTAATTGATCAATGACTTCATAACGAAGAACAAGATCATTTGTAGGAGGGATGTAGACTACAAATATACGCAATTTAATATTGCCTTTGAAAAATAAATCTACAGAAAGGATTCGTGAGGAGTGGGATTGATAAAATTGAACATGGGTAGCTAAAGAGTTGTGTATAAACAAAGAAACACCACCAGAAGAATGGCCGTGTTGAAAGGAAGTATAATCACAAACTCGCTTAGATAAAAATTTCATTTGTTTAGGTGATAAATGAGTATCAACAATACCACCAAAGGAAATATGGTTATGAGAAAAAAAGGAAGAAATTTAGTCCATTTTAAAAGAACCTTGACCAGGAGTTTTAAGATCATTAACATTAAAAAAAGAAATGTTAAAAGAATTGGGAATGGGGAAGTGGAAAATGAGGGAGAAAATAATGTATCAGATAAAGGATCATTAAAAATATCACTAAAATCAACGGGGTTAGGAGGATTTTGCACAAAGGTATCATAATCTATATTATTGTTCATCATTATTACACCATGATAAAAATTACGGGGTGAAAGGAGAGGATAACAATTTAATCAGACGAAGTCATATTGACTAAGTCTGAGGAAGAGCTACCAGAAATGGAGCTAATGAATCTTTCAATAGAGCCAGATAAATGATCAAATTTGTTATCCAAAGATCATTGAAAGGAGTTTTGGGGATGGGTGAGGAGGAAATGGTGGAATGGGGAACAGGAACCGTTGGAAAAGGGAGAACTGGGCCGGAAAAGGACAGCATGTATTCTAGCATGGACACTAGCCATATCTTCTTGAAGGCTTTTAAGCACCGAAAGGATCTCTTGAATTTGGGAGCAATTAGGATCCACCAAGGGAGGTTTGTGGGCAGATGAGTTGGGAGCAGAGATATTATTACATTGGGAAGTAGAAAAGGAGACTGAACGGTCCTTGCCTTTACGCTCATTAGATCGATTTCATTGAGCAGATTGAGTAAAATTAGTGAAATCAGAAGAATTGGGCAAGGAGGTATTATTGATATTATTATTGTTCCATCCAGTATTATTAGCCGAGTTATTATGCTGTCGAGAGTTGGAACGATCCTTGGATTGAAAACGAGAGCGTTGTCTACTGCAATTAGCAGAAGAGTTATAGTTATTAGATTGGCCAATATTGAAACGTTCTTTTAAGTGTGCAATAGGGTTACGAGTGCGTGAGTGACCTCTAGAGTTGTTCAATGGGGAGCGAAGCCGAGTTTGCCGCATCTATGGCAAAGCTTGTTGGTATTCTCGAGAAGTTCCCATTGGAGTCTATGACCTTGCAAGGCAATTGATTGTTCCATTACGGTGTCCATCATTTGTTGTGAATTAAAAGTAATGTAAGCCCATCTTTTAGGTTTATACGAGTTGAGGGACAGGGGAATATTAACAGCCATAGCACCAATTGCTTATACCAAGGGCGCTAAATGCACATCTTTTGTGTTAGGAGGGAGCTGAGATAAAACTGCTACGAATTCATGTCACGATTTCTTTTGCGTAATACATAAATAAGTGGAATAACAATAAATCGCCCACTGCAATGCTGGATAGAAGAAACATCATCATAAACGATGCGAGCTTGTTGAACTTTAGCATTGGGATGTGTATAAAGGTGACAGGATTGTATGTTGCCATATTTTTTGAAAAGAGCAGTAATATCATCTTTCTTGATGAAGAACGGAATGTCAGTGACTTGGATAGCACTAAGATCTTCATAAGTTCGGAGTTGCTGCAGGTCGTGCAGGAAAAATTGGAGATCGGCAAGATCATCATGTCGGAGAGAAAAGCAGGCATCACGTTCTTTAGTTGAATTAAAGTGGATGACCAATCTTTTAAGGTCACCAGAACTAGACATGCAGGCATGACCAGTGTAAAAGTGATAAGTTTCCAAAAGGAGATTGTTGACAGCATTAATCATAGCCCGATTAGTAGGATATTTTTTAACAAATTCAGGGGAAGCATTAGGCGCTGCAGCAGCCTGATATTCACGTCTAAGAATGGAAATAGTGGGCATGTCGAGGGGAAGAGGAGAAGTATCATTGGTATCCATAATATCCTTATTAGGAGACGCGTCTAAGGGAGAAGTTTCTTTGTCCTTTAGAGCATGAATAGACGCGTCAGTACCAGACGTGACAGAACTTGGCGCAGAAGGCGCAGCAGTATCTTTGGGAGGGAGACGAAAAATTGTCAGCATTATTTTGTTGAGGAGGAGTAGTATTACTGCCTCCAGTGTCAGCCGCTGAGTCAGCGACGTAGTCTTCTTCCATAGAGTTATCAGTGTGTGTACGCGTACGTTTGGAAGGGTTGTTTTTATTGTTTGTTTGTTCAGTGTCAGAGGTCGAAACATCAGAGCCAGAGTCTTTATTAAGGTTGCCTGCCTAAACTTCTCCAAAATTTTACGATTAGTTTCTCCAAGATTTTACTATAGTTTTATTATAGTTTTGGCAAAGTTTCAGCAGTTTCGGCATTTATAATAAGTTTCGTCAGGTTTCCTGTTACTCCTATCCATATGTCCTCATCTTTCCGCTTTTTAAGAGTTTGGTTTAATATTAACGGCTCTAGGAATTTTATCTGACAACAACTCAAACAAGAATGTAATTCATTCTCTGCAATTCTTCGCCCTGTGAAATTGACTGTTCAACAAGTGGTATAACTTTATAATACTGTTTTGATCCCAAAATTGGATTATTGAATGCAAGTTACGCATTTATCTGAGGCTGAATGTTCCACTATTACTTCTTCAGTTCGTACCTTGGTTAAACACAAGGCTAAACTATCACGTTCTGTTCCTAATGTCATGTTATATTTATCACAAGCTTTGAGTCATTTTACTAATTTATTTTTATTAGCAAATTCTTCTTCCCCTTTTATGAAATCTCTTTTTAATTATAGGTTGCGATTTATTCAATTTTATTGTTTAATTCCCATTTCCCCTTTGATGGTTTTGGATTGGACTTGTTGGTCTTCTCTTTTAATTTTTAAACAGGATTATATTGCTTATACCTTAGCTTCGCTGATCTCCCTAATGGCCATACATCCATTTATCAATGTCTTTCTTTGGATGTGTTTATGGCCAATTTAGCACGACTTCATAAACGTGGTCTATTTTATCTTTCGCAACTTTTGACATCTCAGGAAACACATCTACTCTCTTGGTCTGTCATATATGCCAACTCCATTCAAAAACGTGGTAATGCCCGTATTCCCAATTGGTACAAAGATCTCTCAGCTAACGTTACTATTCCAGATAATCCTGGTTTATTACAAGATCGATTTATGACTGATCAACGGCCTGTGAGCCAGTTTGCAAAAGAACTTGTCCCTTGTACTCCTCCTTCTGGTTACAAGAAAAACTGGATTTCCACAATGAACGATGATGGCCTCCCTTATTCGGTAAACAGATCCAGATCCAACCCAAACGCTCCACTTGTACTATTGTACATTGGACTTCAGACTGCTTATCTCATCCGAGCGATTTGATTACTCTACTACCTTGTCCTGGCTGCAATTTAAATATAAATAAATCTTCCTACTCAAAGAAATCAGTTGCTACTGGTTCTGTGTCTTGCTCCTATTTGGCCTCTCTTCGTCAGTCATGGATTTTACCTATAAAGAAATCATCTATTACGAATCACACATCCTGATTAACCGCTACAGTATCACACTGGTCAAAATCAATTCTATCGGGTACATATCGGGTACCTATATATCGGTGGCTAATCGGATAAATATCGGGTATTTTTACATATTGGGTACCCGATAGCTAAGCTATTAGTCACTGATATTGTATATCGGGCATTGATCTATCTTACACATATCAGGTACCCGATATGTAAATTTTAATACGTAAGATTTTTATTTTGTACAACGTACTGTATTGTATATAATCCGTTTCAACTAAAATTTTTTATTTAAATTCATTTTTTAGATAATTTTTATAAATAATTTTCTAAGAAATTTTAAAAGTCCATTTGAATAATATTTAATAGGGATTTTATTTAAGAAACTTTTAGATAGATTTTTTTGAGAAATTTTTTAAGAGTCCGTTTGGAAAAATTATTTTTTTAACTAAGAGGATCATTTAGAGCATTTTTGATAGAGAATTTTCTAAAGATTTGTTTGGAGAGATTATTTTTGAGAATTTTTTAGCTAAAGGACCATTTGAACATTTTTTGATGATAATTTTCTAAGAATTCGTTTGGGAAATGGTTTTTTGAGAATTTTTTAACTAAAAGGATCATTTGGGCATTTTTTGATTGAGAATTTTCTAAGAGTTCGTTTAGGGAAATTATTTTTTGAATTTTTTAATTAAGGGGATCGTTTAGGGCATTTTTTGATTGAGAATTTTCTAAGAGCTCGTTTAGAGAGATTATTTTTGAGAATTTTTTAACCAAAGGAACCGTTGAAACATTTTTTGATAGAGAATTTTTTTGATAGAGAATTTTTTAAGAGTTTGTTTGGAAAAATTATTTTTTGAGAATTTTTTAACTGAAGGTATCATTTGATAGAGAAATTTCTAAGAGTTCGTTTAGGAAAATTATTTTTTGTATTTTTTAATTAAAAGGATCGCTTAGGACATTTTTGATAGAGAATTTTCTAATGATTCGTTTGGAGAGATTGTTTTTGAGAATTTTTTAATTAAAGGGAACGTTTGGAACATTTTTGATAGAGAATTTTCTAAGAATTTGTTTGGGAAATAGGTTTTCAAGAATTTTTTAACTAAAAGGATCATTTAGGGCATTTTTTGATTGAGAATTTTCTAAGAGTTTGTTCAGGGAAATTATTTTTTGAATTTTTTTAATTAAGGGGATCGTTTAGGGCATTTTTTGATTGAGAATTTTCTAAGAGTTCGTTTAGGGAAATTATTTTTTGAATTTTTTAATTAAGGGGATCGTTTAGGGCATTTTTTTGATTGAGAATTTTCTAAGAGTTCATTTAGGGAGATTATTTTTGAGAATTTTTTAACCAAAGGGACCATTGGAACATTTTTTAATAGAGAATTTTTTTGATAGAGAATTTTCTAAGAGTTTGTTTGGAAAAATTATTTTTTGAGAATTTTTTAACTGAAGGTATCATTTGATAGAGAAATTTCTAAAAGTTCATTTAGGAAAATTATTTTTTGTATTTTTTAATTATAGGGATCGCTTAGGGCATTTTTGATAAAGAATTTTCTAATGATTCATTTGGAGAGATTGTTTTTGAGAATTTTTTAACTAAAGGGAACGTTTGGAACATTTTTGATAGAGAATTTTCTAAGAATTTGTTTGGGAAATGGTTTTTCGAGAATTTTTTAACTAAAAGGATCATTTAGGGTATTTTTGATTGAGAATTTTCTAAGAGTTCGTTTAGGGAAATTATTTTTTGTATTTTTTAATTAAGGGGATCGCTTAAAGCATTTTTGATAGAGAATTTTCTAATGATTCATTTGGAGAGATTGTTTTTGAGAATTTTTTAACTAAAGAGAACACTTAGAACATTTTTGATAGAGAATTTTCTAAGAATTTGTTTGGGAAATGGTTTTTCGAGAATTTTTTAACTAAAAGGATCATTTAGGGCATTTTTGATAGAGAATTTTCTAAGAGTTCGTTTGGGGAAATTATTTTTTGTATTTTTTAATTAAAGAGATCACTTAGGGCATTTTTGATAGAAGAATTTTCTAATGATTCGTTTGAAGAAATTGTTTTTGAGAATTTTTTAACTAAAGGGAACGTTTGGAACATTTTTGATAGAGAATTTTCTAAGAATTTGTTTGGAAAATGGTTTTTTGAGAATTTTTTAACTAAAAGGATCATTTAGGGCATTTTTGATTGAGAATTTTCTAAGAGTTCGTTTGGGGAAATTATTTTTTGTATTTTTTAATTAAGGGGATCACTTAGGGCATTTTTGATAGAGAATTTTCTAATGATTCGTTTGAAGAGATTGTTTTTGAGAATTTTTTAACTAAAGAGAACGTTTGAAACATTTTTGATAGAGAATTTTCTAAGAATTCGTTTAGAAAATGGTTTTTCAAGAATTTTTTAACTAAAAGGATTATTTAGGGCATTTTTTGATTGAGAATTTTCTAAGAGTTCGTTTAGGGAAATTATTTTTTGAATTTTTTAATTAAGGAGATGGTTTAGGGCATTTTTTGATTGAGAATTTTCTAAGAGTTCGTTTAGGAAAATTATTTTTTGTATTTTTTAATTAAGGGGATTGTTTAGGGCATTTTTTGATAGAGAATTTTCTAAGGATTCATTTGGAGAGATTATTTTTGAGAATTTTTTAACCAAGAGATCGTTTGGAACATTTTTTGATAGAGAATTTTCTAAGAGTTTGTTTGGGAAATGGTTTTTTGAGAATTTTTTAACTTAAAGGATCATTTAGAGCATTTTTGATTGAGAATTTTCTAAGAATTCGTTTAGGGAAATTATTTTTTGTATTTTTTAATTAAGGGGATCGCTTAGGGCATTTTTGATAGAGAATTTTCTAATGATTCGTTTGGAGAGATTGTTTTTAAGAATTTTTTAACTAAAGGGAACACTTGGAACATTTTTGATAGAGAATTTTTTAAGAATTTGTTTGGGAAATGGTTTTTCGAGAATTTTTTAACTAAAAGGATCATTTAGGGCATTTTTGATAGAGAATTTTCTAAGAGTGTGTTTAGGGAAATTATTTTTTGAATTTTTTAATTAAGGGGATCGTTTAGGGCATTTTTTGATAGAGAATTTTCTAATGATTCATTTGGAGAGATTATTTTTGAGAATTTTTTAACCAAAGGGACTGTTGGAACATTTTTTGATAGAGAATTTTTTTGATAGAGAATTTTCTAAAAGTTTGTTTAGAAAAATTATTTTTTGAGAATTTTTTAACTGAAGGTATCATTTGATAGAGAAATTTCTAAGAGTTCGTTTAGGAAAATTATTTTTTGTATTTTTTAATTAAGGGAATCGCTTAGGGCATTTTTGATAGAGAATTTTCTAATGATTCGTTTGGAGAGATTGTTTTTGAGAATTTTTTAAATTAAAGGGAACGTTTGGAACATTTTTGATAGAGAATTTTCTAAGAATTTGTTTGGGAAATGGTTTTTCGAGAATTTTTTAACTAAAAGGATCATTTAGGGTATTTTTTGATTGAGAATTTTCTAAGAGTTCGTTTAAGGAAATTATTTTTTGAATTTTTTAATTAAGGAGATCGTTTAGGGCATTTTTTGATAGAGAATTTTCTAAGAATTCGTTTGGAGAGATTATTTTTGAGAATTTTTTAACTAAAGGGAACGTTTGGAACATTTTTGATAGAGAATTTTCTAAGAGTTCGTTTGGGAAATAGTTTTTCGAGAATTTTTTAACCAAAGGGATCGTTTGGGACATTTTTTGACAGAAAATTTCTAGGAGTTCATTTGGGGAAATTATTTTTTGGGATTTTTTTTAACTAAAGGGATCATTTAGGACATTTTATTTTTAATAAAGAAATTCTAAGAATTCATTTGGAAGATTTTTTGAGATTTTTTTAATAAATCTTCTAAGGGTTCATTTGAAGAAATTTTTTAAAAAAGTTTTTTAACTAGAGGGGTCATTTCAAATATTTTTTTGATGAGAAATTTTCTAAGGGTTCATTTGGAAAGATTTTTTTTTTGATAATTTTTTAATCGAAGGGGTCATTTGGATTGAGAAATTTTTGTTTTACGACGTAATTTTACCAAATTTAATTATAAATGTATTCAGGCTATAAAATAACATGTGGTAAGTTACGTTACGTAATATTGTTATCATGTGATCACATGATTTAAATATTTACATTTCGCATTTTTGTTTATCTTATTAAAACCTTTTCTTCGTTCTCAATTTTTTTTTACTTAAAAACACAATTTTTTATCTATTTAATATATCCAGAAATACATATTTTTATATTTTTTTTATTTGTTATATCTAGAAATGCATAAAAAGGTATATATTACTAATATTTCTTTTCTTTATTAATGTTTTTCTACCATTTTTTTTTCGTTTCTTTCTTTTCTTTTACTAATACTCCTACTAATATATTTTTTATTATTTTTTTCTACTATATTAACATTTTTACTATTTAATATTTTCTATTAATATTATATTACTACTGATATACGTTCTCTTTCTACTAACATTTTTTATTCTACTAACTTTTTCTTTCTGCTAATGTTTCTACTAATATTTTCTATATTTATATATCTATACTAATATTTTTTAATAACATTCTCTTTTCTCCTACTAATATATTTATCATTAATGCTTCTTTTAATAATCAAACAGGTATAAGCAAACAAGTGATTTTATTTTTATGCTACTTTTAGTAGAAGTTATATATTATATATATTTATTCAAGTATTCAAGTATAATTAGTATAATTGTTTTTTTTTAATTAAAAAGTGTAAATAAATTTAAATTGTAATAAAGTTTTGAATTAAAATTAAAAAAATATATAAATTATGATTGCATTTTATAATTTTTTTGCCTGAATTAAATTATAATAAATTTACTAGTATTAATACGAAATCATTATCCTATATCTATCCATCTGATATCTGTATGATATCTGTATGATATCTATATGATATATATCATAATATATCGGGTACCCAATAAGTCTATGATATGTGACCAATATTTAACTACCCGATATGTGTAAGATGTATATGTGATATGTACATGATGTGTCACCGTTTTTCTACATTTCTACTACACATATTGGGTACCTGATATGTGTAGCATTGTTAAATATAATATACATATATCACATATATTGTACACATATCAGGTACCCGATAGGTACCCGATAGTATTAATTTTGACCAGTGACATGGGCTGAAATCAATGACTTCGTTGTTGGTAAAACTATGGAAAATCTCAGGAAGCACCAAGAAATATAAAAGGCTTACCTAGAATATCTTATTAGCGATAAAGTGAGGGGCGTATACATATACCATCTTCTAGCATCTCATTACATTTACTTTCATTGCTAAATTTGGAATCTAAAGCTTTTAAATATGCTATATCTAAATACCACATTACTTCCTTTATCCATTCATCTATGTTGTATTCTATCTGACTTAGTAAACGTCTTAGTGATGGTCTGTATTGTAACATTTTGTAAACAAATATTTTTTTTCAATTAATTGCTTGCCCACCTTATGAAGGTAAAAAAAAAAGAAGATGGATTAATACCGCCTCTCTAAACTAATCCTAATCATCACTACCATATTCTATGTCTTCAGGAGTTAGCCCATCCTTAAGCAATTGGATGGTGTACGTCATTCAGATGTACTCTCCTGAATCAGATTCTCTTGTTACAAAGCTACAACGGAGAATAGCTTGTTCTACTGCTACCATTTCTGCAAACCTGGTATGTCTTTTTTTACAAGCTTTATCATATTTTCCAAAAAATTTTTCAATGTTCTCATTCCTAATCCGTAATACTGATTTATAGTAAACCTTTGTGGCTTTCTTATATTCATCTACTGCCCTGTCATATGCTTTTTCAGCTTCTTTATGCTGTTTCCATAACTCGTTCTTACAATAGTAGTACCAGAATTTATGCTATAAGATCAGAGACTGTGCAGCTGAAGATTGTCTGCTGTATACATATTGCTTTTTAGGTATCGTTCTACTACTGATTTACCCATTATTCAATTACATTTTTTCTAAGTATAAGGGAATTGTAGTTAGATTATATGGTGATGTAGTTAGACTATATGGTGGTACCTAGATTATATGATGGTGGTAGTTAGACTAGATGGTATCTAGATTATATGATGGTAGTAGTTAGATTATAGTAATATTTTTTTATTTTTATTTTTATTTTTAAAATGAAGACCGTTACTGGGGTCGCACTATACATAGGAAATGATACAAACATAGTAAGATCATATTACTCCAAGCTAAAGATCAACCCAACCTCTCAAACGAATCAAAGGATCACCCAGTCTCGCTCCACAAGGAACACAGGCTTAGCCACAACTCAAGCTACGAACCAAATAGAACAAAAGACACTCAAACACTAATTTAGTGATAGTTCCTGAAAAAAAAAATTATTCTGCCTATTCTGAATAAAATCTATTATTCTATTAGCTACTAAATCTTTAAGAAAAAAAAGGATGACAACCACCCAGCATCAGCCGAGTAGAATACTTAAACTAATTTTCACAGTAAGGATAAAATTTCTGCTAAAACCACCAAGTTATCCTTATTACCTCCTTTATCCCTAGACTTCTTATTGGACTTCGACTTCTGGGATTTGGGATCCTTCAACAGGTTTTTAGTAGAGTTGGCTTGCTTTTTAGTACTAGTCGAGGATTTCAGGTCCTTCTTCTTAAGGTTAACGTTACCAGACTATTGCACGGATTTCCTGGGCTTTTTGTCAGGAACATTCTTTGCCTTTTGTTTGGTTGGTACTTTCTTCAAGGTAGGTAAAGAGTGTCGACACCATCACAACTCCTGAGAATTCTTCCAGAAAGCTTGCAGAATTCCTAGGGTATTGTCAGCCAATCCTAATTCTCAAAATATCCTACAAGCTTCCTCTTACCTTTACTTGTTTTTATAATTTTAAATGCGCTAGCACCGCACGTCATTAAAAATGATTGTGGTTTACGGTCAGCCTACAAGGTACCATCATCATGTCTTCCGGAATATCGTGAATGACAGCTTGGAACTTTTCACGTTGTTTTCTTTCTCGTAAAGTCCAACTTGCAGGGAACCATCTCATAGGTATACCTTCTAGGCCAGTCGTCCAGAATTTGGTAAATTGGGGAAGGATAAATGAGTTCAAAACTATTTTGACTCTAAGAGTCTGGTATTTGTGTTGCCGTTTTAATGACAACTTAATAGTTTTGCCCCATAACGTTAATTCTCCTAAGATTTTTTCAACGTCCCAGATATACGGAATGTCGTATACAATATGTCTCTGACTTGCTCTCGCTCATCTTTGGCTTCTCGTTATCCGATCAGTATATGTGTGGCCCCAGGTGTGGAAGTTTTTGCCCCCAAAAATAAGGTATTTTGTTTGTCTGGGGTTTGTGCCTCAGGTTTTGCCGTATATGATTGGTATATGACTTGTTTATCATCTGTAACACGCGCCTTTTGTTTATCTTTCTTCCAGAAAGTTTCGGGTGTCACAGTTTGATCAACAGGGGTCATTTCCACATCTGGCAGTATTGGGGTATAACATATACTGGTTTTAGAAATTCGTCATCAGCGGAGGGACATTCTGATTCTGAGTCACCCATATCACCAAATCTAGTATAGGCGTGGGTCGCAAAGAAATCCTACAATTTGGACAAAGCGTAAAGAGCTATAGAAAATAAAAGTGAAAGGGTGGTTGGTTGTATATTCATCGCTGCCGCCTGTTGAGCGAAGTTGTTTGGATTGGAAGACTCACCAAACATATCTACTAAAAGCTGTGCTTTATCCACAGGTTGCTGTGGGTTTTTATCAAACAAAGTTTTTAGGAAGCCGTTCTCAACAAACCGTCCAAGCTGAAAAGTTGTGTAAGATAAAAATGACTCCCATTCTTCTGAAATAAACTGTAAAAAGTCTTCTTCAGAGTAAGTTCTAACTGAGTCTCCCATGTTCGACATTTTTATTTTATGTAAAAAATTTTAATAAAGTGAAAAAATTTAAAAAAATTTAGTACAGAAATTTTTGTAAAAATGAAAAGGAGAAAGAGTTTCAGATTATAGTAATAGTAATAAGACCAATATGAACTCTATATGCAGGAATAGGCCATGTGCTATGATAACTCGATTTTGGTAAACAAAGGCGTTGTAGAGCGAAACATAACATGTTCAAATCCATAGAATCGAAGGCCTTTGAGATATCATGAGAAAGGCATATAGGCGGATTTGATTCACAGGATAAAATTGCTTTATTGCCTCATTGGTCCTTTTGCGTAATACTAAACTGATCAGCAAACACAAGATTTCACATCAGGTGAGTTGTAGATCAATTGAAAAAAATTTTTTTTTTAACTTGCCAATGTTAAAAAAAAAAATATTTTAAAAAAAAACCGTGTTTTAACCCATTTGACATAGTTACAACCCATCTGATTTAAGGTATGTCAGTCTGTGAGTTGTATGAATATTTAGGGCTGGAGTTTTTTTTATTCTTTTGGCTAGTTTTCTATTTCTTTTTTTTTTTCTTTTTACCTTTTAGATCTAAGTTTTTTAAATAATAATTATTGTTCTAAATTCTCCCTTTTTGCTTATATAGGTTCATTTGAGAAGACTTATTGTAAAGATATTTTGAAAGTGAATTTTTAAAAAGATTTTGGATGGTTATCTTTATATTTCACTATTTTTTTGTCACAAGTGTTGAGCATTCAAAATGTTTTATGTTTCTTATTATACTTAAATTTAAAGTTTTATAAATACTGTAATAGATTAAATTTATAATTTAAAAATCAATTTTTTAGTTTTAACTTGAAGACTCGTATACTACTTGTGTACTTTTTAAAATTAGAAATTAAATTAAAAAGAAGCAAAAATAAAAAAAAAACATTTTATTGGAGTGCCTTAGCGTTATCATATGATGTTACACTGATCTACATATCATAAATCTGGCCAAAATTATGTTAATTCCAGCCAAAATTAAAATCGTATCAAAATTGATTTTTTTTAATCACACATCTTTATGGATATCGTGCAATGCATCCATAACTTTGCTGTACTTGCATAATGCATATTTAGGTGATGAAATAAATCTGCTGATATGGATCCACAAGGGTTATTTGGTGACCATAGAATCATGAATAATAGATTCCAAAGTAATCTGGGAAGACCAGCAAAGTTACCCCCGTGTAAAACATCATGAGAAGCCAAGATAGAAGAGAAAAGTTTAACCAAGGTTTTACGAATCACTTCAAGCAAAGTGATTGGACACATGTTTTTGAGTTAACATTTCCATTCGTTGTGGTGGCAAATCGAAAAACAGTGTCATAAACATAACATAGTTTAATTATGGAGCCTTATCATTGACATGGTAGACACTGTAAATAACCATTCATCTAGGCTGGGAGGGTCTATAAAAAAATCATAAATATTAGACGAAAAATTATCAAGTGGCTTGTAAGCATCCAACCATCTATCTGGCAAAGTATCAAAATTTTGAAAGTGATTGATGACTTCTTTATCAATGTCTTCAGGAGAAGTGAGGAGTGTAGAATGAGTAGGATGGTCCACAAACCCTGTCCAAAGTTATTTGTGTCTGATGCATGAAAAGTGGACTCAATAAAGGTGGAGGTGTCAGATTCAAAATTATCATTTCTAGCATCAATTTTTACTTCTTTTTCTTTTAACAAAAAAATTCCTTGCAAAAGTAAAGTCATTTGCTTCAACAAAGAAAGTAAATCAGAAAAATCATTGTTTCTGCATTCATGAAGAGAAGGGAAATAATTAAAGGAGAAGTAAATGTATTCTTGTAGGTAGATAAAATCATATTAATACAAATAAGATATGTAGATCACTTGTATTTATGATGGGAAGAATAGAGCAAAGTATTTTTATGAAGAAGACGTATAGTATTAAACACTTTGAAGAGGAATTGATAAGACAGAATTAAAGATTCTAAATCTTTGGAGCGTAAGTATTACCAATGGTAATAGATAGCAATTCAGCATTAGCTGCTTTAATTTTGGTTAAGAGGCCATGAATTGAATTGAACCATATCAATCTGACAAAGAGAATCCAGTTTTTCAGCATAGTTATCCCATTGAGAAAGGGAAACTGAATCAAATTTAAAAATCGTCTAGTGTTATGACAGGCACGGGCAGGCTTAATAGCATCAGAAAGTAATAAAGCATCATAATAGATGATAACAGGATTATGGTCAGAAATGTGTAAGTCTTGTGCATCAAAAATTGATGCAGTTAACATGTATCATCTAAGAAAAGGGCAGGATTAAACATAGTCGATACAAGTCATTACATCTACAATCTTCATAGTCATGGGATAAAAGGTAATAAAACAACCTATAAACACATTTAGCAGCGGCTTGCAATGTTAAAAAATAGAATAAAATTTATTTAATAAATTCATATTGAAATCATCACAAATAACATGATGAAAATTTTATGAAGTAGTGAAGATAATAAAAGAAATTAATTGATCAATAACTTCAGAGGAAAGAATAGGATCATTAGTAGGCAGAATATAAACTACGAAAATATGAAGCTTAATATTGCCTTTGAAATATAAATCTACTGATAGAATATGGAAAGAATGTGATTCATAAAACTGAACATGGGTAGCTAATGAGTTGTAAATGAATAAAGAGACACCACCAGAAGAATGGCTGTGTCATGAGGAATCAAGGTCAGAATGGAAAGAAGAATAATCACTAACTCGCTTAGAAAAAAATTCATTTGTTTAGGGGGAGATGGGTATCAACAATACCGCCAAATGAAAAATGCTTCTGGGAAAAAAAGGAGGAGACTTGATCTATTTTAAAAGAACCATGGCCATAGGATTTAAAACCATTAATGTTGAAGAAGGAAATGTTAAAAGAATTAGAGATAAGAGAATTATTAGGAAAATTTAAAAATAAAGAATTGGATAAAGGATCATTAATAATATCAAAGGGGTTAGGGGATTACGCACAAAGGTATCAAAATCGAGAAGATCCATTTTGTTTTTAATGTTAGTTTGAGTAACATGAACATTGATATATTCTTGACTATGTGATGGGATATGATGTGAGGTGAGGGAACCATTAGAAGCAATAACAATACTAGATGGAAAGGATAAAGCGGTGTAGAGGTTATAATGGGTATAAACTTGATGGTCATTTGAATGGGCGAGGAATCCTCAATTATAGGAGAGGGACCAGTATTAATGGGAGTAGTTGATGGAAAACCTTGAGATCCATGAATGACCTATCTGGATACTTATACAGCTATATGAATATCTGGATGATAAACAGATTTTATGGATATTTTCAGATATTTTCGAATAAATTTGTATATCATATAATAATGATGAATGATCTACTGCTTGTGACTTGTGGCTTTTATTATCTGTCCTTAAAATTAAATAATAGTTGCATTTTTTAATGATACACGTTTTTTCTTTGTTTTTTTTCATATCGGGTATTAAAACATGACATATATTATCACCGTTTTCAAATTAGTGTGATTAGGTGATTTGTCATCAATTAAAATTATTCTGATAAAACACCAAAAACAACCGAAACCAATTTTTTGAGTGATTATTGGTTCATTATTATCTGTGTTCCTGATCATTTCCCTAATTTAGTTCTATATAATAAAAAATGCTACGCGAAAAAAAAGTTTTGCGTCAGTTAAAAATTACCAGTTCAAATGACAGAACTCAATTGCAAATACCTTTTAGGTACATGTTATACTTGTCAAAAATGCTTATACTACTTTGAGTTTCCACAACCAGAGTCATGTAAATGTAATAAAAATAAAAATCTACAAGAACTAAAAATCCAAAACGTGCACAACAAATATACCAGCGCATTTTCAAGCCAGATTCATTATTTCCAGAAGCAAATAAATTTTTGTTTGACGCTAATGAAAAGTATGGTTATAATAGTAACTTTGAAAAATCATTTTCCTACACCTTTTGTAGTACTTGTAATAGCAAAACTCAATGGTACAGAAGTATTGACAAGAAAAACCATCACTCCAAGTGATTTATCAAATGAAAAAGAAGTTGAAAATGTTGATAAAAAAGAGAATCATCGAATATTCTTTTTGGTGAGTAGTGATTCTGAAAAGGGAGAGGATGTTGATGATGTAGAAATTGATTATGAAGATAGTAATCTTGAAGAAATAAAAGTGCAGATACTTGTTAAAAGTAACAATATAAAGGTACCTATGGCGAAAACTTTGAATATTGAACCTATTAGATATAAAAAAGTTATGGAAAAAATAAGTTCAATAGTTCAAAAGACTTTGAAAAAAAAAGTCAAATCAAAAGATTATACAATATCATACAAGGCAGTAAATGCACATGGACCTTCAAATGAACTTGAAGATGAATCAGATTTTCAAGAATTTATTAGTGAGTATAAAAGGATGGCAAAAATTTGACAAAGAAAAAAAAGTCACGTAATAAGGTAAAGTTTTTACACAACTTATAGTGTAATAGTATATAACAAATGAATTTTTAACATTTATTATTTCTTAATGTTCTGATGAAAGTGAAGTTTCTTCTGAAGAATTGCAATATACAAAGAAGAAAAAATCATGTGCCATTCGTGAAGAAGATTTATCAAAGGAAGAGAGAGAAAGGTCCAAAGTAATTTCTACTTTATGTAAAATGTATAAATGTAATATACATACAACACAGCATAGCGAACATGCTTATATCACCTTGCCGATCATTTGCCGATCATATTATATGTGATATCACACTAATTTTGAGACTTTATTCCAGGCCATAAATATTCTAAAAAATTATTTTAAATTGTTTTTTTAATAGTATAATATATTAATAATTTAGTATAAAAATTTTGTAGCAAAATAAAATGTGGCGCCAAAGTTAGCTTTAGGCCGAAATTTTCAATATTTGATATATATGCTGATCATTTCCTAATCGGACTTTGGAGCTTCGGGCGAAGCCACAGATGTTCGGGCGAAATTTGAAACTTTTACAATATATTAATTAGGTATTCAAGAATTAATGGCTAAAATAACCAAGAATAATTTTTAATAATCAAGAAGTTATCATTAAATAAAGACTTGCAATTGTTATAAGGTTAATAAGGTTAATTTTTGGCACATCTTATGAACTATTTTAAGAATTAATTCATTAACAATATAAAATAAATAAATAAAGTAAAATGATTAAAATTTATATGGTTCACTTTTTTATAAATAGTCCTTTAAAAAATTCACAAGAAATATTTATAAAATTAACATCATTTTCAATATAAAATATTATTATTCAATTTAATATAAAAAATATTATTTTTTTTAACTTAATACAAAATAATACTTTTTTAACTTTAAATTTCTGAAATTTTATTCAAAAAAAATGTCCTGCAGTTTTAACTCAACTGATTGCAAAGGAGTAATTAGGACAATGACTAATAATACAAAAATTCCAATAACACAAAAAGAAACTATTTTAGTTGGCATGAAATTATGTCAAACTCACTATAATAAATTTATTATTAATGAGGCTTATAGCCTAAAACATAATGAAACTTGCTCTCATCCAAAGCATGATGAATATAAAAGCCAATCAAAAAATGCAAATAAGAGATCAAAAAACCTTAATCTTGAAAAGATACCAAAAAGATTAATACCAATTTTAAATTTAGATGAGACTGCTAAAATTTGTAGTTTGTGCAGAAAAAAAACAGATAATGATCCTGATTATAATATGTTAGAAGAATATACTGCACCAATTTCCAAAAAAAAGGATGATGATAATATTTTAACAATGGGAAATCATACTTATTCATTTAGAAAAGATATTTTATATAATGGTGAAGAACTAAAACAATTTGAATCAGATTATCAAGAAATTATATCACAATTAACAATTACAGATGAAATTAGTTTAAGTAACAAAATTAAAAAAATGTCTAATATTCTTTATAAAAATCAAAGAATATTAGAACAAAAAACAATTTATGATCCTGATAAATTTAATAATATGTTAGAAACAGAAGATGCAGATTTAATTGGTTTTTTTGATGAATTATATCAAGGAACTAATCCTAAAACTAAATCTGATAAAACAAATAATAGTAATAAGAAAAAATTAGTTTCTTTATGCTATTTTTTAGCTAGTATTAATAATAAATACATTAATGGAATTAAGGCTGATATTGGATCATATTTACAAACTTCTGGAGCATCAGCTACTTCTATTGATACACTTGCAAATCTTGGATTATCAGTATCAAGAATGACAGTAAATCGACAAAAAAAAATTGTTTCAGATGAACATGAACAATCTGTTGATAATTATTGTTTACAAAATATAGAAAAAATGTTTGTTTTGAATATTGATGATTACCATAATATTCATCGACGTACTATGCCATCATTATTGGAAACACATAATATCTTTCATTTTGTTACAATATTATTAAATTCTAATCCTAATATTCCAAGAATACCATGTTTTTCAAATAATATTTTAATACATAATCCTAAAGGAATTGACTCTAAATTAATTATTAAAAAGTTTGAGAATTATTTTATGAACCAAATAGGCAAAAGTTATTATGAAAGCAAAATGAATTATGGAAAAATTTGTTAATTGAAGATTCTTATGAAAATAGAATTGAAAATCTTAATGTTCATAATTATGATGGTCGCATTCAAAAACATCAGGAATTAAGATCATTAAATAATAGCAAATTAGTAGATTTTATTTTGCACCCATTACATAGTACTAAAGATTATATTGAATGTTCAAATCTTTTATTTAAAGTATTTGAAAGGTTAGAAAATACTGATTATTTAGATCATTACATTATTCCTATAATTGCTGATTGGCCAGGACAAGTAAATATAAGAAGAGCTATAACATTAAGAATTAATAGAGGAATTGCATCTGGAATTCCAAAACAAATATTAAGTTTAATTCCTATGATTGGACCACTTCATATTTCTTTAAATAGTAGAGAAACCTTGTTTCAAACTTACCATTTTTTCTTTGAGATGTTGTATCATGATTTATTTGGAGATAAAAAAGTATTGTCTCAAAAGCCAAAACAAACTGTAATTAATCTTATTTTAGATTTAACATTTAATGGTTGGAAAAAGATTAGAAAAGTCATTATGAATCGTTTTAAAAATTCTAAAGATGCAGAATATAGAATGATGATTGATTTGTTAGATAATTCTATACCACTTACTTTAGATATATATGCAGTACTTTTTAGAAGTGGATACTTTGAGGGATATTTAGAAAGTGTTGTAAGAGTTTGGGTATTATTTCAAAGATTAAGGAGACATAATTATAATAAAGCACCACTTGTATTTTTAAGTGATGTGTTTTATTGGGAGCTTAATAATCATCCAATGGCAAATGTTTTGAAAAAAAATTTACCTATTTTTAATGATTATTTTGTTGAAAATTTCCACAGTTCTATTAGAAGTCAAACTGCTGAATCAAATAATGCACTGCAAATTATTCAAAAAGCAAAAATTATTGATGCTGAAAGAAATAATAATTCATTTAAAGAATCTTTTATTAATTCAAGAAATCCAACTATTTCTCAAGATAAATTAAATTATTTAGAAAGAAAAGTTTCTTTATTTTTGTTTTCTCTTTTTGATAAAATTTATCATAATATTGGAAATACAACCCAAATTAATAATAGTAAATATCCAAGTTTTATGCTTCCAAGCTTTGAAATTAATGTAGATATAAAAGTTCTTCCATTAGCATGGAATACAGCATATAAACCTGCTAATGATAATTTTTGTGATGCAGAAAAATGTTTATTACCTAATAATATAGATTCATCTAATGGTATTGTTTTAATTTGTGGGCATGGTTTTCATAAAGAATGTTTAACTTTATATAATGATAAATGTAATCATTGTTTTAATTATTTATCATTTGAAGCTCAAAAAAATATTAATACCTTAACAGCAAGATTAACTACTCCACTAAAAGATAATGAAATACCTTTAGTTGAAGAGGAAATAAATAACAATTCAAATGAAAATAATGATGAAAATATACAAAGTATTTTAGAAAGATTAGAGCAAAATATAGATAATCAATTTGAAATTTTATATCAAGAATGGTCAAATTATGATAGCTTATAATTTATTTAACTTAGAATATATTTTGATTTTTATATGTAATATTATTTAATTTATAATAAAAATACATTTTTATTAAAATTTAAAAAGTTGCTACTAATAAATCTTATTCAATGATGATGAGGTTTCATAAATCAGTAAAGTTAGATCAATATTAAGTATTTTGTAACTGAAATTTGAGCCATATTATTATGCAGAATTGTTTAATTAAAGTTTATTAGCTTAATATGACAGCATTTTATTAAAAGTTAAAGTTTCTACTAATAAAAGTTATCCAATAATAATGTGATCCAAATAAAATTTGATACACAGTAAATTCAAATCAATAATAAGTTGTTTGGAAATTTTGAGCATATATTATTATGTAGAATTTTCCAATTTAAGTTAATTAACTTAACATAACAGTAAATATGCTATTATATTAAGTTAATTAACTTCGATTGGAAAATTCAACATAATAATATATACTCAAATTTTGCATACAGTTTAATATTGGTTTGAAATTACTGTATATAAATTTTATTTGGATCGCATTACTATTGGATAATTTTTACTAATAGAAACTTTTAATTTTAATAAAAATGCTTAAAATTTAAAAGTTTCTACTAGTAAAAGTTATCCAATAGTAATGCGATCCAAATAAAATTTCATATACAGTAATTTCAAACTAATATTAAACTGTATGCAAAATTTGAGTATATATTATTATGTTGAATTTTTCAATCGAAGTTAATTAACTTAATTATTGCGAAGTGATAAAATTGATTAAATGATCGACAAATGATCTACAGATGATCGGCAAAATTGTGATAAAATCGGGATGTTCGCTATGCTATACAACACCATGTTTTATTCAAGATAATCAGCATTTGCAACTCAATCCTGCTAGATTGCAATAAAAATAATTTGACAACACAAACACAAGTAAGTCAGAAATTACCTACTACTTCTACTCCCATTATAATCCAATTAATTTTTCCATAGTTTAGATCAAAAATATAACTGTAATGTATATTCTAACTTTGAAAATGCTTTTCTTGAAGAAGAAATTACTGTAGATATAATAAAAGATTTATCAGATGATCAATTGCAAAAATTAGGAGTAGTAAAAATTGGGTGGCAGAAAAGTATTGAATGTTTGATAATAACAAATAATAATAAAATTTGATATTTTTCTATAAACAGAAGCTGTACATTTTATTTTTTCTAATAAATCAATTTTCTAAATAAAATTTTCTAAAACTAATTATTCTAAATATAAATTGATGTTTCAAAATATGATTTTGCCATTTGGGGTGTAATTTGACCACATGCAACTAATAATGCATATACAGGATCATTACAAGCTTTCATAAAATCACAATTATATCTAATCCATGATTTTATGGTTGAAAATGCAGTTTCAATGGGTTAAAGTCAGGGGAATAAGGTGAAAGAAAAACAACCTGACATCCTAATCCCTCTAACAAAGCTACTAATTCATTATCATGATGGATTTTTGCATTATCCATTACAATAACACTATTGTCTCCTGGATACAGATTCATTATTGGCACCTAAAATAGTAACAAATTTATCAATCACATTATAAAAATAACTCAAATTCTTGTAATTAGCATAATTATTACTTACAACTTGATCAAAAACAAAATCAACAAATTTTTTTTTGTCACAAGATCCTTCAAATATATCAATAGCAACAAATCCTTCCATTATAAGTGCAGGTAAAATGGTATATCATTTTCCTCATACGAAAACTACTTTTTTTTGAGCAGATGTATTTCTGAGGGAATATTCGACAAACTTCTTTCATCTTTAGCACTTTTATCAATAAAAATAAGCTGATTTTGGGTATAATATTCACCAATTGTAGCTAAATAATGTGCTCATACAATTTCATTCCTTTCTAGTGCTGCTTTTTGCAACTATATATAAAAAATTTTTTTTAGATAATTTACATCAATTGCTTAAAATATAATGTTTTACCTTTTTTTGAGTAATTTCTAAATATTGAAGCGATCTCCAAAGAGCTTTAGACATTCCATTTCATATATCAATTCGTCTAAGTACCAGTCTACTTTTTCTCTGACAAGACTTTTAAGTATAGTCATGTCCCTTCTACTAAATAGTTTTCTTCAACCAGGTACACCTTTGAAAGGATTTATAACACATGCCCAACAGATATATATCTTTTTTATTTTATTTACAACACCTGCATGAAGGTAAATTATACACCAGTATAAATCTTCACTAAATTCTTGAGGCATTTGTTGTAAGTTATACTTGTAATTGTTTGTAATTGTTTGTAATTTATGAAATCGGTACATGCCAGTTTATATGCTATCATCAAAATGAACGTGATCATGATAAAAAATCATGTTGAAGGTGATGCAACAGTGGCTTAGCATTACGTAGATCAAATAAGATTTACTACTTTATATGTGCATATGATAGTTATTTTTGTAATTCCAAAATCAATATTTTTATTTATATAGCAAAATATGGCCGATCACACTAATTCAAAAATGGCAATAATGAAAACCTCAATGATATTATATTTGATAGCTGGTATTTAAGAAGAAGAAACTGAAAATTCACAAAACATTTTATGAGATAATAAACGAAAAGCTAAAAGTAAAAACTCACAGCCTAATAAAAAAAGCCAAACAATACTAATATAGGTAGAAGCTGAAGATGTGTTACCATCTTAGTGGCTATTAATATGTTAAAATTTGAGAATGCGTACAATTATCAAAAAATTTTGATAAGGTTA
Organism: Rhizophagus irregularis; assembly: GCF_026210795.1. Lineage (NCBI taxonomy): Eukaryota > Fungi > Glomeromycota > Glomeromycetes > Glomerales > Glomeraceae > Rhizophagus > Rhizophagus irregularis. The sequence goes on along the minus strand of NC_089446.1, from coordinate 1,933,050 downwards.
GAATTTGATTTTGCGTAATTTTAATTGGATTTTAGGATGGTAAGATATTGGATTAGCTTATTATTAGTACATTTTTGGATTTTTTTTTTTTTGAAAAAAAAATCTTCATACATAATGTTTTATCAGAAATATGGTAAAAAACGATTGGCTAAACATAAATACGTTGCTCATATTATTAATGCAAAAAAAGTAGAATGTATATGTGGGAAAGATCAAATTAAACCGCAGATATGAAGTAGATAGATTATTTAAATAGACATGTAGCATGTTTGGAGACATTAGAAATTTCTATTGGGTAATATTTTAAGATTAGTAAGAATATTATTTTGATTATTTTGGAAGAGAAGAAATTATTGAAAAGATAATTGAAAAATCTTAATAAAATGTACTGATAAAACTAATAAAAGAGCTAATTAAAATTTTAAAAACTGACTTGAAGTTAGAGGATTAGAATGCGTATTTTGCAAAAATTTCAGGATTAGGAATTATAAATGCACACTGATCATAGTCAAAAGTGCTGTGTACAGCTAATAGTAAATTTTTTTCCTGGACCTTACCTAGTGTTTAGAATCGAATATATTCGAATATACTCGAGTATTCATTTAAATTTATAAAGTGTATTCGAATAATATTCGAATAAGTTAAATTTTCCTTTTATAGTAATGATTTACATAATTTTTAGCCTGAATTATGATTTTAACTCAGTTAAATTTAAGAATTTAATGCCCAATTAGAATTTTAACTATACTATATCTGGCTAAATGAATACTCGAATAACCACTATGCTTATTCGAATACTCAAATATACTCGAGTTATTCAAATAACTGTTACATGATTCAAATCAATGCCTTAACAAGGTAAAAAAATGGTTACATCTACTCATATCACTACATATCTTACATATATCGAATGCTCAAAATGTAGAAAATCATCATGAAATAATACACGTATAAATATACATATCGAATAACTTATATATATAGTATACCATATCAGTGACCTGATATATGTATGATATATATATTAGTACCCGATATGTGTATGATATGTGTATTATTTGTGTATGATTTTCTACATTTTGAGTACCCAATATGTGTAAGATATGTGTAGGATAAATCATTTTTTTACCAGTGCTTACCTATATCAATATTGTTCAGGGTTCTAAGAGTGCGGCACTGCCAGATCAGCAAAAATTTTGGAAAAGTGCGTGGGGATATAATCTCACACAAGACTATGAACAAACATATTGACATCATAAGCTGCATCTGTGATTGGCGTTACGACAACATTTGCACATATAAATATGTATTAAATCTTCGTAATGATGAAGACAAGAATGGCATAACAGATTATTAATGTATAAATTTGGCCGTAAACATTTAAGTTTTTCTATAGTTGGCAAGTCATCCAAAAACAATTGGTACTTGAAAGCAGTGTGATGAGCTAAACTAAGACGCATCATAAATCAGATCATAATTTAAAGTTCTTCAAGTAAGATCAGATAATTCTGCAAGTTGAGACATGAACCTTAAATGATTGATTTGTTTAAGTAAATGTTATGAATTAACTTCTATTAGCAGATTATTATAAAGAAGAACATAATCATGGCTATAGGTACATTCAAATTGTGAAATATGAATTGCTGAATCAGCAATATATGCAGAATTGGCAAGCGAATCAGCTAAATCATTCCAATAGTTGACAGCATAAGCTTTGCTATGATCATAAGATGTTTTGAGAAAATGAGCTGTTCAATTGAAGACCAAAGCTCAAAGTTCTTAGTTTTGTAATAAAGGTGAGGATTCATATAAGAGCGTGAATAGGACCCTGAACAATACTGATACAACTTACATTTGAGGATATATTATTATACTCTGGAAGGAATGGTCATCCTAAGAAGGACCCCATCGCACATGTCACAACCCCTAAAGTGGTCAGTACAGCATAGCGGATATCTTTACTTTATCACAATTTTGTCGATCATTTGTTGATCATTTATTCAATTTTATCACTTCGTTATAATTACTTTGGTTGAAAATCCTACATAATAATAATTTTACAGACAATTTAACATTCATTTAAATTTACTGCATATTAAATTTATCAAAAAAAATTCTTTAAACAGTTAATAAAGTTTTACAAATTTTGTTTATGTATATTTTAATAATATTCATAAACATTTGCTCAATGATAACATTTTGATTACCTAAAATTCTACATAATTATTTTGGCTATTGATTCTTGAATACCTAAATAATATATTTTGAAAATTTCAAGTTTCGCCCATAAATCTGTGGCTTCGCCCGAAGCTCCAAAGTCAAATTAACAGATGATCGGCAAATATAGGCAAATATCAAATTATTGAAAATTTCAGTTTAAGGTTAACTTTAACAATATAATTTTTTTTATTTTTCATAAATTATACTACTAAAAAGACATTAGTATAGTTTGGCTAAGAATTTTATGGCTTTAACCATAGCTTCAAAATTAATGTGACATGATATCAATAAATGATCGGCAAAGTGATAAAAGCATATTCGCTATGCTTATCAGCACCATATAGGATACTAACATTAAGTGGGGTCGTATAGCACGTTTTGAAACCATCTTGGGCCAAGACCCAACCTCATGTGACCTTTTCTACTAACCATTCACCCACTGTAAAGTAGCTCTACCAGTATATTTATTCCCAAGCTTCCCTAAGCAATAGTACAAAGCGATGGCTTTCACGACGTCAAGTAACCATCTAACCCTTCCATACCACCATCTTAGGTACTAGGTCTCACTTAAAGGCCACTACAGCCCGCGATTACCTACTACCAATAGTATAGTTGTGAACCCCTAGTGGTAGTTGTGAAGGTTCAAACCCAACGTAGGCCTTAAGTGTAGGGATAGGAAAGCTTGAAGGAATGCCAAGATAAACGCACCTTTTATAGTAGCTACATCGCCTGCAAGGATCGCCAACCAGGAGCTGAGTACAGTGGGGAATCAAACCCATACCTATGTCCCGATTAAAGTTGCTTGTCAAAATTAGTGAATTTCGTCATGTCGAAATTGTCGAAATTATTTTTTCATTTCATCATTTGCATTTTGGTTAATTTTAATAATAAAATAATTTTGTCATTTTGTCATGTCAAAATGTTGAAATTATTTTTACCATTTTGACAATGGCCTTTTCATTTTCAGCAAGCAACTTTAGGACCGATACCATTGATTCAGAAATGTACAGGTAGTCTAAACCTATTAGAAGGTAAACTACCATAAAGATATTGCAACCTGACTTTACCATCTATGGTACCCATCTAGCATGACAAACCCCATGCAGTAAAGCTTGCCATACCCTTAGTGGTATAGTTCTTACCAGTGACCACTAAGACAAGTCACCACCTGAACCTACCAATGACCTCTTAAGGAATGTGGAAAGGACATCAAGACTCTTTGTTGAAATATGTGGTCGTTATCGTGATCGGCAGAATTGAACCTGCAACCTCACCATATTCAGGCTTAATGAGGGTCTCAGTCACATACCACTGAGATAGGGTGATCAACCCTTACAACTCATATTTGAGTTTGCGTAGAGTTTATACATATTAAAATTTTTCAAAAGTTTCATATTACAGGGGTATTTTCAAAATTTCATTATCCTACATACCCACCCCTGTTTTTAACACAACCAGTGATTCGATTTTAATAAATTTTATATCATTAGATTCGTCTCGATAAGAGGATTCTAATGATAGTAAAATCGAATTCTTAGCTTTAATATTGACAGAGTTATGTCATAAAATGTATTTTTACTTCAGTACTTAAAATTTACTTGTGAGTTATATTAGTATTATTCGGGGTTCTGCGTGAATGGCACAAATCTAAGCTAAAAATAATGGCTTAAAAATCCATATATATTGAAACCTTCCCACAGAAACCTCAGGAGTACCTAAGCGTATAAGGGAGCCATCAGTGTAAAAAACATAATGAACATCAATAGGATGTGTCAGTTTAGTATATTATATAATACAGCCACACCACCATATACTGGTAAAAATCACTACTGGTAATAAATAGCAAATTTATTTTATTTAGAAATTTTAATAATAATGATAAAAAAAATCAGGAAATAAAAAGATAAAAAAAAGTAATAAAAATAAAAAAGAAAAAAAATAAAGACGAAAGGAAAAAGGATCGAAAGTAAAAATAAAATAAAAAATAAAAAAGAAAATGATTAAAGAAAATGAAAATAAAAGAAAATAATAAAAAAAAGAATATAAAACAAAAGGAATATAAAAAAAATAAAAAAAATAAAAGATTATTAGTAATTAAAACAAAAAAAATAATAAATAAAAAATAAAAATTAACAAAAATAATATATTCATTTATTTTATTTCAGCATAGCGGACATGCTTTATATCACTTTGCCCATCATTTGCCAATCATATTTTTCTTATTATTAAAAACAATTAAAAATTTTAAAAAAGTATCTAGTAAAGTAAATTTCTAACAAAATAAATCAAAAGTATGGCATCTTAATTATTACATAATAACTTAATTACATAATTATAATATAATTCTTTAATTTTATATACTATATTATTAATATGTGATAATTTGAAATTTTGGCTGATCACTGAACAAAAATTGATGGCCAAAGCTGAATATGCAAGGCCGAAACTTAAAACTTTGCATAAACATTCCTTTTATCATATATAATTTACAAAAAAAATAATACAGAGTTTTGGCCTATAATACAGATTTTTTGCTTATAGAGAATTTAGCTAATTATTTGTTATTAATGGACTTTTAATAAAAGAACAAAATCTTTTTGTTTAGATCTTGAAAATATAAGGGTAAATTATTTATTTTATTCTATTTTACCATATATTAAGTAAAAATTTTCCCTATTATCTATTAATAAATAACAAACAGCACTTGTATTATGTGATAAAATCATACAAATGATTGACAAATGATCAACAAAATTGTAATAAAATAGGGATGTCTGCTATACTTCCTATTTCAAAGAAAATCAGTAATCTAAAAAAAAATAGGAAATACTGAAACTTAAAAAAACTGAAAAATCTAATACCTATAAAAAATAAAATAAAAATAAAAATAAACAATAAAATAGAGTTAAAACAAATTCTAAAAATAAAAAGAAGTAAAATAAATAAAAAAATCTAAAAGCTTAAAAAGGATAAAAGTAAAAGAGAATTCTATATTAGATATATTAACTGTAATAGAATGCATTGAATGTACTATATATTTATATGTCTTTTATATTAAAAAAAAAAATAAAAATCAGATATAATAATCTTAAATGTCTAATAATATAAATTTTTTTTGAATATTTAAAGTATTTGATAGGTTTATCAATAAAAACAAAAATAAAAAAAATAATAAAAAAAAATGAAATAAAGGAAAAAAACCTAAAAAAAATAATAAAAAAATTAGAAGCAAAAAAAAAATATAAATATAAAAGAAAAAGAAATAATTTATTTATCGCACGTGCGATGCAAATTTTTATGTTTATCATTGCCATTTTAAGGGGGATGGCGATGTATAAGCAGGTTGATCAACATAAATAATTTACAAAAAAGGAAAGTGGCGATGCATCGCACGTGCGATGAATAAATTTACTCAAAGAAAAAAAACAAAAAAATGTAATAATATCTGCATATTTTTAATATAAACTTTTAACTGTAAAATTGGAAAATTCTAAAAATCTAAAAGAAAATAATAAAGAAATTAAAAACAAAAAAAAAATAAAAATACAGATGGTGACCAAAATTATATAGACACTTTTCAAAATTAAAAAACTTATATATGTTAAATATAATAAAAATAAAATTTTAAGTTTAACATGTTTATTATGCCTTTCTTTATTGAATTTTATAAAAATTTAATAATTAATTTTATTTCCATTGCGAAAATAACTGCATCAATCCTTCGAGGCATACTATCAATTAATTTTCTATAATATTCAGGAGGGATGTCATTCCATGCATCTTTAACATACTCTATAAGCATACTAATACTAGATGGTGGTAGGAAACGATGACGAACTATCATCTTCATTTCAGCCCATAGATTTTCAATTGGATTGAGATCTGGTAACTGGGCCAAGCATCATAATCCCAGCATTTTTACGCGTGAACACAGCAACTTTTGCACAGTGTGGAACAGCATTATCCTCCTGAAAGATTCCATTACCCCGTGGAAAATATCTGTGTAAGGTAGGCACAACATAATCATTAATAACCTTAACATGTGTTTGTCAGTAACTGAACCATTTAATCAAATAATTGGTCAAAGACTGTTGGCCGGAAAAGCACCCTCATAACATTTGCTAAATTTTGACTGCGCTTACAGTAACAGCAATACAATCGGATTTAACTCTTACCAGGTTCACGCTACACCATTCCTTGACAAACTTTTTGAAATTGTGTGAAGGTACTTTCGTCTGAAAAAAGAACTCTTCTCCATTGTCTTACCATCCAATTTTCATGTTTATAAAAGTACAACTTAAGATGAGCGCTTCGATGTGCTTGTCATTGCAGGTTTATGACGAGGAACACAGGCTGTGAGTCCAACTTTTTTAAGATTGCGACGTATAGTACTCAGAAATAGATTGCTTTATTTCGACGTCCATTGACAGTTGCAAGTTTTGTGGAACAAAGTTGGCGATTTTCACTGTTTTCTTTAACAAAAGCCTTAAGTTTTTGCTGAGCTGGTAAGTCAAAGAGTGGTGGACGGCCACTTTGTTTTTTTGGTGTTAAAGAATGTGTTTCATGAAAACATTTAATTATTTTATTAACAGTTGATTTCTCACACCCCAGTTGTTTGGCAATTGTACGACATGAATGTCTACAATCGTAACCATATATGATTGCACCACGAGTTTTTAGGGTAAGGGCTTTATTTTTCTGAAAGTTCCAGAAAAAATGTGGCGCAGGGAATTGATTTATTGTGATCTTAAGTACAAAATCATTGTTTGTTTACATCATAATAACACGTGATGATCAGTATAATTTTGGCAAAACAAAGTGTCCACATAATTTTGGTCACCATCTGTATAAAAAAAAAAAAATAATAAAATGAAATACCTAATATCTGCATATTTTCAATATAAGACGAAACTAAAAAACTTAAAAAAAAAAGAAATTTTTAAATTCTGAATAACCAATCAGAATAGAAATTAGAAATAAAAAATATTTTTTTTTTATTAAAACTAATTTCATAAATATTTCATTAATTTTTTTTTTAAAAACTATTTTGCTAAATAGATATTTTACTAAAAATAGTTGTAAAATTTTCAATTTTCTTTTTTATATAAATTTTCTTTAAATAAACAAAAAAAAAATAATAAATATAAAAATAATTTAATTTTTACTATAATTTTATATAATATTATTGTGAGATTTATGAATTAAATGAATTTATTTCTAAATATTTTATAAAAAAGTTCTTTAGTCAAATGGTTATTTAAAATAGCTATTTGAAAAAGTACTTTTAATATAATTGGATTTAGTAAAATAGATTTAGTTTAAATAATTGATTTTAATTATAAATATAATTTATTAAATATTTTAAAATAGCAGTAAACAAACTATTTTTAATTAAAAATAAAAAATAAATATTTATTTTTACTTTGTAAATAATTATTTATAAATTAACACTTTAACCTCCATATACAGAATTCACAATAATTTCTACAGATTTTATTATTTATAATTAAAAAAAAAAATTTTGGTAATTTTTTCTTTCTTTTCTTTTTTTTTTTCAGTAAATGCAAAGGTAAAAAGTAAAAAAAAAATAAAATAAAATAAAAGAAAAACAAGGGAAAAAAGGGAAAATTTACAAAAAAGAAAAAAAAACAGTTGATTAAAAAAAAAATGAAAAAAAATAAATGTAACATTCAATAAAAAAAGAGTTCAATTTTGGGATCCATTTTCATAAATCCATTTATGTGTTTAAAGATAAAATAATCTAAAAAAAAATGATATATGCGTTATGAATAATATTTTCCAATGTCCTTCGTGAAAAGTTTGTAAAAAATATAAAAGAACCAGGAGTTACAAAATATTTGTATATTTGTATTCAAGAAACAGGTAATTAGAAAGTATAAAAAAAAAATGATAATAAAATAAAATAAAATTAAATTGATAATTAATAAATAATTATTATGCCAACTGTGGATCAAAAGAAAAAGAATTTCTTCTTTCCGGAGCAAAGAAGGCATCCCTCAAAGAATCCCTTCTTTCAGGAGTAAAGAAAGAATCTCTTCTTTCCAAATTAATACGGTCAGCATGACCAAAAGTAGTAGAATCTCTACCTCCCAAACTGAAAGTAGAATCCCGTCTTTCCAAACTAAAAGAATCTCTACGATCAGTTAAACTGTAAGTACTATCTCGTCTATCCAAACTGAAAGTGGAATCCCTGCGATCACTGAGACTATAGGTTGAGCCTCGTCTTTCTCCATTAAAGCTATTAAGACTCGTATGACTTCCATTATTATTGCTTCTTACTCCCAATGGGTTCTTTGAGAAACTCAACCGAATTCCTCCTTTGACCGAATTGCTAAGTAGATTACCATAGAGTTCGTTCATTGCCTGAGTGGCATAATGAACATCCTCAAATTCAACAAAACACATTGGCCCATTTTGTTTCGTACGAAAACACATACGTTTGTAACCGGGGCAACATGAAAACATATTTTTTAGTTCTTCTTCGGAGGTGTTCATTGGTAAATTACCGACATAGAGAGTATTACATGGCGGATTTTGGTCAGCCGGATTAGGAGGACGAAAACCAGGAGAAGGAATTGATGGAGATGAAGAAACGACCGATGGTGAAATAGTGGTATTGATAGAAAGAGCAGACATTGCATGGGGCAACTCTTCACCAACAAGTAAAGCAGTATTAAAACCATTTGACTGGTTCTTTGCAGTTTTAGAAACTATTTCGACAGGATTTGATTTTGATGAAAGAGAGTAACCATTCAAATCTTCATCAAAAATGCCTTTCCCATATCTGACACCGTTAAGAGGACGTGAAGGTGCACCAACCAAACCACCAATAGCACCATTAGTTGCATCAAAAGAGCCACGGGTAGAAGAGAAAGGAGTTTGATCAAAAACAGGAGTAGTAGGAGTTGTGGGAGTATAAACGCTGACGTCTGAATAAAAATCATACCCATAATCTTGAGGAGACAATAAATCACTTGGAAGCGGTGGGGCTGCAAAAGGAGGCACAGAATGAAAAGCATCATAGGTAGAAGTGGTATTAATGGTGTTTGGAGTTGAAAAGCGCTTAGTAGGAGGAAGTAGAGAGAATGGAGTGTTTTGTTCATTCGAAAGGCCACGTTTGGTATGCAAGTTTTTCTTCGCCATTTCAGCTTTGAGAACGGAACCTTTTTCAGCATCGACTTTTCTTCCACTAAGAATGTCTCGAGCTTCAAGTGCTTCAAGTTTAGTACGAAACTTTGCGAAGCCGATCTGAGACAGCAAAACAAAGGATTTAAAATGAGTAATTTGCACAAATATACTGATAAAAGTTTCGTTTTAATTAATCCTTAAAACTTGGGAATGGGTTTCTATAATATAGATAATCATAAAATGAAAAACAAATAATAGTGATAAAATAAATTACATACGATTTGCTTTCTTGCATTATTTACATTCCCGTTAATTGTTCCATTTCCAATAGAGCTACCATTGGCAGATGCATCATCATCCGAAGAATCTTTTTGAGGAATCTTTAAGGTTGCAGCTTCAAACCCTGGTGAAAAGATGAACATATTTTGAAACTCACGTTCTTGCATATCATCAGGAAACCCGACAACAAAAATCGTTGATATTTCTTCGTTAATCATGATTAAGAGTTATGGAAATTGAAATTATACAATAATTTTATGTACAAGAAGCCGGTAAATGCAAAAGAGATCGAAGCAAGCCGGGAATAATAATTACAATATGTAAAATAGGAAGTTGATAGCCGATATTTGAAGGCAAACAACTTTTTCTACTAAAATGCCGAAAATGATATTAATAGAATATGGAATTATTATTATTATTCTTTTTTTTTTAGGGGAGGGGGAAGAGGAGTTTTTATGTGTGAATGTTACAATGCTACGAATTATATAACAATTAGGAATTGATATTTGGTAAGGTGACCTAATAATATAATAGGGAATAAAATGAAATGAACTAGTATGAAAGAAAGTAAAAAATGCAGAAGATTACGGAACAAATGTAAAGTGGAAAAGGAACTATGGTTTATTTTTTAGTATGCTTTAGTGCAATATGGTTTTAATTTTTTTTTTTTTTAAAAGATGCTAATTCTATTGTTTGAAATTAAGTTTTTGCTTGAATTATAATGAAGTTTAGGTTGTTGCTATGTACAATAAGGCATATATGCAAATATGAAATTGTGTTGCGGAGTGAGAGATGAGTTGGAAGGTAGCGAAGAGATCAATACACTTCGCTAGTGCTGACAACTAAAAGAATTTAATTATATATTTGTTAATATGACGCAACGTTTTGTAAAAATCCGAGCCTCATTTGCAAACACAAGTTTACACTGATCACAACCACAGCGAATAAAACACAAAAAACAATAATGAATTAATGAAAATTACCTGGTGAAACACTGTAAAGACGCGAATAGTTAAAAGACCAATGAAGTGATGAGCGAACAAAAAATGCCAGAACTAGAGAGCAAAGAGTTCGCGGCCTTTTTATTGCAAACACGGGCAGGTATATGACCAGTTATACAATGTTTGAAAAATAATACACAGTATAGTACAAATTCAAAAAAAAGGGGGGTTTGTCTGGGGGTTGGATAAAAAGTTGACTGTTTTATATCGTTTTATAATCAGCCAGAATAATAATTTTTCAATGATCTTTAGATCAATACTTGCTTTGCATTGTCATAAATTGCATTGACTGGTCAATTTTTAGGGTCTTTTTAGTTTAAATAATTCCTTATAATCACCTACCATTTTATTTTTTATCACAAAATAGTAAATTATAATAATTACAATTAATTGTAAGTGGGGAAAAAAGGATGGGGAAAAAGATGCGGGGTAAAATTGATAACAACCATTATCATGACGAAAACAATTTGAAATCCAATTTGCCGAAATTAATTTTTATGTGCCTTGAGAAACGAAAATATCACGACAAGAAAAAAAAAATAAGTTTTAGTACAAGGATAATCTTCAACATATTCGTCTAGTGATTCTAAAACGCCCATTTTTTTTTTTTTTTTTTTTTAAAAAAAAAAAAATAATTTTTAATTCAATTTGCGATATAATAACTTTCGGCTCTTGTTCTCAAAATTACATAAAGTTATCTAACAGAAGATGCAATTATGTACGCTTGTAACTTGCTAAATAAATTATTCTGATTCATTAAAAATTAAAATAAATCTGTTAGGTAAAAATAGTTGATGATGATGATAAGATATATCCGATTAAAGTGTATAGACATTGATGCCTTTATTGGGTATATTTAAAAAAACTAGTAACACAAGCATAAAATAATAAAATGATTTTTAGACAACAAAGTTAAATAAATATGAAAAAATAATGAGAGTATTGTCACTAAAGATTCAAATACAACACCTAATGGTCTAATATAAGTTTTAACATAGCCTGAAGATAATACATTAAAAAGTTGTCATTATTCCTCATCGCTGGTTTAGTATTGTTACACTACTCGGGACAATTTTTCTTGATGATTTGAAAATATTACGTTTTACACAAAATGTAGTACAACGGTTAATACGCGCCCTAAGTAAATCTTTCCAATTTCGGAAATATGAATCTTGATACAACATATTCTAGCTCGTCATGTCGTACAATTCATTCTTGTTGCGTATCCATTATTTACGTCAATGTCTCAACTTTATATGCTCGTCGTTTGGAGAAAAAAAAAAGCCACAAACAGAAATGAATGAACATCCGCATTTAGTTACCAAAAACCGTAAGTACAACAATAGCAAACTTGTTGCAATTGAGACAAAATCTGCAATCTGTGGTATTAGCAGTTTGCTTGAAGACATTTTTCAAGCAAGATAAGAACAGGTTATTTTTCTCTTCCGGCTGTGCACAATCGATGTTTAAAAAAGGATAGAAAACAAAAAAAGTTTGGTCATAATATTTCCATATTTGAGATAACAAGAATAATCATTGGATGATAAATATATTGTCTTGAAATATATTATATTGTTTGAGTTATTTTTAGTTCTAGCAAAATTAATTTGGATAATTAAAAAAGGTTTTTTTCTCCATATATTTATTACGAGATTCATCATTCATGTGAGCGGTACTTTCTAAAAAATGATAACGGGTAATTTTCTGGTCATTTTGTTTTATTTATTCACAAAAAAAAAATGTATTACATTATAAGTTTTTATCAACTGAATTAGCCACAGGATACAAGCCATTGTTATCCTTGCACAATATACGGAAAATTTAAAAATAATCAAAAATACCTTTTTAAATAATATAAAGTACCTCTTTAGTATCTTGAAGGAGATTTAAAAAACAGATATATAAAACAGAATAATGGTTATTAGTAAATTTTACGTCTTAATTTAAATTTTGCATTACTAAATATATATAAAGCTAAGAATAAATATTTAATTTAAAAAAGTATGACTCTTTATGAACTATTAATTAGGATTAAGATAAAATTACATAATACTACAAACCAATTTTAATGTGATATTTTCAATGCAATATTCAAAAAGTAAAGAATATAATACAAAAATACCATACATCCAAAAATAAAAATTATATTTAAAGATTAAGAATGCAATTTACTAAAATAAATCAAAAAAATAAAATTATACAATTTTAATAAAATAATTATTAAGTACAAATTAAACTAAATTTATTTAAACTAATAGATAATAAAGTCAATTTAATTTAATTTAAAAATTTTTAAAATTATTTTTTTTTTCTGCATTTTTATTATTTAAATAAATTTTTAATATTTTTTTAGATTGATAAATGTAATTTATAATATTTTATAGCTTATTTATACATTTTAAAATATTTTTTAAATATTAAATTCTTTTAATTTTTACATCTATATTGCATTTCATAAATGAATTACATATTAAATTAAAATAAATTTTTTTGAAAAAAAATAAATATTAATTTGATGATTTTGATGATTTATAAAAAAAACCTGATATAAAATATAAAAATTAATATTTTATAAAATACAAAACTTTACAAATTAAATTTTTATTAATAATAATAACATTGCTAATAGTAATTATTACTATTAATTATTATTAAAAATTTTTTTTTAAATTGTCAGTTTTTTTTTAATAATTTTTTTTTAAACAAAAAATTTAAAATAACAAAAAAAATTTTATTATTTTATTCAAAATAATTTAATGTAATAATATTTTATTTGTAAACTAAATACTAAAAGTTATATATTTATAATAAATAATTTATTAATTTAAAAATATGTCTTACTATTAATAAGATTACAGTCAATCCTTGTTATAACGAACCCTAGGGTCCAGACTTCAACTTCGCTATAAGGTTATAGTGAAGATTTTAAGAGATTTAATTGGTTAATTCGTTATAGCGAGGGGAAATTTATTATAGTTGTCTGAAAAATTCACTATATCAAGAGTTCACTATATCAAGGTTTGACTATATATTTATTTTTTGATTATAATTAATCTTTACCTAGGGTGATTTAGGCACTCATTTAGCAATTTTTTATCTAAAGTGATTAACTTTATATATTTTTATATAATTTACCTGGTAATATCACCTCATTTAAGTTTTATTGGTTAATTAATATGCCAATCATTTTTTATGTTTATTTATTTTTTTAAATGTACTTAAATAATCTTTTTTTTTAAGTCCTTTCACTTTTTTACATAGCACTCAAAGTATATTTTCTTCATTTTGCTTCTTGCATTTTGTTTTTTACTAACTTTATTTCATTTTTTTAGATCCTTTAATTTTCTTGGTTTTGCAATTAAGATATATATATCCAATACTATATGGCCATTTCTTATTTTTATTTTATTCTTATATTACATTTTATATTTCACACTTTTTAGTTTTTTCAATTCTTTTCTGCAACTACTAAAGTATATTTTTATTTTGTTTATTTATTACATGTAATTTCTATTTTCTATTAACTTTATTTCTTTGTTTATTTTATAGATTTAGTTTTTATTTAGACCTCTGTTTATTTCATTTTCATTCTTATTCTATTTTTTGTTCTCATTTTATCTCTTTATTTCTTTTGCTTTTTTTATTCTTTCCTTTCTTTATTTTTTCTATTATTTTTTATTTTTTCTTCATTCCTTTCATTTTTTTTTGTTCTGCTTTTGTTTTTTTTATTATTTTACACTACTCTTCATTTTTTTCACTTTTATTCTATTTCCACTTCATCTTTTTTATTCTTTTATATTATCCTTCATTTTTGTCATTTTTTTTCCATTTTCATTTTATCTTTTTTATTTTTTTATACTATCCTTTATTATTTTCATTTCCATTTCATCTTTTTCATTTCTTTACACTAAGTCCTTTTATCCCTTCATTCTTTTCATTTTTTTTTCATTTCCACTTGATTTTTTTCATTTTTTTCATTTCTTTTACTTCTCCTTTACTCCAATTTATTTTTCCTTCAATTTCTTTTTGTTTCTTTTATTACCTTTCACTCTTCCTATTTCTATCTTTCATTTACCTTCATTTTTTTTTCCTTTTTTATTTACATATTCTTTTTCTTTATCATTGTGACTCATTTTTTTATTATTCCTATCAAAAAATTTAGTATTTTGAATAATATGAGTTTATTTTTTTCAATCAATGATATATGTAATCTATTAAAAATTAATAAATTACTATAAACTTTTAGTGCAAAAATATAAAAAATTTTAAAAAATTTACAGAGGATTTATATGCAAATTACGAAATTAAAAATATTAAAATTTATATCAATCAAATTTAATAAATTTAATTAATTAATTGTGAGTAAAATCAACTAGATAAAATCATTCTAAATGATTTTCACACAGAGAAAAAGTTGGTTATTTTTAATACTGATTTAATAATTAATAAAAAATAGTAAAAAAAAGTAAAAAAAATAAAAAAAATAAAACAAAAATAAAAAGGAATGAAAAAATAAAACAAAAATAAAGATAAGAAAGTATTAATATATAATGTGTTATTCAACTTTAATATGTAACTTAACACATTATGCACGTAATTCAATGTTAACGCATATATATATAATTATATATATATATTTTAATTAAATTATATTTATTTTTGAGTCCCGTGATCACCAGACATTGAAAATAGGGCCTTTATGGGTAAGATGTCTCGTTACTAAACAAAGTTTACCTACGGAGTTAAATGATCACTCGACAGTGCATATGTGAGGTACTACTGGTATAACGAGTGGTTTGTAATTTAATTATATTAGAGTAGTAGTTATTAGGAAATTTTACTTTGTATATATTTTCTTTATTTTTTTACTTTAATAAAATTTCAAATGCGCTGCAGAAAAAAAAAAAATTATATTTATTTTTACTTACCTTAAAAATTGAACCAGTTATCTCAACTTACAATATGTTATATCTCACGATCTAACTACTATATACATTTATTTAAATTAATATTAAGCATTACATGTTTTATATAATAATGTATCATATATATTACATAATAGTAGCTTTTTTTAATAAAGCTTGATTTTTTTTGCTCTTTTTCTTTTGTTTCTTATTACCCTTTCGTTTTCCTTTTTCTTTCATTTTTCTCTTTCCTTTTACTTTCCTCTTCCTCTTCATTTTTCCTTTTTCTTTTATTCTCTTCTTCTCTTTTAATCGTTTTTTATTATTCTTTTATTCTTCCTTTTCTTTTTATTTTTCCATAACCCTTTCATTCTTCCTGTAAATGAGCAATAAAACTTTATTAAATAAAACACTAAAACTATTATACAAAATATCAAAAAGTATAATTTTATCAAGGGAAAAGCTAACAAATAACTTTATGAAGAAATTTGTAGCAAGTTACAATAGGTTTTTAATAAAAATATATGCTTTTTACAGATCTATTTACAGAAAATGTCAATAATTTGATAAATTCTGTAATATAAGATTATTTATTCTGGAAATATAAGCCTTTTACAGAAAAAAATTGAAATATAAAAAATAGTTTAACTTTTTTTATCAAACTTTTGGTAAGTTTTGCAACAAAATGGTACAAAACTTTATTTTTTAATTTTTTTTTAAAAAATATTTACTAATATTTCTTTTTTATTTTTGTAGGTCTACAAGTTTTCAAGTAAATAAAATGGTGAGTTTCACAATAAAATGTTATGAAACTTTATTTTTTTATTTTTAAAGAAATGATGTTAATATTTCTTTCTTTCTCTTTTTATATAAGTATCAAACTTTAGAATAGAATGGTAAATTTTACAATAGATGTTGTAAAACTTTATTTTTTTAATTTTTTATTTAAGAAAGTTCTAACTGAACATTTCTTTTTTTTTTGCAAGTTCAACTGACTTTTAGAACTTGAAATTTTGGAAAACAGTAAGTTTTATACATTTCATTATGAAATTTCCATTTTTTTTAATTTTTCTTTAAGAAACATTCTAGTTGAATGTTTCTCTTTTTTTTGCAAATTTAGCTGATCTCCAGAACTTGGAATTTTGAAAAATAGTAAGTTTCATACATTTTATTATAAAACTTTTATTTTTTTGTTTTATTTTTAAGAAACATTCTAATTGAATGTTTTTCTTTTTTTGTAAAAAAGGGAAATGAATTATACAGTTAATTCACTTTCATTATAGTTACATTCTATTATATAGTCACACCAGTTGGATATTCAAAACATTTTATCATTGAAATTTATTCTATATAATTACAATTTATCTATAGTTACTATTACAGAACCCCAAACAATACTGATACAACTCACATTATTTGAAGATCTAACAGTCATACTTTATTAATTATTATAAGCACTCAAAACATATACAAGAAATAACAAACATAAGAAAAAACAAAAATGAAATAGTCGCATAAAAAAGTACATATAGAGAAGAAACTAAACTATAAACTCCTAATTTGTATAACCCAACTTTAAACCACAAATAGCAAAATTTCAGGTCAACTACCCAAGTCTAAACAATTTCAACCTACGACAACAAAGATTAAAATACAAGTTCAGACAAGAACTATTCAACTACTCTGATGACCTCAGCAAATAATAAAATTCTGGAAAGGCTGAGATCGCAAATTTGTAGCGAGAAAGGAAGCACATCGGCTGAGGAAGAGTAACGCATATTAACTATAAAAAGAAATTTAATAGAAAACGACACTATATAAATACAATGCAGAAAACTCAATATTCTGTGAGTAAATACAAGAAGTCTAGCATATATTTCAAATAAACACGCAAAGCGAATTATTTGATCATAAATGGAAGGATGAAGACAATACAGTCTATCATAAAATTTAAAATCTGCAGACAAAAAAGAAGGAGGAACTAAGACCGCTCCAAAATCCAATAATCGTATAAAAAGCTTCCAAAATGACTAACGTCTATAAGTGACCCTTAAGTTGAAGAATGAGGGTGGAGGCAAAGGAGCAGGAAGTTGTTTTAAAGAGATATCAGTCAAATCCAAATTAAAGGAAGGAGGCCATATATAAAGCGGAATAAAGGAAAAACAAACTGAACAGAAAAATAACTCTAACTATTCAGTTTCATAATACGTTAAGTTTCATTATCAAAAGACAGGAAAGAGGATTCATCATCAGAATCTGAGAATTCATCATCTGAGTCAGATACATACATCAAACTCATATCATCATAGGAAACTAAAACAGGAGAGGAAGAACAAAAAAAAGTTGATAGAACTGGAAGAAGACTACATGCAGTATACATGATACCCAAAAATTAAGCTATTATAGGTCATCCTCAATTAAATCATTTTCATCAACATTAATTAATTGCCAGAGAAATAATATCACCAAAAGAAATATTTAAAGAACCTATATTTTTAAAGGAACTATCCAAATGATCTACATCATGGGAATTCAGATCGGCAGAAAGGGAACTCTCAAATGAGTCATCAATAAAAATATCTGTAGATAAACTGATTAGTGTAACAGAATAATCAAAGGTCGATCTAAGGTTGCTTGCCGAAACCTAGGGGTTTAGGCAAGATGACGTTTCGCCAAAAAGCGAAATTCTGCTGAAACTATATTAAAGTTATATTAAAAAACTGGTGAAATTTTAAAGAAAGGCGAAACTGCCAAAACTTATTATAAATGCCGAAATTGCTGAAACTCTGCTGAAACTATAATAAATCTATAGTAAAATTTTAACGAAACTAATTGTAGGATTTTGAAGAGATTTAAACAAGCAACCTTAAAGTAAACTGAATATCCTTTTTTCTGCATATACATCAGAAATAAATTTCTGAGTAGGTAATGATAAAGTATTTCAAAAAGGAGTGTTAATAAAAGGCTCATAATGAGCTCTATGAAATAAAAGATATTTTCTAACATAAGGAAGGTCGCGAGAATATTGAACTTGAAGAGAAATGAGCTGGAGGATAAGGCAAGGGTCATTCTCGTCATCGTCAGAATCTTCTTCGTGTAAACCTTTATCAAGATGCATAATCACTCAATATTATCAAATAACATAATATTAAACAAAAGTAAATAAAAAGGGAAAAATTATCTTAGGTAACTGCCAAGAAACCCTATAGAGATGAAGAAAATATTTAAATTTGTTTTAATTATTTAACCCCAGAAGATAGAGGAACAGAGAAAAAGTTACGAAGATCCTCTACTAAGGTTACTTATCGAAACTAGAGGGTTTCAGCAGAATGGCATATGTGAAACTGCCAAAACTAGTTTTGTGAAATCATCAAAAAATGCCGAAACTGCGAAACCTATTAAAATCGTGAAACTGCCGTAACTTGCTGAAACTGTTTTGGCGTTTCAGCAATACTTTCTATATGATTTAATTAGAATTCCAGCATTTAAATAATTTATAAGAATAAAGACAATATGATTTTTTGTATGTAAATATTTATTTGTCCGAGATTCGACTATTTTTTAATCAGAATAGGATTCTAATTCCACAAGACATAGATGATGTCTTTAATGCTACCACACAAAATCTTGATGAAATTATTCGTCAAGCTGCTCTAATGCAAGAAATTGGAGTAGACCAACTAAATCAGATAGAAGGATTGCAGACACTACTTGGAGAATCTTTAGATCGTACAAATACTCTTAATCAAGACTTAATAAGAGTATGTGATGATTTTACATATGAGAGAAATGCTTGTAGGCACTGGGAAACTATTGCTCAACAGAATCAAGCACGTATTGCAGGAATACAAATAGCCAATTTAGATATACATTTTCTGAATAGACGCAAAGATGCTCAATTAGCAAACTAACAGAATCAGCTGGTAAATCAGCAGAATCAGATAGCAAACCAACAGAACCGGATAGCTGAGCATAGAAGGAATGCACACAGGCTGATGTTACGCTATAATGCTGATATAGAGTGCTGGAGAAGAAGACATGCAGGTTGTATACGTCAGGCGCGAAACTGGCAAAGACAATATAGGATTTCACAAATCCAGGTGCAAGCACAGGTCCAGAATATTTTAATTTTGCAACAACAAATATTGGCATTACAAAACAATCCCCAAACATGGCTACAATACAAGATGTCATGCATACTATATCACCAGGTCTTGCACAGTTATCATTTTATGATGGACAAGAGCCACCAGACTCTTATTACCAAAAGCTTAGAGCTGTTAATGAGATGGCTCATCCACTAGCTTTTGCTGGTTTTAATGCTGCTATGAGGTGCAATGTCATGAAAAATAAAATGTCTGGTAGATTTATTCCTGTTCCTGTAAATAATCCATATAATGGTAATGCACCTATCAATACAGAACCAGAATTTCTAAACTGGTTACAAGGAAAATATAGAGATGTGATGATTGGTACAAATTAAGGTGCTATAATAGCTAGGGATTCGCAATTTGATTTGATATTTGATATTTGATTTGAATTTGACAAATCAAATTCAAATTCAAATTTATGTTTATTTGATTTAATCAAATTCAAATAATGAGTTTATTTGATTTGATTTGACTTATCAAATATTTCAAATATTTGATCTGATTTGATTGATTTGAATTTAGTTACACATATGACATATTATCGATAAATGTAAATAAATAAAGATCATCATTTTTTTTTAATTATTGTATCGAAAAAAATCTTTACTTTAATAAACTTTAAATATACTTGTGAAAGCATTTTGCATTATCATTTTAAATATGTCGTTAGAAATGGTAATTTTTAAATTTATATTTATATTATTTTAAAATAAATTATATTAATTAAATATAAATTTTGTTATTATAATTTAATATAGCGTATAGATACAGAAACTTCCGAAAAATCTAAATCTAATATTTGGAAGTATTTCACTAAAGAAAGAGGGCAAGACAATAAAATTACTGCAAAATGCAATTATTGTAATGCCAAATATGTTGTTGTTAAAGGTGCAACAACAAATCTTTGGACACATATTAAAAAAATACACGTGTCTCTTCTTGGTTTATCAACTACTCAACATACATTAGAACAATTTGGTTTATCGATAAATAGTAACAGTGAAATTTTTACAGGGGTAATTAATTAATAATTATATAACAGATAACTGATAATTATATTTAGTAAAAATAATTAAATACAACTTTTTTAATATAGGCTAGTAAAGAAGAAAATCTACGAAAATGGTTAACAAATTGGATTATTCTTGAAGATCTTCCATTTACAATTGTTGAGGGATGGCTTAAATGGATTCTTAAAAAAGTTACTGGTGGATTTCATCTTGTATCGGCAGATACAATTAGACGTGATATTATACAATATCATATAGATATACGAATAACTATTCAAAAAATTTTAAAGAAAACTTTAGGAAAATTATCATTATCATTAGATATTTGGACTTCAACTGTTGTCAAATCATATATGGAAATACTGTACATTTATTGATAATTCTTGGCACCTTCAACAAATAACTCTTGATTTTATTGAATTAAAAGGTTCTCATACTGGAAAAAATATTGCAGAAGAGCTAATTACGGTATTAAATTTATATGATATTTCAAAAAAGGTAAAGTAGTTAATAACTATAATATTATTTTTATTGTAACTAAAATAATAATGTTTAATTTTTTGTAGATTAATAGCATTACTGCTAGATGAGAAAGACCAACAAGGGAGGGAAGTAATTCTATCCACTAAAGAAGAATAGTCACAATTGGCATTATCACCCGCTTCTTTGATTTTTTGGGTAAGGTGGTGAAGGTAAGATGTTAAAATATGGTGTAATTTAACACGACATTTTTTGCATAAAAATAAATGCATAAAATCTTCTAAGTGGTCTTCACAAGAACAACAAGTTAGAATTTCCACGTATAAATCAAGTCGTGTCCTTTTCAATGATTCCAAAGTGGGTAGGTCTTCCAGAAAAAGTTGAAATTTTAATGTGTGATATCTAGAGATATTCTCCTTGGTGAAAGAATTATCAAATTTAGGTTGGAACATTAATGTATGCCAAGTAAGAGTCCAATCAACCATATATTGAGATGAGTCCGTTAAGAGAAAAATAAAACGGAAGTGAGAAAGAGCTAAAAGGTCTTTCATATACAACATTTGATGATATTGTTTGAATAGATGTCTTGGGTTGGATTCACAGACCACGTCATCATAGATCATAATATAATCATGAACCGCGGCGAGATCGAGACGGGAGATGAGAACAGCGTCGTCAGATGTATGGGCAGTATTGGCAAGAGAATCAGCAAAGTCATTCCAATAAAAATTAGAGTGAGCTTTAACTTTGAAAGGCAAAACCGAAAGTTGTTTATCCACAATCAGTTGTTGAATGATAGCCCAAAGTTCAAAATTGGTAGTCTTATAATAAAAACGAGAATTTGAATAATCAGATAAGAAACAATGTTTCAAACTCTCGATGGAAGACTGTGAATCTGTATAAATATGAACAACAGAGTTGGCAGGAGAGGCTGATAAAACAGCATAAATAGCAGCAGCTTCGGCTCGAGAAGAGGAAAGCCAATCGTGAATAATACCCCGCTTATAAGTGGCAATAGAATTAAGAAAACCAGAATCTTTGACAATTTGAACCCAGCCCCATTCCATAGAAACATCACTAG
This sequence comes from Rhizophagus irregularis, assembly GCF_026210795.1. Taxonomy (NCBI): domain Eukaryota; kingdom Fungi; phylum Glomeromycota; class Glomeromycetes; order Glomerales; family Glomeraceae; genus Rhizophagus; species Rhizophagus irregularis. The sequence continues at coordinate 1,910,775 of NC_089446.1, read as the reverse complement.
TTCCTAAATTAATAAGAGAACCATCAGTGTAAAAGGTATAATGTGAATCTGGAGAAAACATGACCGATGATGATGCGGCAACCTCGCCAGCTGTAATTAAATGTGTAGTAGGTGAAGCTATGTCAACAGTATTAAAGGAAATATTGGGAATATTAGTAGCTAACACTGAGCAAACTGAAGGATTACAAGTTAAAGTAACAAAATCCATGATTTCCGCCCATGACACCGTAGCAGTCAAGCTGGATGTGTGACTCATAATGGATGATTTCTTCATAGATAAAATCTATGAGTGATGAAGAGAGGCCGAATAGGAGCAAGACACAGAGCTAGTAGCAACAAATTTCTTTGAGTAGGAAGATTTGTTGATATTCAAGTTGCAGCCAGGACAAGGTTGTAGAGTTATCAAGTCGCTCAGACGAGATAAGTAGTCTGAAGTCCAATGTACAATAGTACAGGTGGAATGCTTGGGTTGGATCTGAATCTGTTTACCGAATATAGGGAAGCCATCATCATTCATCGTGACAATCCAATTCTTTTTATAACCAGAAGGAAAAGTACAAGGAGCAAGTTCTTTTGCAATTTGGCTCACAGGTCGTTGTTTAGTCATAAATTGATCTTTCAATAAACCAGGTTTATCTGGAATCGTGACATTAGCAGAAAGATTTTTGTACCAATTGGGAAGACGGGCATTATCACGCTTTTGAATAGAGTTAGCATATATGACAGACCAAGAGAGTAAATATGTTCCCTGGGGTGTCAAAAGTTGCGAAAGGTAAAAAAGGCTACGTTTTCGAAGTCTTGTTAAATTGGCCTTAAATACATCCAAGGAAAGACATTGATAAATAGGAGTATGGCCATTAGGATAGGTTAAATCAGGCACAGGCGATAAATTAGTACGCGACAGACGGAAGGGAGTTGAGAGCAATGAAGCTAAAGTATTAGCGATGTAATCTTGTTTAAAAATTATAAGAGAAGACCAACAAGACCAATCCAAAACCATCAAAGGAGAAATAGGAATTAAACAATAAATCTCAACCTATAATTAAAAAGTGACTTCATAAAAACAGAAGAAGAATTTGCTAATAAAAATAAGTTAGTAAAATGACTTTGTTGTTAAAACGAAAATAAATTGATCAAACCCAAAGCTTGTGTTAAATATAACACCACATTAGGAACAGAACGTGATAATTTGGCCTTGTGTTTAACTAAGGCACGAATTGAAGAAGTAATAGTAGAACATTCAACCTCAGATAAATGCGTAACTTGCATTCGATAATCCAATTTTGGGATTAAAACAGTATTATAAAGATATACCACTTGTTGAACAGTCAATTTTGCCGGGCGGAGAATTGCAGAGAAAGAATTACATTCTCACTTAAATTGTTGTCGAATAAAATTCCTAGAGCCATTAATATTAAACCAAACGCCCAAGAAACAGAAAGATGAGGACATAAGAATAGGAGTAACAGTAATATTGGTTGTAGTGTTGAGTGATGAAGTCATCAAATTAAAGGCTATAGGAGATAAATCGCGAGAAGTAGCAATTGCATTGGTGGCTAAAACATATTTATCATGGTTAGCTGAAGTGTTGTTCAAACAATAAAATTCTTCAGTAATAGACAACATATGTTCTATTCCTTCTTTAGAAGAAGAAATCAGAGTAGAATCATCCATAAACACCAAATTATTGATTTCTAAAACATCTAGAGAACGAGAGTTTGATGAAACAAAATCGGAAGCCATTGGAGAAACCAAACGGTAAGAATCTTTTTTCTCATTTTGGAGAGCGGTGAGCAAAGGGTCTAAATAAATAACCCATAAAAGCGGAGAGATAACTTCACCTTGGTCAATCCCAATTCTAACTCTATATGATGGAGTAGGGCCATGTGCAGTAATAACACGATTGGAACGTGACATAAACAAGAAAAGTAGAAATTGAATAGCATTTTGTGGCAAACGTAAGCGCTGGAGAGCAAAACGCAACATGGATAGATCAACTGAATCAAACGCCTTTGAAATGTCTTGAGAGAGAATCCATAAAGGTTGTTTGGTAACTACCGAATCATGGGTAATAGATTCCAGTGTAATAATAGGATTACGGCAGGAACCTCCAGGTAAACCAGCAAAGTTTCCTCCTTGAAGAACATGGTGGGAAGCGAGCAAAGAAGCGAGACGATTGTAAAAAAGCTTAACCAAAGCCTTGCGAATCACTTCCAATAAAGTAATAGGACGAGTATTTTTAAGTTGGCATTTCCATTCATGCAGTTTGGGAATAGGAAAGACAGTAGCTTGTCTCCATAAATCAGGGATATTTGCGTCTGATAAACAGGCGCAAATTAGGTTAAAAAGAAGAGCAGAAGCAGAAGGTCCTAAATGTTTCAACATCTCATATGAGATCATAGAAGGTCCTGGGGCTTTATCATTAGGCATAGAGGAAATCGTCGAAGACCATTCATTCTTCAAGGGTAGGAGGATCCATAAGTGAATCAAAAATAGTTGGAGAGACATCAGCAAGCGGCGCATAAGCATTAGACCATCGTTCAGGCAAATCCTGTATGGAAGAAGGAGGAGTGGAGGTAATTGGAACAAAATTTTGAAAATGTTCAATGACTTCTTGATCAATGGCATCTGGAGAAGTTAATAAAGTAGGGCGTGTTGGATGATCAATAAAGACACGATCAAGAACGATTCGTCGTCTAATTCATGACAAGGCAGATTCAATAAAAGTAGAGATATCATTGGTGAAGTTATCATTCTGAGCATCAATTTTTGCCTGAATAGAGGAAGCTTGGAATTCTTTTTCTTTAAGCAAAAGTAGGCTTCGCAAAAGCAAAGTCATATTCTCTAACATTTGAAGTAAATTAGCATAATCGTCAATTCATTCATCACGAAGAGAAGGAGGAAGAACAATAGGAGTAACAAAAATTTGTTTATAACTAAAAAGAAGTTGATTAAGACGTATATAATATGAAGACCATTTGGACTCAAAGCTAACAGAATATAAAGTAGGGTTTTTGTGAAGGGAACGGATAGTCTTAGCCACTTTAGACAAAAATCGATAAGACTGGCATAAACTTTCTAGATATTTAGGCTTCTTCAGAGCATAAGTATTACCCACAGTAATTGAGGGCAGCTGGGACTTTGCAGCTTTAATAATCCTAGAATGAAGATATTCACACTTCTGATTAAGAGGCCAAGCATCAAAGACAAGTGGATCAATTGGACATAACTTATCCAAGTCAATAGCAAAAGCAGTCCACTGTTCTGTAGAAATAGAATCGTATTTAAAAACGCGTCAAGTATTACGACAAAGTTGATGAGCATGAGCAGATTTAATAGCATCTGACAGTAAAGAGGCGTCAAAATAGGTGATAATAAGGTTATGATCAGAAATGTGTAAATCATAGGCATTAAAAATGGTTGATGTTAACATATAACGACGAAGAAGCGGGCAAGACCAAACAAAGTCAATTCGGGTAATAGTGTCCAAGTGGTGATAAGTACCTAAGGTACTAGATAAATTAAGGGGGGTACAATCCTCATAATTATGAGAAAGCAAATAATGAAATAATTTATGAATTCTTTTAGCAGCAACCTGAAGTTGATGCAAAAATATGGGGTAAAATTTTTCCAAATTCATGTTAAAATCACCGCAAATAGCATAGTGAAAATTTTGTGAAGAAGTTTGAGAAATAAGAGAAATTAATTGATCAATGACTTCGTATCGAAGAACAAGATCATTTGTAGGGGGAATATAGACTACAAATATACGCAATTTAACATTGCCTTTAAAAAATAAGTCTACAGAAAGAATTCGGGAAGAATGGAATTGATAAAATTGGACGTGGGTAGCTAAAGAGTTGTGTATAAACAAAGAAACACCGCCAGAAGAACGGCCGTGTTTAGTAGAATCCAAATCAGAATGGAAAGAAGTATAATCACAAACTCGCTTAGATAAAAATTTCATTTGTTTAGGTGATAAATGAGTATCAACAATACCACCAAAAGAAATATGGTTGTGAGAAAAGAAGGAAAAAATTTGGTCTATTTTAAATGAACCTTGACCAGGAGTTTTAAGACCATTAATATTAAAAAGAAGAAATATTAAAAGAATTGGGGATGGGTGAAGTAGAGGAAGAGGAAGAAAATAATGTATCAGATAAAGGATCATTAAAAATATCACTAAAATCAACGGGGTTAGGGGGATTTCACACAAAGGTATCATAATCTATATTATTGTTCATCATTATTACACTATGATAGAAATTACGGAATGAAAGAGAAGGATAACAAATTAATCAGACGAAGTTTTATTGACTAAGTCCGATGAAGAGCCACCAGAAATGGAGCTAATGAATCTTTCAATAGAGCTGGATAAGTGATCAAATTTGTTATTTAGTAAAGATCGTTGAAAGGAATAAATTTCAGCACGTTCTTTATTGATGGTAGCTTCATCGGCAGTTTCGGGAATGGGGGAATAAGAAATAGTGGAACGGGGAACAGGAACCATTGGAGAGATGAACCGGGGCCAGTAAAGAGGCTTGTTCGAGGCGGGCGGGTTGGATTGTGTTAGATAAGGGGGATGCATTGGTGATTGTCAACAAGCATATGTGAAGAATCATTGGGATCAGGTGGGAGAACATCGTCTTGCATATGTCCAAAAACACGAAGTTCCAGCCGAGACATTCTCTGATCAGCTAATTCAAGAGCATGAATTCTAGCACGTACACTAGTCATATTTTCTTGAAGGCTTTTGAGCACCGAAAGGATCTCTTGAATTTGGGAACAATTAGGATCCACCAAGGGAGGTTTATGGCCAGATGAGTTGGAAGTAGAGGTACTATTACGTTGAGAAGTGGAAAAGGAAACGGAACGGTTTTTGCCTTTACGCTCATTAGATTGAGGTCGTTGTGCAGACTAGGTAGAATTATTGGAGTTAAGAGAATTGGGCGAAGAAGTATTATTGGTATTATTATTGTTCCGACCAGTATTATTGGCAGAACGGTTACGTTGTCAAGAGTTAGAACGATCTTTAGATTGAGAACGAGAACGGTGTCTACTGCGATTAGCAGAAGAGTTATGGTTATTTGATTGTCCAATATTAAAACGTTTTTTTAAATGTGCAACAGGGTTACGGGTGCGTGAGCAATCTCGAGAATTGTTCAATGGGCATGCAGTAGGAGCGCAGCCCAATTTGCCGCATCTATGGCAAAGCTTATTTGTATTCTCTGGGAGTTCCCATTGGAGCCTATGACCTTGCAGGGCGATTGATTGTTCCATTGCACGCAGTGTCCATCATTTGTTGTGATTTAAAGGTGATGTAAGCCCATCGTTTAGGTTTGTAAGAGTTAAGAGACAGGGGGATATTAACAGCCATAGCGCCAATTGCTCGCACCAAGGGCGCTAAATGCACATCTTTTGTGTTAGGAGGGAGCTGAGATAAAACAGCGACGAATTCACGACGTGATTTCTTTTGATCGAGGGATAGAGAGCATGGCGTAATGCGAAACAAGTGGAATAACAATAGATCGCCCACTGTTTATCCATGAAATGTCAGATGGAGAAAGCATCATCATAAACGATACGAGCTTGCTGGACTTTAGCATTGGCACGTGTATGAAGGCGACAGGATTGTATATTACCGTACTTTTTGAAAAGAGCAATAATATCATCTTTTTTGATGAAGAATGGGATGTCAGTAACTTGGATAGCCCAGAGATCTTCATCAGTTCGGAGTTGCTGAGGGTCATGTAGAAAAAATTTGAGATCGGCAAGATCATCATGTTGGAGGGAAAGGCAAGCATCACGTTCAGTGGTTGAATTAAAATGAATGACTAATCGTTTGAGGTCACCAGAATCAGACATGCGAGCGCGGCCAGTGTAAGAGTGATAAGTTTTCAAAAGGAGATTATTGACAGTATCAATCATAGCCCGATTGGTAAGGTATTTTTTGACAAATTCAGGGGAAGTATTAGGCACCGCAGCAGCCTGATAATCACGCCTAAGAATGGAAATAGTGGGCATGTCAAGGGGGAGAGGAGAAGTATCTTTGGTATCCATAATATCCTTATTAGGAGACGCGTCTAAGGGGGAAGTTTCATTGTCTTTTGGAGTATGCATGGACGCATCAGTACCAGACGCGACAGAACCAGACGCAGAAGGTGCAGCAGTATTTTTGGGAGGAGGAGACGAAAAGTTGTCAGCATTATTTTGTTGAGGAGGAGTAGTATTGCTACCTATAGCGTCAGCCGCTGAGTCGGCGACTAGGGTTGGATCAGTCCGGTCCAGTCCGGTCCGGTCCTAAAAAGACCGGTCTTTCAGCCTGGACCAGACCGGACCGGGACCGGACTGATTTATATTTAGGAAATTTGTCCCACGATTCACTTGATTAATGAAAAGGTTTAATCAAAAAAAATTAGCAAAATTTGTAAGCGATTACGCAAAATTTTGCTTGTATTAATCAATTTAGTAAAAATTCACGCAAAATTCTGCTTGTATTAATCAATTTAGTAAAAATTCACGTAAAATTCCGCTTGTATTAATCAATTTAAGCAAAAATTCACACAAATCCTTATATTAATCAATCAATTTAATTAAAAATATCGTAAAATTCACGCAATCAATCAATTTAATTATAAATAAATTTGAAATTTATTAAATTTACAAAAATCCAATAAATATAATATTCTTATTTTAAATAAATATTAGTTCCTTTAAATGTTCAAAGTTTATTTATTATTTATTATATAGCAACTTCAATACATTAAATTCAAAAACATCAATTAACAAATATATCGAATGACCTATTAACAAACGGCTTCACGGATCCAACTCTTCAAACACAATGTTACTCTAGCCGTTTCAGCATCCAGTCTATTTCTCAGTGGTGAAATTGTTAGTCCGGCTACTGAGAAAGCCTGCTCTGAAGCCACACTTGTGGCTTGAATACATAAATAATCTCGTGCAATTCGACTTAAAATCGGAAATTCTTCCTGTCGAACTTGCCACCAGAGCAGGGGATCAACCTGGTCTTCTAACAGTATTGCTAAATACCTTTCCATTTCATTATCAAGTGTCCTAGATGCCGATGAGTTGGTATTTTCTAATGAATTTAACGTAACGGTATTGTTACGTAGATTTCAAAAAAAACTTCGCGTCTCTATAATATCATTTCCCGGTGTAGTTTCTGCAGGTAATGGCGACAACGAGAAAGCATATCCGGCCAAATTTAATATCAAATTTTTTGCATTAGTTTTTTCGATTTCATCTTCAAATGCAGAAAATTTCACCCTTGGATCTAATAATGAAGAGATTTGTGAAGATTTGCTCATAATAGGCCAGTAATTACTTAATTTTTGATAAATTGCATCTGCCACAATATGCTGCGAAAAACTTTCATCATTAATATATCGAGACAAATGCTCCTGGATACCGAGAAAAACGAACTGAACGTCACCATGAGTTGGATAACTGGACGCTGAAAGAAGACGGGTTGCACGTTCGATTGGACTCAAAAGAACCATGGTATCCTAATTTTATTAAAATATAGTAAGTTTTTGCAATATTGTTATTGAAAGATATGCTGAAAGGATACTTACATCAATATTAATACGATCAACATCATCAAGATACCTTCTACGAATATTTAAATCATCAGCGGCAAGTAAATTCAAAGCCGGTTCCATTCTTTTCCACTTTTCCAACATGTAAAAGGTAGAATTCCACCTTGTATTAATGTCAAGCTCGGGTGCCAGATAATCGATTCCCTTCACCTTACATAGTGCTTTTAACGAGTCATGCACTGGCTGAGAGGATTTAATGTAAGACATTAGAGATCTTACTTTCTTAACGGATTCACTAATTAGATCTAAGCCTTTGTTAACCGCAAGATTCAAAACATGCGTAACACATCGGTAATGGGTGAAATCTAGATTCCGAAATTCTTCTTCGAGTTCCTCTACTATAAACTCGCCACAAGTAACCATCGAGGATGCATTATCGGTTGTTAGCGCTAAAGTTTTCTCAGCTAAACTGAACTTACGAAGAACCTCCATTATTGCATTCGCCATGTTATATCTACTATGTCGAACTTCGATTGGTATAATATCAAGAAGGAAATTTTTTAGTTTCCAAGAAGAATCTACATAATGAATGGTAAGACTCAGAAATGATGAGCTATTTGAGGCTGTCCACATATCTGAAGTCAGTGCTATCTTTCCTGGAATTTGTTGCACCGCCAATTTAACGACTTCTAATTTTTCCACAAATAAATTTACAACATTGTCTTTCAAAGTGTGTCAATTGTGAAATCGATATCTCAGATCAAATTTGGCAATCATTTGCCGCCATTCTTCACATTCAACAACATTAAAAGGTTGAATATCACACACAACCCAATTAGCAACCAACTTTTCACGTTCCTCCTGTTCATTTTTGGGATGAGGATCAACACGGTAATCATGCATAGTTTTTTGGCGTTGTTTCAGTGCTGCAATTTTGTGAGAAGACAAGTGTCTTCTTAAAGTAGAAGTTCCTGATTCAGCTGAAAATATAGCATTACATTTTTTACAAACAGGACGACCAGGATATTTGGCCGTTTTAGTATCAAAGTGATCCCATACAGATGACTTAGAAGCACCTCTTTCACCTCTTTTATTTCGTGATCGTGATTTAATAGATCGCATTCCCCTTTTACTACGCTGAATAGGAACTTCAGGCCTAGCTCCATTATCATCATCATTTTCAGCCGCGTGTTCATCAGCCGCATGTTCATCAGCCATGTGTTCGTCTTCAACCATGAGCTCATCTTCGTCTTCAGCTATTTGTTCATCTTCAGCCACAAGTTCGTCTCTGTCTTCACCTTCATCTTCAGCCACGAACTCATCTTCACCTTCAGTCACGTGTTCGTCATCATCTTCAGCCACAAGTTCGTCCTCAGTCATATCATCCATAGTTTCTTCTTCGTCTTCAAATTCAGTAGCATCTTTATATTCATCTTCTGAATATTCTTTACTTTTCTTTATTATAGTTTTACATAAATTGAGTTCGCGTGTGTGTTTAAGTAAGAAACGATGAATTGTTCAGTTAACAAACCGTGGGATTTAATTCATTTAAATAAGAAATTGAATTGTATTAAATGGCGAAGTACTTAAATTAGAAATTGGAATCGAGAATTGTAACTGAAGTTACAATTATAGTAATAACGAAACATTTTTGTAAAACTCCGAGGTTTGGTTTAAAACTTTATATGACTTTATTAAAATAAAATCATTTCGAAAATTTAGAAAATTTCAAAATGGAACAATAAAAAAAAATCGCCAGAATAGAAATAGATGATGAGCACAAAAATCTGGCTCATTTTTATTGGATACAAAAAATCATGTGATCGGTCCCGGTCCGGACCGGTCCCCAAATCTCGGACCGAAGACCGTGAAGACCGGTCCCAAGACTGACGCAGGACCGGTCTTTGCTAGGACCGATCCAACCCTATCGGCGACGTAGTCTTCTTTCATAGGATTATCTGGGAGCGTACGGGTACGTTTGGAAGGGTTGTTTTTATTGTTTGTTTGTTCATTATCTGAGTTCAAAACGTCAGAGCCAGAGTCTTTATTTTTGTTTCGTTTGTCTTGACGTTTGGCAGGTCCCCTGTTAGAGTTATTGCCAGCTTTTTTGTTACCTTTGGGAGGCATTTTAGTAGTAAAATAAGAGATGTGTTAATATGAAGAATAAAAATTTCTTTCGCGAAATTTTTGACCAAGGATCTACAAGAAAGAGTTAGCAGATCAGGATCTAAGTCACATTTTTGGGCAAACATGGCATAGTAGCCTTTATCTTTATTAATTATTTATCAAACTTTTACAAATTTACATATAAGAAAAGGAAAAGAAAATAGAATAAAAACTAACTAAAAACAAAGCTATATAGTCTCCTAGAAAGAAATTAAAATTAAAAGAAAGTTCAAAAGAAAATTCGCTAATACTAACACTTCCTAGATCTCCCCCCTTGATATATTCCAACCAAAGTAGAAGCAACTATGCTAACAAAATAACGAATGACACGCCTACTATTAAAATCGACACTACATCCTGCAAAAGCGGTTATTAAGTAGCACCGTTAGATGACCCATAAAACCCGAAATGTGATTAAACCAAGATAATTCATATTGCATCGAATTTTTTAACCAATCGGTTCCGGAGTCACGTGAATTAACATGGGTCGGAGGTGGTAAAGACGAGTAAGGTAAATAAGAAGATTTGGGCAAACCTTTAGGCCTTGGAGATTGTTTAAATTTTGAAGAAATGTTCATCGTATGTTCCCATAATCCTTTATCATACGAACGCGGATTCCAAATTCGTTTACGGAATTTGTTGACAAAATTGTTATGTATGGCAGCAACCACATTCATAGCAGTGAGGTGAGGAATACCTAAGTTTTCAAAAACTTCCAGAAAGGCGGTAGGCAAACAGCCACGAACAAGACTATAGGAAGACCAGTTGTTTGATGAAAAAGTTCAGCAAGGGAGGGAAGTAACTCTATTAATTGAAGAAGAGTAATCACAATTGGCATTATCACCTGCTTCTTTAATTTTTTGGATAAGGTGATGGAGATATGACGTTAAAATTTGGTGTAATTTAACGCGGCGCTTTTTGCATAAAAATAAGTGCATAAAATCTTCTAAGTGGTCTTCACAAGAACGACAGGTTAGAATCTCTACGTATAGATCAGATCGTGTTCTTTTCAACGATTCCAAAGTAGGTAAGTCTTCCAGAAAAAGTTGAAATTTCAACGTGTGATGTCTAGAGACATTTTCCTTAGTGAAGGAATTATCAAATTTGGGTTGAAACATTAACGTATGCCAGGTAAGAACCCAGTCAACCACATATTGGGATGGATCTGTTAAAAAAGAAATAAAATGGAAGCGAGAAAGAGCTAAAAGGTCTTTCATATACAACATCTGATGATATTGTTTAAATAGATGTCTCGGGTTGGATTCACAAACTATGTCATCATAAGACATAATATAATCATGAACTGTGGCAAGATCGAGACGGGAGATAAGAATAGCATCGTCAGATGTATGGGCAGTATTGGCAAGAGAGTCAGCAAAGTCATTCCAATAAAAATTAGAGTGAGCTTTAACCTTAAAGGGTAGAACTGAAAGTTGTTTATCCACAATCAGTTGTTGAATGATGGCCCAAAGTTCAAAATTGGTAGTCTTATAATAAAGACGAGAATCTGAATAATCAGATAAGAAACAATGTTTCAGACCCTCGATAGAAGACTGTGAATCTGTATAGATATGAACAATAGAATTGACAGGAGAGGCTGATAAGGCAGCATAAATAGCAGCAGCTTCAGCACGAGAAGAAGAAGGCCAATCGTAAATAATATTCCGCTTATAAGTGGCAATGGAATTAAGAAAGCCAGAATCTTTGACAATTTGAACCCAGCCCCATCCCATAGAAACATCACTAGTTACTAAATTGATAAGAGAACCATCAGTGTAAAAGGTATATTGAGAGTCTGGAGAAAGCACGACCGATGATGATGCAGCAACATCACCAGCCGTAAGTAAATGTGGAGTAAGCAAGGCCTGGTCAACAACAAAAGGAAGCAGGGGGAATATCAGCAGCGAGCATCGAGCGAACTGAAGAATTACAAGACAAAGTAACAAAGTCCATGATTTCCGCCCACGACACCGTAGCAGTCAAGCTGGATGTGTGATTCAAAATGGATGATTTCTTCATAGGTAAGATCCATGATTGTCGAAGAGAGGCCGAATAGGAGCAAGAAACAGAACCAGTAGCAAACTGATTTCTTTGAATAGGAAGATTTATTTATATTTAAATCGCAGCCAGAACAAGGTCGTAGAGTAATAAATTCGCTCGGACGAGATAAGCAGTCTGAAGTCCAATGTACAATAGTACAAGTAGAGCGTTTAGGTTGGATCTGAATCTGTTTACCAAATGAGGGAAGGCCATTATCACTCATCGTGACAATCCAATTCTTTTTATAACCAGAAGGAGGAATGCAAGGAGCAAGTTCTTTTGCAATCAGGCTCACAGGTCGTTGTACAATCATAAATCGGTCTTTTAACAAACCAGGTTTATCTGGAATCATGACATTAGCAGAGAGATTTTTGTACCAATTGGGAAGACGGGCGTTACCTCGCTTTTGAATAGAATTAGCATATATGATGGACCAAGAGAGCAAATGTGTTCCTTGAGGTGTCAAGAGTTGCGAAAGGTAAAAAAGGCCACGTTTTCAAAGTCTTGTTAAATTGGCTTTAAACACATCCAAAGAAAGACAATGATAAATAGGAGTATGACCATTGGGGTAAGTTATATCAGGCACAGACGATAAATTAGTGTGTGATAAACGAAAAAGAGTTGAGAGTAATGAAGCTAGAGTATTAGCGATATAATCTTGTTTAAAAATTATAAGAGAAGACCAACAAGTCCAATCCAAAACCATCAAAAGAGAAATAGGAATTAAACAATAAAATTGAATAAATCGCAACCTATAATTAAATAATGATTTCATAAAAACAGAGGAAGAATTTGCTAACAAAAATAAATTAGTAAAATGACTTTGTTGTTGGAATGAAAATAAATTGATCAAACCCAAAGCATGTGTTAAATATAACACCACATTAGGAACAGAGCGTGATAATTTGGCCTTGTGTTTAACTAAGGCACGAACTGAAGAGGTAATAGTGGAACATTCAGCCTCAGATAGATGCATAACTTGCATCCGATAATTTAATTTTGGGATTAAAACAGTATTATAGAGATATACCACTTGTTGGACAGTCAGTTTCGCAGGGCAAAGAGTAGCAGAAAAAGAATTACATTCTCGTTTAAGTTGTTGTCGGATAAAGTTCCTAGAGTCGTTAATATTAAACCAAACTCCTAAAAACTGGAAAGATGAGGACATAGGGATAGGAGTAACAATAATATTGGGTGTGGAGTTGAGCGATGAAGTCGACAAATTAAAGGCTATAGGAGACAAGTCACGAGAAGCAGCAACTGCATTGGTGGCTAAAACATATTTGTTATAGTTGGCTGAGGTATTGTTTAAACAATAAAATTCTTCAGTAATAGACAATATATGTTCCATTCCTTCTTTAGAAGAAGAGATCAAAGTAGAATCATCCATGAACACCAAATTATTAATTTCTAAAACATCCAGCGAGCAAGAAATTGATGGAGCAGTGTAGGGAGCCAATGGAGAAACCAAACAATAAGAGTCTTTCTTCTCATTTCTGAGAGTTGTAAGCAGAGGGTCTAAATAAATAACCCATAAAAGCGGAGAGATAACTTCACCTTGATCTATTCCAATTTTAACTCTATATGGTGGAGTAGGGCCATGTGCAGTAATGACACGATTAGAACGTGACATAAATAAAGAAAGTAAGAATTGAATTGCATTTTGAAGTAAACGTAAATGTTGATGAGCAAAACGCAACATAGATAAATCTACAGAGTCAAATGCTTTTGAAATGTCTTGAGAAAGAATCCACAAGGGTTGTTTAGTGACTACTGAATCATGGATAATGGATTCTAGAGTAATAATAGGATCACGGCAGGAACATCCAGGTAAACCTGCGAAATTACCACCTTGGAGAACATGGTGGGAAGCAAGCAAAGGAGCCAAACGATTATAAAAAAGTTTAACCAAAGCCTTACGAATCACCTCCAATAAAGTGATAGGACGTGTATTTTTAAGTTGGCATTTCCATTTATGCGGTTTAGGAATAGGAAAAACAGTAGCTTGTCTCCATAAATCGGGGATATTAGCCTCTGATAAACAGGCACAAATTAAATTGAAAAGCAAAGTAAAAACAGAAGGACCTAGGTGTTTCAACATCTCATACGAGATCATAGAAGGACCTGAGGCTTTGTCATTAGGCATGGAGGAAATTGTTGAGGACCATTCATCAAGGGTAGGAGGATCCATTAGTGAATCAAAAATAGCTGGAGAAACATCAGCAAGTGGTGCATAAGCGTTAGACCATCGTTCAGGCAAATCCTGTATAGAAGAAGGAGGAGTAGAAGTAATTGGAACAAAATTTTGAAAATGTTCAATAACTTCTTGATCAATAGCATCAGGAGAAGTTAATAAAGTAGCATCAGGAAATTTTATAGCGCGAAAAATTGCGTAAGTTTACGATTTTGTAAGTTTACGAAAGTTTATGGCATAATATTTCGAAAAATTTCAAAATATTACGTAAGTTTACAATTTCGTAAGATTTATGTGATATTACGGTTAAAATATTACGTGAGTTTTCAATATCGTAAGATTTACGCAATATTACGGTCAAAATATTCTGCAAATTTACGAAACTGTAAACCTGCGTAATATTACGGTTGAAATATTTCGAAAATTTACGAAACTGTAAACCTGCGTAATATTACGGTTGAAATATTTCGAAAATTTACGAAACTGTAAACCTGCGTAATATTACGGTTAAAATATTTCAAAAATTTACGAAACTGTAAACCTGCGTAATATTACGGTTGAAATATTTCAAAAATTTACGAAACTGTAAACCTGCGTAATATTACGGTTAAAATATTTCAAAAATTTACGAAACTGTAAACCTGCGTAATATTACGGTTGAAATATTTCGAAAATTTACGAAACTGTAAACCTGCGTAATATTACGGTTAAAATATTCTGCAAATTTACGAAACTGTAAACCTGCGTAATATTACGGTCAAAATATTCTGCAAATTTACGAAACTGTAAACCTGCGTAATATTACGGTTGAAATATTTCGAAAATTTACGAAACTGTAAACCTGCGTAATATTACGGTTGAAATATTTCGAAAATTTACGAGATTGTAAACTGCATATGCAGTAGAACGTATACAAGGGGCATGTGATACTATTGAATAATCAAAAATAATATAAACACCTTTTCTTTTATATAAACACCTTTTTTTTTAAGTTTGGGAAAGCAAATTTATTTTTATTTACGAATTTTTTATTATTTACAATTTTTATGTTAAAAATTAAAGTAAATTCTAATTTTTATTATAACTTAATAAAAAAAATACACATTTGATACTTGTTCGCTACTATTTTATAAAATAGTACCCAGGCTGTACGGCGTGGACGTCAGTATCAGTCACAGCCCAAAAAAAACGTGAGTCTCCAGCCGATATTTGGTACGGACTGGGCCGCACTACTCACTTAATAAATAAAAAAATAAAAAAATAAAAATAATTCTTCTTCTACGATACGTAGGTAAGTTTCTCCTTGCCCTACGATCGTCATGCGTGACTAAAATTGATCAAATTTATCAAATTTAAAACATGAACGTAAATATTAATTATAAATTTTATTATAGTATAATTACCCGGCCTCTCCCAAAATCTCGTTCTAAATTCGCGATAATATCTTACGCCGGTACGCGTCCACAGCCGCCGCCCAGGGTTACCATTACGATAAAGGACATAGTTCTAAATATCAAAATCAGTTTGAATATTCGGTAAATACATTTAATTTATATAAATGTAATGTTATTTATTTACTTACATGGTAATCCCTGACGAGGTTCCTCCACTTTTGGCTGCACTGTTGCCCGGAAACCCTCGTTCGAAATATTCTATTTATTCTGATTCAATTAAATGGATTGGTTAATTTGAATTTAAATTCTTTCTTAAAGAAATTATAGATATTAGTCATATGAACCTATTGGCAACAGAGTCCCAAAAATCTTGGCGGCTTCTACCATTAATATTGTGGTAGGCGCAGTTTCTGTCTCGGCGTATGTCAACAAGTTCGTCCATCATAGCCCAGTTCCAATGAACGTTATAGTGGGAACGATGACGTGTGTGGCGAGGCATTATTAGTAATTTGATTTTGGGATGAGTAAAAATTTGAAAGAAAGTCGTAAAATGTCACTTTAAATAAAATTTGAACAATACCTCTTTGGTTTGATTTTATTTCTCGTTTCAATTAAAATTTAATTTATTAGACTTTTCATCATTAAACATATTAATTAAATCTCATGCGGATATGGATTATCTAAATATAAATATCATGATTCTAAATATAAATATAAATCACTTAATTTATTTTAATTTTTTTTTAAAAAAAAAATCTTAGTTTGATTTCAATTAAAAATAATTAAAAATCATGTACATGATTTCAATTAAAAATAATTAAAAATCATGTACATGTTTTGGTTATTTAAATATAAATATCAATATATTATATTTAAAAATAAACCAATTTATTATTAGCACATTCTATTGAATTTTAAAAAAATCAATTTTTTTTTTAAAAAAAAATCATCAATATATCATATTTAAAAATAAAACAATTATATTCTGATTAAATATTTTGCGTACATTTCTTAAAAAAATCATAAAAAAAAATCTTGTACGTCGTACATGCAATTACTAAATATCATCCCCTGTGATAAATAAAAAATTACGCAACACAAATTCAACACAAACTCAACACAAATTTAACAAATTTAACGAAATTTGGCCAAAATTAATAATTTTTTACCAGAATTATCAACACAAATTGAACACAAATTGAACACAAATTTCAGTCACGATTTATTTATGTCGCACACCCGTGTTGTTAATAATTAAATAAATAAATCTGCATTTTATTTATGATATGGGAAACGTGACCATAAATTCTTTAAGAATATAATTTTATTAAAATAAATCAAAACTCCTATATCAAGTGACTAAAAAATATATTTATTTACGAAATATTCATTTTGTTTATCAAATCGGAGTACTATGTGAACGACACCATGTATAGACTCTATAGCTACAAAGTTATATAATTCTATCAATTTTAAGTGAGGACATCCATATAAATATGGGTTCCTTTTAGATTTAAAATCGTACCATTGAATTAATGCGAGATTTAGCGGTGGGTCTGTTAATACTTCTGCTAACAATAAGGCCTATAAATAATAAATATTTATTAATACTTTATAATAAATTATTACATAAATTGGAAAAATACCTGTCCATAACAAAGTCCTTTGTCTGATATATAATCATTTGATTCTTCAGAATCCATTGAAATAGCTATGTCGCTAAACCATACTTTATTATGATACCTGTTTGTGGCACGCATTATGGCACCATTTTCCAGTATTACCGATCCGTATATGTTTATTCGGGTTTCCAATAATAATTGTGAACCCATCAAGTAAATCTAGATATGAATCCAGACAACTTATAAATCTAGCAAAACCGGTCTGCATTTTATTGTCTACGGAATCTTTTTTTCATTAAAAAATGTATTTGCATCTTGTAAAGAGAAATCAAAGAGTCTTGCAGAAAATTTACAAGTGCGAGGTGTTTTTGCCGGATTCACTGAATGTTAAGACATTCTAATAGATATTGCTTGACGTTTTATCTATTAATTTAATTTCCATCTTAAGTTATATAATAAATATATACAATAAATAAATTTCCAAATACTTACAGTTCGTAAAAGCTGAGGTTCGACATCTTTTTTATTGCTAATTCGGTAGGGTATTTTAACGAAATATTTGTGAAGACTTTCGTAAGTTTCTGTGGTATAGCCATTTATTGCGCCATAAGATCGTATTGAGTCAATAATGTGATAAACCCATGAATGCAATTTAGGCAACTTCAAATTGGAAGGAGAAACAAATTTAAAAGCCTTGACAAACATCCGCGCCCATCTATGTATTGCATCCTAAAATTTAAATGTTAATTTAATTTATTTAATTTAAATTTTCGATTTTACTAAAATTTTAATACATACATTAAATTTCTCCAAGTCACTTTCACTAAATTCTTCATATCTACTTAAAATATACATTTCATTCCAATATTCGTACAATTT
The DNA here is from genome assembly GCF_026210795.1 of Rhizophagus irregularis. Lineage (NCBI taxonomy): Eukaryota > Fungi > Glomeromycota > Glomeromycetes > Glomerales > Glomeraceae > Rhizophagus > Rhizophagus irregularis. The sequence continues at coordinate 1,892,918 of NC_089446.1, read as the reverse complement.
CACAAGATCATCATTATTTACAAAATTATCTACTTCGTTATTATTTTCATCATATAAATTATCAATAACAAATATCATGACTTTCATCAAACTTCGATATTCATTAGCAGTTAATCTTGCAATTGACTGCAGTCCATTGGAAAAAATTTTAATGGCGGGAAAACGTGGAATTGCTGCTAGACGGCGATCTACTTCTTCAACTAATTTATTACCATTAACATGTTGCAATTTTAAGATATCGCACGTGAAGATAATTTGATAACGAAATAAACCCAAATCTAAATGATGCATTCTGTCAGGAACAGTAGCCAAGTAGATATTTATATTCCTTGATAATATAAATATTTATAATTAATATATATATATGTTATTATAATTATTTCTACTTTTGCATACTTACGGCAAATCCCAAAAAAAATTAGGTACAGATTCTATGCAAACAGATTTTTGTGTATCATTTTCAAAATATTTACGCATTTCATCATGAGTTCTTAGTATTACATCATTAACCGATAAGTTTATATTTGCAAGATTGTCCCTTTTAATTAAACAGGAGTGACATGGAAGGCTTGAATTGGAGGATTTATAAACTAAACAAAAACTTGCGGCTTCTGGCCAATCTGCAATAATAGTTGAAACTCTAGGATAAAACCAGGTATTTTCATTATTTATAAAAAGGTCTATACCATCTTTTAATAAAATAATTGGTTCTAGTAAATGACGTAAAGATTTATGAAAGGTATCACGAACCAGATCTTTATTTGCAGCTTCTAAAATTGGTAAATATCCCAAAAGTTGCTTTGCATCCTGTTTATTACGACGCCATATTGGGATATTGCCTAATGAAATATATATTGGATGCAATTGACTTTTTCCTAATGTATCTGTAGTTGTTGCATCTGAATATAAAATAATTGATAATAATTTGGAACCAGTAGGTAAGGATTCTTGCGTAGTTTTCCACCATTTTCCAGTGTTTTGTTCACTGTAAATACTTTCTCTATTATACTATAAAATAATATAAATAAATTAAAATAAATATTATTTAAATTATTGAATTAACTAATATTTACTATTTACCTCATAGTTTTCGTAAGATAGCGCAAAATTTTGTGTTATGTCAGGAACAGTTAAGATATTTTTGATGCACTGTATTAAGTTTTGATAATAAAGAAAATAATCTTTATCCTTATGTTTTGTTATAAGAACTTTACTAAATTCTAAATTAGAAAACTTCATATTATTCATAAATGCTCGTCCCTGTTCAATATTTTTTGGTAATGGTGATTCTGTAAGATTTGAATGTTTATTAAAAAAACGTATTATTTCATTACCACCTTTATTGTTTATTTTATATTTCGTTACTAATAACATTAGATCTTTATAAGCATCATTAGGAAATTCTGTGCAAGTTTTGGTATTGAGATTTTTGGGTTCTTCAAAAATTTCAGGCTCTTCAGATGAATCTAATATATTTTCAAAGTTACTATCTTCAAGGCTCATCTCTGATATTGCACTTCCAATACTGTCAAATGACATATTTTGTACATTATTATCGATCATCCACCTAAAATTATAAACCAAAATGAGTTAGTATAATTTGAGCTTTTTCTTTAAAAAGAATAATCTGGAATAACATAATTACCTCAACTTTATCATTTTCATATTCACTACTTAGATTACTTCTTGTATCCATTTCACTGCTATATTTTTCACTATCATTATTATCATCATCATCTTCTACTTCTACTTCTACATTTTTTAAGCATTTTTGGGCGTGTTGAGTATATGCAAAGCGTTGACTGAATATTCGCATACAAAGGGGGCATTTGAAACTCATATTACTAAATTAACGCGTCAAATTTGATGAAAAGTATCAATTCACTATTTAATTTATATGAGATTATGTGTGCTAATAAAATTATATTGCAAATTCATTGTAAAAATTTAATGAATTAATTGAATGGATTACAATTGATTGAGTTATTTGAATAGACATGACTACGCAAATTTACGCATTAATGAATGGAACTGGCTGTAAGAATCTGGTGGCTAATATCGCGGAATCATTCGCAATTTTACGCATTATAGCAAAATTTAAAATATGCGAAACACTCAGCAATTTTGCTGTCGGGAACTTGCCGAGTTCGTGGGTTGGCAAATCTAAAAATAAATGTAACAAGTCTATGATGTACCATATAAATATTGTTTATTATTTTATTTACTATTTCAATTTGCCGGCAACCTGCCAAGTGAATCTGACAGCAAAAGTGCTGAGTGTTTCGCATATTTTGAATTTGCTGTAACGGGCTGTAAGAATTCGTATGGCTTATTCAATCGGCTAATCATCGATAATCAGCCGCAAATTTATTGGCTTAACACGGCAAATCACTTTTACAATAATGGACGGATGATCAGCCACAAATTTATGCGATAATCAGGTTATAAGCGCTCAAGATCACTATCAATCTGATCAGCCAAATGAGTTCACTGGCTGCAACTTTTTTTTTCCATGCATAAAAGCCCCAACATGTGTAACATGTTATTTTTTTATAAATTGGATTTGATTAATATTTCGATTGTACTATGTGCTTTTACGAGAGTTTTTTTTTAAAGTTCTCTTATAAAAGTGTTACAATATTTTTTCGTAATATCACGATGCAAAATTTTTGCATTAGTACATTCATTTTTCGTAATATTTCGCATTAGTTCATCCATTTTTCGCAATATTTCGCAAGTTTTTTTTCTTTTTTAGTATAGAATGGCGGAAATTACCTTATGACAGCTTGCCTCCTTTTTCTGAATTTCTGATTCATGTATTTCCCCCTTTTTCCTCATCCTTTTCGAATTTTCTAGTTCACCTTTTTCTCATATATTTCCTCTTTTTTCTCATATATTTCCTCCTTTTTTCTCATATTTTCGTTTCAAATTTATTATCATAATGGCTACAAAGCGTGGCGAGAAACGAAGAATTGACGATAATGAAAGATTTTCAAAACGTAGTACTGAGGGTAGCGAAGCTGAGAAGCGAGTGAGAATATCCGATGATAGTGTTGATGGTATATATGACATAATATGTATCATATTCTTTATAAAAGAAATTATATAATATATAGTTAAATTATATTTTATTGTTAAAGTTAATAAAAAAACAATAGAAAAACTATTAAGAACCAATTCGCAGATAATTTCTAAGCTTGAAGTTCTTATCACCGGACAAAAAAATCTTGAAACCCGTCTCTCGAGCATAGAAAAAAAGCTCAACGATAATAACAAAAATAATAATAATACAATAGATCCGGAAAGATATGTAAAGGTAATAAAGATGAATATTATTTAATGTAAACCTGAAATGCTAACCTCGTTTGATTAGGAGCTCGTTAAGAAGGTGTCGAAAATTTTATTTGAAAATTTTGTTTATCCTTCGCAAGACGAGTACAAACTCGCTACCGAAAAATATTTAAAAGATGAAAATCCGGAATTTATGCGCCAGTTCAAAAAAAATCAATGGATTATTTTTTTTCGAAAAAAAAATTGCCCCGACTGTAAGTTAAAGCAATTATGAATTTTATTAAATTTCATACTAACATTTTTTTTTAATAGTTAGTACAACAACATAGAAGCATACGAGGGACGTTCACGTCTAGAGTTAAAGACGTTATGTATTCTGTTTTCGAAGCGACTGGGCATAAATTACCGTCTATTAACACTCAGGCTAGTCCGTCAAAGATTCAGAAATGGAAGAGTAAGGCGGAGGTGAAAAGATGTTACAACAACCTATTTAAAAAGGTTAAAGATGGGCAACCTACGACATATATGTTGCTGATAATTGATAAGTTGCGAAAAGAAAATAAAAATCCCTCAAAAACACAAATAGCGTATGCGATTAGCATATGTGAAACGTACTTAAATCCTAATAATCAAAACATTCAAATGAGCGAAAGTATAATGAAGTCGAAGATAATCAACAACTTAGTAAGTTTTTAATTTACAATTTGCAAAATGTGAATTATTTGAATTACAGTTTATTTATTTATTTATTGATTTTTAGCAAAAGTTGGAAAATAGGGATAAATTTACACATTCGGACGATGATTCTCATGATGGTAATGATGTAGACGATGGTGGTGATAGAGCGGCTGACGATAGAGCAGGTGCGGCTGATGATGGTGTGACTAACGATGGTAGGCCTAACGACGATGGTGCGGCTAACGATGATGCACGATGGTGCAGGCGACGATGGTGCGGCGGCGATGGTGCGGCCAACGATGGTGCGGCCAATGATGGCATAGCTGATGATGATATACTTTCTATTGACTCTTATAACACGGAGGAGGAAGGTCGGTATGTAAATAGTTTATTAGAGAATTATGGGTTGCATAAAAAATAAATATTATTTTTTATATATATCACACGTAATAGCATTTTTTTTACCATAATTAATATAGTTTTAATAAATAAAATGGTTATTAATTCTTAACAACACGGGTGTGTGACATAAATAAATCGTGGCTGAAATTTGTGTTCAATTTGTGTTCAATTTGTGTTGATAATTCTGGTAAAAATTTGTTAATTTTGGCCAAATTTCATTAAATTTGTTAAATTTGTGTTGAATTTGTGTTGATAATTTTTAATTTATCACGAGGGGATAATATTTAGTAATTGTGTATATACAATTTCTGTGATTTTTTAAAATGCGGATTTCCGTAATTTTACGATATCGTATTTTCTGGCCAATCAAATTAGGCTGATCCTTGCATGTGATTTAATCATTTAATCATTTAATCATACGCGTTTTTGTCTTATTTATTTTTGTTTCTTATTTCTTTATTCTTTTGTTCAATATTTTTAATTTTTTTGTCTCTTCTTTCTATTATTTCTTTAATTATATACAATATATTTACATATATTTCATAATTTATTGCTTTGCAGGTATAGAAATATTTGTTTATTAATACTAATTATTTTCATTTTTTTTTACCTCTTTGTTATTTTGTATCGTAATACTAACAATAATATCCATGTTTCCTTTATTCCTTTTTACTTGTACTTTAATACTAATGATACTAACAATACTAACAACATGTTTATTTTTTCCTTTCTCTTTATTTCTTTATTCTTTTGTTCAATTACTTTGCAGGTATAGAAATATTTATTTATTAATACTAATTATTTTAATATTAACGCGTTTTTTTTTTACCTCTTTGTTACTTTATGTCGTAATACTAACAATACTATCTACGTTTCCTTTATTTCTTTTTACTTGTACTTTAATACTAACGATAATATCCATGTTTCTTTTACTCCTTTTACTGTTTCTTTAACTCTTTTTACCTTAATACTAACAATAATAACAATATTTCTTTTATCTTTATATCTAATACTAACGTTACTATAGCTGTTTCTCTTCTTTTTACGTCTAATAATATTGTTACTCTACTCTTTCTTTTTTTTACTTTTATGTATTCTGTATATATTAATAAATACTTGTAATTTTTTATGATTATATCTAATAAAACATACATTATATAAACTTATAGTACAGAAAATGAAGTATTATTTATCGAAATATTTTGAAATATTACGAAATATTAAGTTGTGTAAAATCACAGAATATTACGAATCGTCAAATTATGGAACATTACGCATCATAGAATTTCGAAATATTTTAAAAAGTTGCGAAGTATTACGCAGTAAAATTACGGAATATTACAAATCGTAAAATTACGAAGCTTTGCATATCGTAATATTTCGAAATATTTTAAAAAGTTACAAAATATTACGCTTACGCAAACTTGCGGCGGGTCTGGAAGCTTACGAAATATTATGATGTGTAAACTTGCGCAACTTTTCGCACTATATAATTTCCTGATGAGGGTGTGTTGGATGATCAATAAAGACACGATCAAGAACAATTCGTCGTCTAGTTCGTGATAAAGCAGATTCAATAAAAGTGGAAATATCATTGGTAAAGTTATCATTCCGAGCATCAATTTTAGCCTAAATAGAAGAGGCTTGAAATTCTTTTTCTTTAAGCAAAAGAAGACTTCAGAAAAGCAAAGTCATATTTTCTAGGGTTTGAAGTAAATTGGCAAAATTATCAATTCTTGCATCTCGAAGAAAAGGAGGAAAAGTAATAGGTGTAACAAAGATTTGTTTATAAAGGGATAAAATATTATTAAGACGTATATAATATGAAGACCACTTAGTTTCATAATACATAGAGTATGAGATAAGGGTCTTATAAAGAGAACGGATAGTTTTAGCCACTTTAGACAAAAATCTATATTATTGGCATAAACTATCCAAATCTTTAGGCTTCTTTGGAACATAGGTATTGCCCACAGTAACTGAAGGTAAGGTAGAATTAGCAGCTTTGATAATCCTGAAATGGAGATATTCACACTTCTGATTGAGAGGCCAAGCATCAAAAATGAGTGGATCAATTGAACATAATATATCCAAATTATCAGCAAAAACAGTTCACTGTTCAGTAGAAATAGAATCATATTTAAAAATACATCGAGTATTGCAACTGAGTTGACAAGCTCGTGCAGATTTAATAGCATCTGATAATAATGAAACATCAAAATATGTAATAATAGGGTTATGGTCAGAAATGTGTAAATCATGGGCATCAAAAATAGAAGCTGTTAACATATATTGGCGAAGAAGTAGACAAGACCAAACAAAGTCAATACGGTTAATAGTGTCCAGATGGTGATAAGTACCTAAGGTACCAGATAGGTTAAGGGGAGTGCAGTCCTCATAATTATGAGAAAGCAAATAGTGAAATAATTTGTGAATTCGTTTAGCAGCAACCTGAGGTTGATGCAAAAAAATAGGGTAATATTTCTCCAGATTCATATTAAAATCACCGCAAATAGCATGATGAAAATTTTGGGAAGAAGTTTGGGAAATTAAAGAAATTAATTGATCAATGACTTCATAACGAAGAATAAGATCATTTGTAGGGGGAATATAGACGACAAATATACGCAATTTAACATTGCCTTTAAAAAACAAGTCTACAGAAAGAATTCGAGAGGAATGGGATTGATAAAATTGAACATGAGTGGCTAGGGAGTTATGTATGAATAAAGAAACACCACCAGAAGAGTGGCCATGTTTGGTGGAATCCAGATCAGAATGAAAGGAAGTATAGTCACAAACTCGTTTAGACAAAAATTTCATTTGTTTAGGCGATAGATGAGTATCAACAATACCGCCAAAGGAGATGTGATTTTGTAAAAAGAAAGAGGAAATTTGGTCCATTTTAAAGGAACCTTGACCAGAAGTTTTAAGACCATTAACATTAAAGGAAGAAATGTTAAAAGAATTAGGAATGGGGGAAGTAGAGGAAGAGGAAGAAAATAAAGTATGAGATAAAGGATCATTAAAAATATCACTAAAATCAACGGGGTTGGGGGATTTCGCACGAAGGTATCATAATCTATATTATTGTTCATCATTAATGCACTATGATAAAAATTACGGGGTGAAAAGGAGATAACAAATTAATCAGACGAAGTCTTATTGACTAAGTCCGAGGAAGAGCCACCAGAGATGGAACTAATAAATCTTTCAATAGAGCCGGATAAGTGATCAAATTTGTTATCTAAAGATCGTTGAAAGGAATAAATTTCAGCACGTTCTTTATTAATAGTCGCTTCATCAGCAGTTTCAGGGATGGGGGAAGAAGAAATGGTAGAACGGGGAATAGGAACCGGTAGGGAAGGGAGAACCGGGCCAGAAATAGGCTTGTTCGAAATGGGCGGGTTAGATTGTGTTAGATAAGGGGGGTGCATTGGTGGTTATCAACAAGCATATGTGAAGAATTATTGAGATCAGGTGGGAGAATATCATCCTGTAGATGCCCAAAAATATGACGTTCCAGCCGAGACATCCTCTGATCAGCTAATTCAAGAGCATGAATTCTAGCACGTACATTAGCCATATCTTCTTGAAGGCTTTTAAGCACTGAAAGGATCTCTTGAACTTGGGAACAATTAGGATCCACCAAGGGAGGTTTGTGGCCAGACGAATTGGGAGTAGCAGTGTTATTACGTTGAGAAGTAGAAAAGGAAACTGAACGATTTTTGCCTTTACGCTCATTAGATCGAGGTCGTTGAGCAGATTGAGTAGAATTACAGAAATTAGAAGAATTAGGCGAAGAAGTATTATTGGTGGTATTCTGTTCAGCATTATTAGCTGAATGGTTACATTGTCGAGAATTAGAATGATCTTTGGATTGAGAACGGGAACGATGTCTACTGTGATTAGCAGAAGAATTATTATTATTAGATTGACCAATTTTGAAACGTTCTTTTAGGTGTGCGACAGGATTGCAAGTGCATGAGCGACCTCGAGAGTTGTTCAACGGGCATGCAGTAGGAGCGCAGCCAAGTTTGCCGCATCTATGGCAAAGCTTGTTCGTATTCTCTGGAAGTTCCCACTGGAGTCAATGACCTTGCAAGGTGATTGATTGTTCCATTGCGGTGTCTATCATTTGTTGCGATTTAAAAGTGATGTAAGCCCATCGTTTAGGTTTATAAGAATTAAGAGACAAGGGGATATTAACAGCCAATGCGCCATTGCGTGTACCAAGGGTGCTAAATGCACATCTTTTGTGTAAGGAGGGAGCTGATATAAAACAGCAACGAATTCACGTCACGATTTCTTTTGATCAAGGGTAAGGGAGCATGGTGTAATACGTAAACAAGTAGAATAACAATAGATCGCCCACTGTTTATCCATAAAATGTTGGATGGAGGAGACATCATCATAAACGATACGAGCTTGTTGGACTTTAGCATTAGCACGTGTATGAAGGCGACAAGATTGTATGTTACCATACTTTTTGAAAAGAGCAGTAATATCATCTTTCTTGATGAAGAACGGGATGTCGGTAACTTGGATAGCTCGAAGATCTTCATCGGTTCGGAGTTGCTGTAGGTCATGTAGGAAAAATCTGAGATCGGCAAGATCATCATGTTGGAGAGAAAGGCAGGCATCACGTTCAGTGGTCAAGTTAAAATGAATAACTAATCTTTTGAGGTCACCAGAACCAGACATGTGGGCACGGCCAGTGTAGGAGTGATAAGTTTCCAAAAGGAGATTCTTGACAGCGTCAATCATAGCCTGATTGGTAGGATATTTTTTGACAAATTCAGGGGAAATATTAGGCGCCGCAGCAGCCTGAAAATCACGCCTAAGAATGGAAATAGTGGGCGTGTCAAGGGGAAGAGGGGAAATATCATTGGTATCAATAATATCCTTATTAGGAGACGCGTCTAAAGGGGAAGTTTTATCGTCTTTTGGAGCGTCGTGGACGCGTCGGTACTAGACGTGACAGAACCAGGCGCAGAAGGCGCAGTAGTATCTTTGGGAGGAGGAGACGAAAAATTGTCGCATTATTTTGTTGAGGAGGAGTAGTATTCTACCTCCGGCGTCGGACCGTAAGTCGACGACGTAGTGTCTTCCATAGGATTTTCTGGGAGCGTACAGGTACGTTTGGAAGGGTTGTTTTTATTGTTTGTTTGTTCATTATCTGAGTTCAAAACGTCAGAGCCAGAGTCTTTATTTTTGTTTCGTTTGTCTTGTCGCGGCAGGTCCTCGTTAGAATTATTGCCAGCTTTTTTATTACCTTTGGGAGGCATATTGATAGTAAAATAAGAGATGTGTTAATATGAAGAATAAAAATTTTTTCTGCGAAATTTTTGACCAAGGATCTACAAGAAAGAGTTGGCTAAGTTACATTTTTGACAGATTAGCCCATTTTTCAGAGGTTCAAAAAATCATTTTTTGTAAATATCTCGGCATCCAGTGGTCCAATATTGATGAACTTTTTTTTAAATTGTAGAGCAATAAATGAAGTACAAAATAAAAAAAGTTCATTAAAATAAATTACTGGATGCTGAGATATTTACAAAAAACAATTTTTTGAGTTTCATCAAAAAGGGATGTTTTTGGCCAAAAGTCCATTATGACCTTTATATTAGATATCCGGGGTTTTCTTTTATTATTGTATTTAATAGTATATATATATAGCTAATAAAAAAAGAATTATATATATATGTAATACTAGCATGTAGATTAAAAATAAGATGCAAATTAGATGTAATATTAATAGTAAAGACAAAAAAATGAAACTAAGTAATGTAAAACAAAATAAGAAAAATGCTGAAATAATAAGCTTCAAAGAAAGTTTTTAAAATAAATGGAATAATTTGGCATTTTATTGGATAAAATAGCAAATTTTTAGATGGATTTTGACAGTTATCTAGAGATTTTAGTTGTATTATTATTTGTAATAGTGATATAATTATATAGGTAGTAGGTTGATTTTCTTTGGAAAAGTAGTTATATTTCATAATACTTAGTTCTTATATATGTTTTGTTTTTCTTATTTATATAAGTTTAATATATGTAAATAAGTGTAATTATAATATAATAAGACTGCATCTATAATAAAATAAAAAAAACAAAATAAAAAATAAAAATAAATTTCTTTTTAAAAATATTTAATTTTGTTTGTTTTAAAAAGGCAAAAAGAAAAAGAAAAAATTAGAAAAGAAAAGAAAATACTTTAAAAAAACATTTTTTGTATAATAGTATTGATATAATTTATTAAGTTTGTACTTATTAATAATTGCAAATTGCAATTAGATATATTAGATATTGAATTTTATCAATAAGTATATTATTTATATATGTAATACAAAAAGGTTATAATCACATGATTTATAAGCTAGTAACTAATTTTCGCAAGTGCTTAATTACGGAGAAATAGGTTAAAACTACTCCTTGTATAATTTTGAATAAACTATAGTTTAAACATTTGAATAAACTTTATTGTAATTGTAAGTGAATTAATTATTATGGGCCAGACACATTCCTCTTCAGCGAATAATCAGGATCAAGATGGGGATGTTATAATGGTAGACGATTCAGAGAATAATATCGGAGATGCCAATAGTTTAGACTTTAATGGAACAACATACGCTTCAAGGAGAGTACGTACACAAGTCAGCCGGACCAGCTCTCAGGATCGGGCTCAGTTTACAACTTCTACGATTGAGCAAGCTCCCCAAAATGGTTCGCAAAGAGTTTTACGAATGACACCAGCGAGACGCAGAAGACAACAACTTTCTAGTTTATATTCTTTTTTTCCTTCTACAGGAACAACAACTCAAACTCAAACTCTTAGCAGACCCTTAAATCGACATCAAAGATTGCATCACAACACCATTGAGGATGTTTCATTTGCGCCTAGGCAAACCGATGCAATAGCGCCAAGTTTGTTAAGACGAAATCGAACTAGATCTTCAAGTTATAATGGACAAGAAACTTCGACAAATTCTGGTATAACGTTTAGTAATTCGGAATCAACTCATAATACTTTACCAACTTCAGAAACAATGTTTGATATTAGACGTCCTCGTTCGAGTTCAGTTGATGCTATAGTTAATGGCGATTTAGATGGTGATATGACGCGGCCAAATGTTCGCTTCTCTGATCGCTTACGCCGATCTAGCACTCACAGAGGATCTTCAACACGCCAATATTCTTCATCTATTTCTTTATCCAGTACATCATCCTCTAATTCAGGTTCTTCGACAGCTGGTACTCAAACAGATCCTTTGGCAGGGTCGCCACAACGTTCAAGAAGAAGAGTCACTCGCATTTCGGCGAGACGACTGTTTAATTTTGGTGGGCAAGATTCTGAAAGCAACAGCAGTAATAATAATAGTAATAATAATAATAGTAATAATAATGAAGACGATGCGGAAACTCATAATTTAGGGCGAGTTTTGTCTATTGCAGCAGCAGCTACTGCTGCATCTCTTGTTGCTAGTCAGGAAAATGCTGTAATTGAAGCTGAAAGAGCGGCAAATGAGGGGCACGATGGAAGTTTTGAAAGTTTTTTAGCTGCTCTTCAGAGGCGACGTCGTGAGGCTTCAAGTAGATCTACTAATCAATTAACGGCAGCTTCTTCGTCATCTGAGGAACGAGACTCTTCAATTGATAATAACACAACTGGCTCACAGCCATCGCAACCTATGTCATTTTTCCGTTTATTTCGCTTTGGTGGATCTCGTTCTTCTTTGACACAGCAAAATATCCCACCAGAAACTGGTGCAAATGTTACATCTTCAATACCTAATGTGACAAGTGATACTAGTTCAAGTAATACACCTCAAATGGTACCAGTTATTATTATTGGAATTAGAAGCGTCCAGCCAAGAGATGATTCGAATGGAAATTCACCATCATCACAAAATGTTGATAACTCTGCTAATCTTGAAAGTAGAAATAATTCAAGTAGATCATCAAGAACTCGGTCTTCTTCAACCTCAAGTCGTGCTTCTGTTAGATCTACTGCATCAACTGCTACCCAAACACCGCCTGCACGATCGTGGATTATCTATGTTTTAGGAGGTACCTATCCTGCTACTCATCCTATTCTTACCACACCATCATTATTTTCTGATAATCCTACTTATGAGGATATGATGTTATTATCATCTCTTATTGGACCTGCACGACCTCCAACCACGACACAAAGCGAGATTGATGCAAGTTTACCAATTGCATTATATAATGAAAGCATTGTTACAGATCTTTTAGGAAATGCAGAGAAGTGTCAAGTATGCTTGTGTGACTATATTGCTGACGAAGAAATTAGAGTACTAAATTGTCGCCATGGTTTCCACAAGGAATGTATTGATAAGGTCAGTTCGTTATACCGTTGGCTTTCGATTTCATTTTTCAGATTCCATCAATTTTTGCATGATATATATGTTACATTTTCGGGTGTTTTTTCTCCCTTTTCATATATGTATAAATTATTTTTGTAGTGGCTTACTGAAGGATCTAACAAGTGTCCTATTTGTCGTGGTGTTGGTGTACCACCTCGTGAATCAGATACAAATAATAGTGGTCCTATTCCAACAACTTCAGCGGGGTTAGATTCTATGGGACCTTTCTTTTAAGAACAGACTTATATGGTGATCTTTAATGGACTATGATAAATATATGATTATATTGGACATTTTGACTGTAGATCAATTTTATTATCAAGTTTTTGAATAGCTTGAAGATATTTTTTTCTTTAATTTCCTATTTTTATTGTGATAGCATGATATTTTTAGAAGATCATCATTTAGGTTAAATATTTGTAATATTTTCGTTTATTACCGTGTTTTAATCAACTTACATCAAAAAAAATTACTATTGAAATAGCGGAAATCAAAGTTCCTAAAGTTTATAAAAATTACATTTCGTTGTTTTTCAATTGTTATATAATTACTAAATTATACCTTAAAAATTATAAATTTATTGAATATTTTATTTGGACTTTTTTTAATCTTTTTATTGATTTAATTTTTCTGTAAATATGAAAATCATAAAATAAATTTTACATTACATTGTAAACCATTTTTATTTTTAAAAAAATATTTTACTATATTATTAAGCTTTAATTTTAAATATTTTTATATTTTATTTGTTTTTAAAAAATATTAGATTACCTTTTTATTATTATTTTTTTATAAAATTTAGTTTTAATTGAATTTTTTAAATAAGTGAATTTTAAATTTTTCTTTAGATTTTTGATTATTTCATATTAAATAATTTTCACCTTAATATTATAACTTTTTTATTCAAATATACTATAAATCTATGAAAAAGTTTAGAAAATAAATGTACTGTACTGTACCAGTACAGTTAGTACAGTACAGTAGAACAACTAGGCCTTATTAATTGCAATTTACTCACAATTCTAAGTTTCTGAAATTTTAGTGTTTTTACCCTTGGTTTTTTTTAAAAGAACTGAAATACTGGAATGTTGATCATTTGAACTGAAAATTTGATGTTATTTATATTACTAAAATTATATATTATATTTTATGTTAAGTATAATATATAATATAATACAATAGTAATACAATATATTTCAATATATTGTATTATACTAAAATTTTACTTTATATACCAACCTTATATAAATAATTTGTAATAAAATTAATGTATTGATTTTACGGGGTTTTTTTTCTACGCACCTGCACAAAATGCATGGGTGTATATAATTTTATTAATACTATTAAAAATTGAAATTTTGCGCATAGTTAAAATTTTAATAAAATTTTAAATTTTTTAATAAAAATTAAATAGTGCATATATATTTTTTGTGTGCATCCTTTCTAATCAATATAAAATATCAGTTTACATAAAAAATTGCATTATACAAATACATTCTGGCAACTGAAAAGAGCTAGGCTCAAATTTTTCTTTTCTTTCGATCAGGATTTGATCACAATTGTGATCTACGTTATTACAAACTACACTTGGTTTAAATTTTACTACCAACAATATTTGACTTAGTTGAAGTCTCTAAAGGCCCTTTAAATCTTGCATTTTCTGCTGGTCTTCCCTTAGGATGTCTAATTAAAAGATTTTTGATTTGATTATCATTTTCCTGATCAACAGTTAAATTTAAATGAATTCTTGTTTGAGATTGATTATTAATATCCCACCTTGATTGTTCTAATTCAAATGCTTTATGATTTTTATCAGCAATATATGTTTGAAGTAACTCAATAAATGATTCATCACAGGACTTGCAAGCAATCTGATTAGCTTGTTTAATTAGCTTTTGTATATTAGAATAATATAAATGCTGCTTACTAATTGAAACATACTGTTGCTTATTACTATTTATAGGAATAGAACTACTATTATTATCTGTAAGAAAGTCAGTTTCTAAACCATCAAATTTTAATGCAGGATAAAATAACTGGTTCTTGAGATTTGACTGAATAGTAGTAAATCATCGTGAATTAATAAAGCCTATGTGAAATTGAACCTGTGATATTCGTAACATTACACTAAAGTAATACCTACAAACTATATCACAAGTTACAAGAGATAGACACAAACATCTATATATTCCATTATTCAGTAAGATAACCAAATAGTTTATTCCAACTGAAGTTAAGTAATTAACACTCCAAATACTTTTTATAGATGATTGAACACAATTTTCTAAAAGTCTTTTAAATGTAATTTGCCAAATTTCTTGATTTTCAATAAAATCATTAGCAAATGTCCAATCCTAAACAATTACAATTGATTAGTATATTTGTATATAAAATACTATACATAATGTAATGAATATGCTTGAGATTGTTCATGATTTATATAGGATTGATCCAATATTTTGACATCATAATTAAATGCTAATTCCATTTCTTTATAGTGGATATTTTGGATTGATAAAGAAACAAAAGCTTTAAGCTCATCAATTACTTTAGTTGCTAAAAGCTTTTGAAACAATAGTTGCAGGCTGTATACATGAAAAATTATTTCTCTTATTTACATAATTTTCATTATTTTGTTCTTTTTCTAATCTTTCTTCAATTGCAAGAAATATATCCATAAGTGTATTATTTAAATTGAATAAAAGTTGTTTAAAAGCAGAATTAACTGATTTATAACATGATGTTGTTTGAATATCTGCTGTAAAAATATTAATACTGAATACACAAGCCTAAGAAGTTTTAGATGGATAAAGAACTTTCATAAGATAATTTGCTGTAGCTGGATACTTAATAAGTAAAGCAGACTAGCGATCTTTAAATATTTCCTGATCTAAACTGTTACGACATTTATAAAAATCTCTTTTAAATGGTTTAAATAATTCACCAAACTTAAATCTAAAACGTAAAGGTAAATTTTGTCCAATATGCCAAATGCAGTGTATATGAAATGCAGAAGGATATTTTAACTGAATAGCTATATCTATTCCAGAATCAGTATCTGTTACAAAAATTTTAGGTATTATTCCTATTGCATTTAACATGCACTGTAAAATCCAAGAATATGCATCTTTTATTTTTCAGTCTATTAGTGCTTGAGCCACAATTCGTGATTTCATATTGCTATCAATTGTAACAAAAAAAGAAAGTGCCAATTCATAATGATTTGTTTTTGCAGTATTATCATTAATAATTACATCACTAAATTAATACCAAACTTCAATTTGATTAGAAGTCATCCAAAAGATTTTTGTTAATGTATTTGTCTCATGATCCCAATCTTTAAAGATTATCCATTGAAGATGTACCAAAAGCTGTGATACATCATTACCTAATTGATCTTTAGTGTTTCGATATTTGTAAATTACCTTATAAAGATCTTGATTGTAAACTTTTCGATTATATTTTGCTTTCAGCATACACTTAATTTCTAAAGGTTTTAATTGACTATCCATTCAATATCCTTTAACATGGACTTTGTAAAAGCTTTATCAGCATTAAAACGGCATACTAAGGGATCTAAAACATATCCAAAATGCTCATTAAACAGTGTAGTAACAGAGATAATACCATTTGGATTATTTTTAATTGGCTGAAAGAGATTAACATGCCATTTGCAACCAGATCGATGTGTTTTTGATGGTTTAGCTTTATTTTTCTTTGTATCATTCTTGTATACTATCTCTTCATAGTAGCATAATCTTGTCTATTTTCTTCGTTTAGATTCTATTTTTTCTGACCTTCTTTTGCAAATATAAAACCCTTGCTTATGAGCCTATTTTTTAATATATTCAAATACAGCTTTTTAGATAAAAAATATTAACCCAACTTCTTAATGTTGAGTTCAATTCTGTATTATATGAAGTATTATTAAAATAATTTTCATTATTTTCATTGTTACTTGAATTACTGTCTTTAGAAATGTTTTTAAGAAATTCTTCAGTGAAAAGTTCATTATCAGAATTATCACTAGATATGGACTCAGTATCGCTCATTTTGTTTAAAAAATAAAGAAAAAGAAAGAAAAAAAGAAAAGAGTGAAGAGTGTTGTGAGAAAGAAAAAAGGGAAAGGATGAAGAGTATGAGAAAGAAAGATCAATATAAATTAAAATAGTTTAAAATAGTTTAAAAAAGTTTAATTGTATTTTAGTGTCATATGCATACAAAAAAAAATTATACAGAAATGCATAATATGCATTCTGTATAAAATCTAAATTAATAATAGATATACTTTTTACTGTCTAATTAGTATAGTTATATTTACTATAGTTGTGATGTATTGTGAAAAATAATCTAGAAAGTATTAATATAAATGTAATAATTTCTTTATTATTTTATTTATTATAAAAACTATACAACTTTATTTTTAATTAATGTTTATTTCTGTAATTTATTTATTTTCTTTTCTTTTATTGTAAATTTTTATATAAAAATTAATAAAAATAAAGGAACTATATTATATTTAAAATTGTTAAAATATGTCATTTAATTTTTCTTATTATTATTTATAAAGTATTTTTATTTATATAATCAAATAGAGTTTATATTAGTATTGACCAAAGTGAAATAATTTTACTTTTACTATAAGTCATATACAGTATACTATTAAAATAAAAATATTTGAACATTTTATTTTACAATATATTATAAAAGCAATTATAATAAATTAAATTTATGATAAATCAGGTTTAAATCTGCTATATTAAAATAATCAAAATATATCAGATTTTATTAGTAAATTATAATATTTTATAAGTTAGATTTGATTCTATATCAGTTATATCAAAAAAATTTTGATATATTAAATTTTTTTCAAATTTAATATTAATATATTTTTTTTAGCTAGTATTCTATATGAATCAATTCATAGTATGGGGTAAAAACATTTTTTGCAAATAATATTTGATCTAGCAGTCTAATTTCAATAATTTTTTTTATTTATTTTAATTAGAATAACAAGAATTATTAAAATTTTGAAACTTAAATTAAATTTAAATTGAATTTGAATTAAATTAAATTTGCAAAGAAAAAGTTTAATTTATATGGAATATTATTTTTAGTATACCTTTATATTATTATAATTTTTAAAAAAATACTTAATCTTAGTTAAAATTATTAATTTTAACTAATCATTTTATACTTTACTATTTTTTTTTTATTTTAATATTTTAATCAAAGTTTAAAAATAATTTTATATTTTATTATACAATCAACTTTCTTTATAGTTACTTTCATTATAATTATATTCTACTATATAGTCACACCAGTTGGAATTTATTATTAAAATCTATCCTATATATTCACAATCCATCCATAGTCACTATTAAAAATCTCATATTAAAAAGTACTATTTATAGTTACAGTTATATAAAGAATATAATAAATTGCTTATCATCTAATGATTATAGAAAGATATAATACAGCTCGTTAGAATTGACTTATTAAAATGAATTGAATGGTGATAATTTCATCTTTCTACTTTGCTAGTATTTACAGCCAGATTTTCCTTTACTTCTTATAAAGCATCTTCGGATTTATATCCTATCATCCTTAAGGATAATCATACTATTGAGTACTTAATTCCTCAAGTAGACAGCACCTTATATGAGGACATCCCCCATTGGGCCACTTTTAAGGCTGATTTGAAGCTAAGATACACTGTCTACTCATCTTTACACCTATTGCATGATACTAGTACTTAGTTATTATTTACTAACTTTATCAAGTACATATTGTCATAGAGGATTTTTATCAGGTAGCATTAAGGTTGCTTGCCAAAATCTAGGGGTTTAGGCAAGATGGCATTTCGCCGAAAAGCAAAATTCTGCCAAAACTATATTAAAGTTATATTAAAAAACTGGCGAAACTTTGGAGAAACGCGAAACTGCCAAAACTTATTATAAATGCCGAAACTGCTGAAACTCTGCCGAAACTATAATAAATTTATAGTAAAATTCTGATGAAACTAATCGTAGGATTTTGAAGAGGTTTAGACAAGCAACCTTAGGTAGCATTAACTATCTACATCAGGAAATTTGTTTAGGCGTAATTTAGTGTAATATTTCGAAGGTGGTGTAAAATTTCGAAATATTACACTAAAAACGTAATATTACAAAAGTTTACGCTCTTAAATTTGAATAATTATAGTAATTTAAAAATATCTCGCTATCTACTGGTCCAATCAAGACGATCTATGGCTCATTGGAATCAGCTCATCAAGACAGATTAAATGGTAGTAAATTCGCATTTCTACAGTTGATAGAACGCTCTATAGTATGCAGTAAAGTTTTAAATTAATAGAAAGTCATCTATCAAACGTAAAGATACGATTTTACTACCATTCGATTCGTCTTGATGAGCTGATTCCAATGAGCTATAGATCGTCTTGATTGGATCAGTAGATAGTGAGATATTCTTAAATTACTATAATTATTCAAATTTAAGAGCGTAAACTTTTGCAATATTACGTTTTTAGTGTAATATTTTGAAATTTTACACCACCTTCGAAATATTACACTAAATTACGCCTAAACAAATTTCCTGATGTAGTACCTTTCTATACCACTGTTATAAGTATGAAGTCTCATTCAAAAGCCACTACAGCCTGCGATTATCTAGCACTGATAGTACAGCTGTTTACCTCAAGTGGTATACTTTATAGTGACCACTCAGACAGAAAGTAGCAGGTATCTGTCCAGGATCACCATAGTAAGCTAGTATCCAGAATCACTTCTTAAGGTGAGTATCAACCACCAGGGATCACCAACCAGAATCCAAAGAATAGAAAATCAAATCCCATAATCATACTACCTATTCTGTGCATGAATACCTTAATTGGTCTAAGACCTAACAGAAGGTCAAACTACCACTAAGACATTGCACCTCCAGCTTTATCATCTAGGATAACCATCTAGCTATTACTAACTCTAAGCATATCGTGAAGTGATCACCTAGACAGGAAGTTCTCCCAAGGTATAGCAAAGACAGAACTGCACATATGCCAATGGCCTCATAGGAAACGTTAGAAGGACATCATGACCCTTAGTTAAAATGTGCAGCTTAACCATACACACTAATTTACCATAATGCAGTTCAACTATATATGCTAATCTCTATACCTTCACACTATTGGTTGTAGTGTCTGCAGTAAAATTCTTTTATTTTCATGATCATGGAAATTGAATCTGTGACCTTACCATACTCAGGTTATATGAAAAATGTCACCGCTTTAACAACTGTACTAGGGTGACTAAGGTTGCTTGCCAAAACCTCTCCAAAATCCTGTGATAAATTTCGGCAAGATTTTACTATATGTTTACTATAGTTTCGGCAGGGTTACGGCAGTTTTGGCAAATGGGAGTTTTGGCATTTTGGCAAAGTTTCGGCAGGATTTTTAATATGATTTAATATAGTTTCGGCATTTTCTGTATAGGTTTCGGCAGTTATTAAGAAAGTTTCGGCAAGCAACCTTAAGGGTGACCAACCCTAGTTTTATTGTTTCATTTTTACTTTGCTAGTGTTTACGACCAAGCTTTCTTTTACTTCTTTTAAGGCATTCTTAAGCTAATATCATTCCCAATAATAATTATTATACCAAGTACTTATTTCCTCAGGTAACAGTACCACAGATGAGAACATTCCTTATTAGGCCACTTTTAAGACTAATTTGAAGCTAGGAATATACCACCTACTCATCCTTAACTTATTGCATAATACTAGCAGTTTCATCCTTTTATTTTGCAGTATTTGTACAGCCAGACATCCCATACTCTTATAAGTCATCTCGTGTCAGTATTCTATCATTTCTAAGGGGTAACTATTAAAACAAGTACTTAATTTCTTAGGTAACAGCACAGTATATGAGAACATTTCCCATCAGACCACTTTTAAAGCTAATCTGAAGCTAGAAATACGCTACTTACTCATCCTTACACCCATTGCATGATACTAATACCCAATTTATTTTACAACCTTTAGAGAGCACCTACTTTCATAGAGGACTTTTGACAGGTAACATCAACTATCTAGTACCCTTTCATACTACCATTTTAGATATGAAATCTCACTCAAAAGCCTACTATAAATTCCACGATTACTCAGCATCCGATTTGTGGTATCAATCACCAAAGAGATCACTAACCAGGATCCCAAGAAGTGGAGTAATCAAACCCCCATAACCATGCTACCTGTTCTACGTACGAATACTTTAGTCAATCTAAAACCTAACAGAAGGTCAAACTACTACTAAGACATTGCACCCTTAATTTTACTATATATCTAGGACAACCATCTAGCCATTACTGACCCTAAGTGGTATCGTGAAGCGACCATCTGGACAGGAAGTCCCTCCAAGGTATAGTAGTGACCTCAAGGACAGGACTGTGCATATGCCAATGACCTTATAGGGAACGTTAGAAGAACACCATGACCCTTAGTTGAAAGTTTTATTTTTTTATAATTACTGGCTGATAAGATATTTAACAAAATGTTGAAAATCAGCATTTTAATATTTTTTGATTTATATTAATAGGATACCACTATATAATATAATTTATATTATATGGTAGTATTCCACTTGCTTTAGATTATATTATCACCATATGATCTAAATACCACCATATAATCTGGATATTACCATATGATCTAAATATCACTATATAATCTAGATACCACTATATGATTTAAATAATATAATCTAATTATTACCATATAATCTAAATAATATAATTTACATCAGGAAATTTGTTTAGGCGTAATTTAGTGTAATATTTTGAAGGTGGTGTAAAATTTTGAAATATTACACTAAAAACGTAATATTACAAAAGTTTACGCTCTTAAATTTGAATAATTATAGTAATTTAAGAATATCTCGCTATCTACTGATCTAATCAAGACGATCTATAGCTCATTAGAATCAGCTTATCAAAATGGATCGAATGGTAGTAAAATCGCATTTCTACAGTTGATAGAACGCTCTATAGTATGCAGTAAAGTTTTAAATTAATAGAAAGTCATCTATTAAACGTAAAGATACGATTTTGCTACCATTCAATTCGTCTTGATGAGCTGATTCCAATGAGCTATAGATCATCTTGATTAGATCAGTAGATAGCGAGATATTCTTAAATTACTATAATTATTCAAATTTAAGAGCGTAAACTTTTGTAATATTACGTTTTTAGTGTAATATTTCAAAATTTTACACCACCTTCGAAATATTACACTAAATTACGCCTAAACAAATTTCCTGATGTAATTACCATTATATAATCTTTCTTACTATCTGTATTTTTTTTTACCACCATATAATCTAACTACTACTCACCATTTAACTTAACTACTACTATATAATCAAAATATCACTTTTTTCTTCTTGTTTCTAAGTTTTTTACATATGTTGAAAGGCTTGTTTACTATATTAACAAGATTTAAGATGCTCAAAAATTTAATGGATATTCAAATGTTTTTTAATGACCTTTTATTCTTTTGATTTGTGGTTATACTAATTCAGGAAAAACTAATGAAGTTCTTAATCTTGTGCTCAGAAATAAGCTTTATCAAATATTTAATGAGAAGAAAGAAGAGACGTGTTATATCAAGTGTAATGATCTACTTTTAATCAGCCACTAATTCAAAAAGTTGAAATATATGTATTTCAAATCAGCATTCCAGATAATTGTGAAATATTACATTTTGAGCTTTGAAGCCTAATAAAATCCCTAAGGTAGATTCTTTTTCTCCAGCCAGATAGAGGTACAGCAACTATATTCAAAGATGTATGTGCTGATCTGAAAAAAGTGCAGAAAAAAATCATCTCCTATTTTGTTGAGGGACAACATTATAATATCAGTTCTATATATGTATTCTAGAGTTACTTTGACTGTCCAAAGATAATATGAAAAAATCTCACATATATCTGCCTATTTAACAGATCGTGCACTATAGACGAGCTAGTCAGAATTATGTGTCAATATGCTAATGACTGGCGCAGCGTAATTAAGATTATTGATAAGGCATTATGTAAGCAAAAATTCATTGTTTTTGATTTAACTGTACTTCACAAGCATTCGCATCAGGTATGGTTTAGTTGGAATCAAAGTTTGGAAAAAGTGTCTTAGTTAATGAGTAGAATTTTTCCTCAAAACTATTGAGTAAGATGAAATGTATATTTTTCCTGATTTCTAGATTATATTCAGATTCACTACGGCTCTTCACCCATAATTTCCTTTCATGAGTGCTTGAATATGTTTCCAGTTTTATAGTCACATCAGGACCCTGAAGAATACATATAATACTCCAATTTTGTATAAACTTACTATGTAATTTCTTAATAGTTAAAATAGCAGTTACGCAAAAAGTCAGATTTTTATTTGCATAACAATAATGATTTTTACTATAAGTAAGATTTTCATGTTAATGAATATTAGAATTTTTTTTTATATGTTTAAAGTTTTTTTTTATTTTTTGTTTAAAAAATTTTTAAAATATTTTTTAATAAAAAGTTTTTTTGTTTGTTTTAAAAAACACTTGAAATATTTTTTAATAGAAATTGTTTTTTGTTTGAGAAGTTTTTAGGGGTTTGTTTAAAGACTTTTTTTTAATAGAAATTAAGAAATTTTTTTAAAATTCATTTACAAATCAAAAAAAATACATTTTATTACATATCTTGCATTGGTCAGAATAGTCCATTTCGTCCAAATTTCAAATTGACGAATGTTGGACGAAAGTTGGTCTAAATTTGGCCAATCATTGCCAAAAAAATCGTTAAAATTATTATGGATGATTTGCACAGTTGGCAATCACAAATTGGCAAAAATTCATTAAAAAATTGGAAATAAACTATTCGTCAACTTTTACTAGACATTCGTCCAAATTTCAAATTGCCAAATGTTGGACGAAATTAAGTCTAATTTTGTCTAATTGTTAATGATTTTATGTATTTAGCTTATTTTTAATTTTGTAATAACAATCAATTGATTAAATTTTATTATTTCGCTTTATTAAAATTACATATTAAAAATTATCATATTAAATATCTAATATCTACATTCTACAGTATCAGTCTATTTACACCTACCATTTACCATTTACCATTTACCATTTACCATTCACCATATATTGTCATCTACTACCCATTATCCACCATCCATCGTCCACCATTATCTACCATCATCCACTCATCCAAAATTATCTACAACTTACTCTATCTGACAAAAGTACAAAAGAGAAACTACAAAAAAAAAAGAAATGGTTAGTAAACCGTTATTATTACAATAAAAAAAGGTCAAAGTTTTGATGATTCAAAACCTACCTATTCAATAAAAATCCAAAGACAAATCTACAAAAAAAAATAAAGAAACGGTTAGTAAACTGATTTTTTAATAAAAAAAATTTAAGTTTCAAAATATTTCAAAACTTACCCAACCAAAAATCCAGAATGGAAACTTACCCATATATCTAAAGCCTAACCAAAAGTCGAAATCTACAAAATAGAAAAAAAAATTAAAATAAAATTTAAAAAAAATCCTTTTTTAAAATAAGTTTCGAAGTTTCACTTTGCCCAAGAACCGAAAGTCGAAATCTACAAAATAGAAGAAAAAATTAAAATAAAATTAAAAAAATACTTGTTTTTAAAAAAAGTTTCAAAGTTTTAACTTCAAAATTTACCGGTATTACAGAAAGGAGTATAGTCGGGTCAGCGTGATGAGTAGAGTATGGTGACATTTTGCGGTGTGTAACATAAGGGGTGTGAACCATACGCAGGTGATGTATAGCATCTCGGCCCATTCCAAATCACGTGTTTGGCCCATCGTGTTATTTATCACTTGAGTAAACTGTCACATAGAGTTCCATACTCTACTCATCACGCTGACCTGACCATACTCCTTTCCGTAGCACTCGAAATTTACCCATATATCCAAACCCAAGAACCGAAAGCCAAATTCTACAAAATAGAAGAAAAAAAATTAAAAAAATAATTAAAAAAAAATAATTTTATTTAAAAAGTTTCGAAGTTTTACTTTGAAACTTACCCATATATCTAATGTCCAATAACCAAAGGCCAAAACCTAAAAAAAGGAAAGGAATGGTTATTAGTAACCGTTCTATAATATTAATAAATAAATAAATAAATAAACTAAGATTCGTATTTATGAATCTTGGTTCCTCCATTCATCGTTGGTTCATCTATTCATCAGAAATCCATCTGAACCTATAAAAAAAGAAAGGAACGGTTAGTACCTGTTCTAAAATAATAACATATCGGCTGATTGGAAAAATTGGGCCTGATTTTGTATCACTAAATTTTGTTATGTGTAACACAAATCATAAGATCTAGTGGTTTAAAATTTTTGTCAATCCCTAAAACTCCATTCTATTTTTATGAACACCCTGAATAAAAAAAACTTTAATATGTAAAACACTAAGGAACCCATCAACTAAGCAAGGAATCTATCAATAAATTTCAAGTAAGTAACTAGAAGAAAAATCAATATAGTTGCTTTTTATTTTTAAAAACGCGTTAATTTTATAAATATTTCGCTTAAGAAACTTTCATTTTTATATTTTTTATAGCAACATTTGCCGAACGATTTGTACTTATGTTATCAACTTCAAATAACACGCCTTGCAACAAGTTTGAATGTAGAATATGTGGGAAAATTTATAAAAGAAATTCGGGTTTAACAAGGCATATGGCAACAATTAAAGATGCTAATAGTGTAAAACCAACTGTATATGATTTACCAGGAAAAGCAATTGAGAAGACATGACAAATTTGGTTTATCATATAAAGGAAAAACTAAAACAACATTCAAGGCATGTTGGTAACGTTTATATTATGATTAGCTGTACTGAGAGTCAGTTTTTTGGTGTTTTCAAAGGGCATATACATAATTATTATCCAAAAACAGGGAATTATAAGTGTATGTTTAAAGGCGTTGATTCTTACTCTACTCTATCACATATTTTAGGGGATGATAATTGGGGAGCTAAATATTTTTTACATCATCAAAAAACATTCATTTTATCATATTAATTACCATCAAATCCATGTGATTCTAAAGAATCATACCAATGTCAAGAGTCAGATCCTCTTCAGAAACCTGATCCTCTTCAACATCATACATTAATAAATACCACTGAAAAGGCTAGGAAGCAACGAACTCGCAAACCAAGACCTGTGCAAATTATTATTGGCTGGAAAAGAAAATCAAAGTCAGATGTACGTAATATTATATATTCATCAGGATTTGTTTTTATAAAATTTACAATTTTACGCACAAGAGTTATAGAATATCTCAATTAATATATAGAAATATAGTATATAGAAATATCAAAATCAAAAGGTGTACAGTCAACTCTCTTTATAGTCACACATTTGGGACAGTCCATATTTGGTGATTATAAAGAGATGTGACTATATAAAAAATTTCTTATATTAGTATATCATAATTCCGGCCAAAAATTAACATAATTTTAGCCAAAATTATACTTAAAACTTTATTGTATCGTAACTCAGCCAATATTAATCGTAGAGAAATGATCTTACCGCCACTCGATTCGTCTCGATGAGACGGTTCTAATGGTATAAAATACATCAAAATCCAATCACTAGATTAATTTCTGAAGTTAAAAAAATATTAATGGTTTTTGTGTAATAACTCTGCCAATATTGATCCTAGAGAGACGATCTTACTACCATTCGATTCGTCTTGATGCGACGAATCTAATGGTATAAAATACATCGAAATCCAATCACTAGATCAATTTCCGAAATTAAAAAATATTAAATGGTTTTTAAGTAGTAACTCCGTCAATATTGATCACAGAGAGATGATCTTACCACCATTCGATTCGTCTTGATGAGGGGATTCCAACGAGCTATTAATCGCCTTTTTATAATCACTAGGTACCGAGAAATTCAGCAAAACGTTAAATGGCGCAGTAAACGTAAATCAAGAAATATAATAATGCCGATGCTTAACATTTTGTTGAATAACTCATCAGCCAGTGGTCATGAAAGGATAAAACTACCACCATTCGATTTGTCTCAGTGAGACGATTCTAACAAGCTATGGTACATCTTTGTACGATTATTAGATGCCAAGTTATTTAATATATTCTTTATATAACTGTGATTATAAATGGTTCTTTTTAATATAAGATTTTTGAGGATAGGTGTGATAGTGACTATAGATAGATTGTGACTATAATGGGAGTGACTATAGAGGGAGTTGACTGTATATGATAAGAAAATGTGAAAACAAACATTTAACATAGAAATAGCGAAATTAATGTAATAAATATATTTTTTAAAAAAAAATTAAATAAAAAATCATTTCAAATAAACTAAGATCTTTGAAATTTATTATAATTCATTAGAATACATGATATTTTATTAAAAAATACATGAGTACTTATATCGCAATGATACTTTTTTCTGTGACTTAGTTTTCCTTTTTTTCTCTATATTTTTTATTCTCAATTCTAATATGAAATAATTTACTTGACGCGTAAACGTTTTGGTAATTGAATTGAATCAATTTCATCATGAATATTAAAATATAAAAGCCTATTTTCATGTTCAAGTATATTTACAATTGCTGATTTTCTTTCTTTTCCATTACCGCCATCTTTTGTTGTTTTTTTAAAGAAAAATAAAACTTATTGGTGGTTTTTGTTTTCAACTGCTGAGCACGAAAATGCAGATAAACCAAAATGGTGATGAATGCGTATCATTTCTGGGATATGGTATACCAAAACATGCATATATGGCGTTATGTCACTCGCCTGATAAAAATAGTTGGAATCCAAAAATTGATGCAACCATGCAATTGCACTATTAGAAAACTCTGAAGCATTCGTCTTTGGATCTTTCATTGCCTTGTGAAGTAAATAAAAATTATCCCACAAATTACAAATTTGGGTTGCTCTAGAAGTTGGTAAAAGTTTAGCTAAATTGAAATGTTGTAGAATGGCTAATTTATCCTGCCCCGTTAAAGAAGTGTATTGCCAATTAGTTGAATTTATTTCAAGCCAAAAATGAAATTTAACATTAATATATCTTATTTCTTCAACTATTACAGCTCTTGCTTTATCTTTCTACGTGTTTCTAGATTTAAGCTCATCAATTACTAGCCGTCAAAGAACATCTGTAATGCGTAACATTACATGCAGCTCATCTGGAATCCAATTTTGTAACGGAATCATATCAAAGATTGCTGATCAAATATGGCCTTTATAAAATGTATGATCTAAACAAATTTGATCTATACTTTTACTAATAGTCCATTTATATAAGAAATCACCCTTTTGCTCTTTTGATACTTCGCATCATGGACAAAAATACTTGCTATTTGCTGCATTTATCTCCAAGCAAATTGCCAAAAACTTCCAATCTGACGAAAAATACAATTCAATCTTCCATTTTACACCCTGATCATATTCTAATCCTTCTTCTTTTAACTTTCTCAATTCTACAATTAATGGATCCAATATAATGTGTAAAGTTTCATATTTTTCAATGCCAGGATATAAAACTATAGTGTAATGATTTTCTGGCTGATGCAAATTATCAATATCATTAAGAATTGAACACGTGACCATTACTTGTTTAACCTTTCTTCTTACATTACGCCTATCACCAGAAATTCGTAAATGAATTATAGGATTTGTTATATCCAATACTTTTCTTTTAAGAAGACCTGGTATCAAATATTTTAAAATGTTAATAATATCTCGTCTTCCTCCTTTTCCAATTGATTGTTGCACATTATCAATAACATCTGAATTATTAATATGTATTTCTGAATTTACAGGATCATTGGGTAGTGATGGTTCTAAATTTACAAGCGAAATTGGTATAATTTCCTTCATTTCATGAGTAATTTCTTTTCTTTCTGCAGAAACTTTCCATTCACGTGGTAAATCTTGACTGATTGAAGCTAAAGTTCTATAACTTTCACACGTTATTTGACTTTTATCACATACTTGAACAGCAGCTCTTGCTTTCCATTTTGTTTCTTCATTATTTTCCTCACCAATGCTAAAATGAAAAGATTTTTCTTTAATATTAAATTCAATAGACTTTAAATTGGGATTATTCTTTAAATAACAATTTTCTTTCACCACTTGATCAAATATTGTACATACAGAATTTGCAATTTTTTTTACTCAATTATTTTGTCCAGTTGAAGTTAAATTATCAAATTATTTTAAAATTGTTGCTCGCTGATGACTATCTCTTACTTGTTGAAGTACTTCTAAATAAAGACCAAAAAAATGTGGTCCTGAATAACGCGTTTTTTTTTCTGGATTTAAAGCCTAATTTAAAAAATTATTTATTACATTAATAACAAATTTAAATTAATAAAACAAATTAACAGATTAATTATATATACCTTAGCATATAAAACTGCTGCATCTGAACTTGATTTTTCTGACTTTACATGGTATTGAATTTTTTCCACATATTTAATTAAACACCTGACTGTTTGTAATTTCTTAGGTTTTCCCCAACTAGTTTCAACTTCATAATTATCAGGAATTCGAAAACTTTGACCTTTTGTATATTTAAGATAAGTAGCAGGTGGATAATATCCTTCTTCAATAATTTTATAGGTATAGCTTCGTCCAGGTTCAGAATATTGAATAATAGATTTCTTAGGATAGTTATGAATTTCAGTGGGATTTTTTCTTTTAAATAGTTGGTCACTATTTTCCATTTTTTTTTTCAAAGATTTTTTTTAATCAAAATTTTTTTACATCTTAAAAGTATGAACACATAAATTCCCAATAAAAAATATATATTTATTATTATAACCAATTAAAATACGTAAAAGATAATCTATTTATAGTAAAATTTATATAACTTTTAATTACCCCCTAAAAAAATTAGGGCACTTTTTTGATTAGCTGATATGATAAAAAAAAATAAACCAAGATTTGTACTTACTTACGAATCTTGGTTCCTTTTCTTCTGATCTTCGGAAGTCAACCCGAAACCTAAAAAATAAAATAAAGGAACGGTTAGAAACTGTTCATAATAAAATAAATAAATAAAAGTTAGATTCGTACCGTCTTTATGAATCTTTGGGTATTCTGTTCTTCAGAAGCCCATCTGAGACACCCAAGACCTAAAAAAAATAGAAAAAGAACAGTTAGAAACCGTTCATAATATTTTTAAAAAAAATAAAAAATCAAAATTCATAGTTACTTACAAATCTTAATTTTTCGTTATTTTTCGGAAACTCATAAGCCCACCTTAACTTATAAAAAAAAATATAAGAACGGTTAATAAACCGTTTGTAATAATAAACAAAGAAAGGAAAAAAATAAAAATTCTTATGAATCTTTGGATTTTTGTTCTTCAGAAGCAGGACCCCGAACAATATATATATAGGTCAGATAAAAAATTCAAAATTTACTAAGGTCAATAAGCAAATATTTTTCATGTCTGCTAAGCAAACTTTTATCTAACCCATAAATTTTTTACACTGCTAAGCAACTTATTTTATGACATATATATATTTATATATAATTTTTTTTATAAAATATGTATATAAAAAAAACTAAAAAAACAAAAATTTTTGAAATAATGTATGAATAAAGCTATTATTATTTTTTTGTAATATTACAACTTATAAATGTTTCTTATTAATATTTCGTATATCTGTTCTGTGACTTCAGAGCGTAATTTAGGCACTTTAGTCAAAGGAAACATCCAAAATCTTCTTAAGTAAAGTTGTTCAGCAGGTTCGAATCTACTTATATATAAATTTTTATTATGATTGAATAGATATTTATGGATTTATTCATGTTTTTTGTAACGCTACCAATACGCGGAATTTTTATTTTTAAAATTTACTGTAAAATTTGTCAAAAAAAATATTTTTAAAAAATTTTCTAAGTAAAAATGAAATAACTTTTATTGATTATTACAAAAATTATAGTGTAAAATTATAAAAAAACAGAAAAACACTTATTTTTCCCTTCCCATCCACCCATTGCTCTCATTTTAAATATATATTTTTTAAATATTACACGGACACGTATATGATTTATGATTTTAATATTACGCAGATGCGTATTTGTTTTATCAAAAACACAGTACACGATCACGTCTAAAAATGTTTCCTGTATTACATATACAATTAACTTATTCTTAGTATTAAAAATAGTAAATTTTTTTTATACAAACATGTTTATAATTTTGTTTACATATTTTATTAGATTTTTTTAATGTGAAAATGTAAATATATATTATATTATATATATATATTAAAAAATTCTATCCTGCTACACAAATATATATCTGACTATTAATAATTTAATACTCTGCTATGCATAATTATATCTGACTATTTAAAAATTATGTTATCAAATAAGCAATAATAAATCTCACATAGGAAAAATTTTTATATGTTGGTTAAGCAAACTCAAAACCTACCTTTATATATATTGTTTGGGGTCCTAGAAGCCCACAGAAACCTAAAAAAAGAAAAGAACAGTTATTAGTAACCATTCATAATATTTTTTTTAAAAAAATAATAATAAATAAATCAAGATTCGTATTTATTTACGAATCTTGGTTTCTCTGTTCTTCGGAAATTGAAAGGCCACCCAAAGCTATAAAAAGAAAAGAACAGCTATTAGTATAAACCGTTCATAATATTTTTTAAAAAAATAAAAAATAAAACCAAGATTCATGTATACTTACGAATCTTAGTTTTTTCCATTTTTGGAACTCAAAAGTCCATCCGAACCTATAAAAATAAAGAAAAGAATGGTCATTAATAACCGTTCATAATATTCTTTTTAAAAAAATAAAAAAAGTAAGATTTGTACTTGTACTTACGAATCTTTGGGTTTTCATTTTTTGGAAGCCCACTGAACCTAAAAAAATAAAGAAAAGAATAGTTATTAGTAACCATTCATTAATAAAATTAAAAAAAAAACAAAAAAATAAACCAAGATTCGTATATACTTACGAATCTTGGTTTTTTTCCGATCTTCAGAATTTGGAAGTCCACCGAACTTAAAAAAAAAGAAAGAATAGTTATTAATAACCGTTTGTTATTAATATTACCGAAAGAACTACCTAAAAAAACCTGAAATATTGGAACCGAAGTGGTCTATAAAAAAAAATTGTCAAAAAAAACCTACAAAAAGAAAATCAAAAGCGAACATCAAAAGTACCTATAAAAAAGAAAATCAATAAATCAGAAGTAACCTACAAAGAAAAATCCAAATTTCAAGTTCGAATCAAAGCATCTACAAAAGAGCAAATACGAATTGGCTATTGTTCCAAGTAGAAGTTGAACCTGCACCTTATGATTGAATCATATGCTCTACCATCGAACCTTCGGGATATAATGGTAAAATGCTATTCTTTCAAAACTCCCAAATTCCAAAATTGAAGCGTACTTACAAAAGAAAAACTTCTTTACTGATAGAAGTTAAACTCAAGTCTGGAAACTGAAATGAACTGACCTACAAAAAAGAAATTCCAAGTCCGGAAACCAAAATGAACTGACCTACAAAAAAGAAATTCCAAGTCCAGAAACCAAAATGAAAATAAATTCCAAGCCCAAGTCTGAAAACTGAAACGAAGAAACCTACAAGATAAAAAAATTTCAGAAACTGAAATGAATGACCTATAAAAAATAAATTTCAAGTCTGGAAGTCAAAAATGTTCAAGTTCGAGAGTCAAAACGAAGAACCTACAAAATAGAAAATTCTGGTTCGAGAGCTGAAATGGAACAACCTATAAAGGATATTATTGTCCTAAGCAGGAGTCAAATCTGCACCTTACAACTGAATTGTATACTCTACTATTGAGCCTTCAGGACACAAGTCAAAGGTCCAAATAGAAGAAACCAGACTGAAATAACCTACGAAAAAAAAAAATAAGTCCAGAAGTCGAAATAAATCGAAGTGATCTACAAAAATAAATTCCAAGAAACTACAAAAAAACGAACTCAAAAAAGAGTCCAAACCTGATTAAAAAGAAACTAATTTAGACTTTTATGGCAAAAGTCTATTTAAATCTTAAGGGGTCGAATGTAAATCATTACTAATTTAAGTTTTACTTTTTTAACAAGTATTTGGCTATTATTTAGATAGTTCAATATTTTTAATTTTGTTCAAGGTTGTTAAAAATTGTCAAGTTATTAATAAAAATTGATCAAAAAAAAATATTGGTTGATTTATAGTTTTTTTTTATATTACAACTCAACCAAAAATTAACCAAAAATCAACCAGTTGATTTATGCTAATTTTTTTTTTGATTTTTATAATTAGCCGAATGTTTAACGAATCACATAATGACGATGATGAACTTTTGACGAAAGGTATTAATGCTGAAAGAAACGATTTTAACCAGTATTGGCATCTAGTGATCATAGAGAGACAAAACACAGCTTATTAGATTTGTCTCAATAAGACGAGTTGAATAGTAGTAGTTTTATATTTCTAGGTGTGATAGATGCCGAGTTATGTGATAAAATGTAAAAATGCATAGTGGACGAAAATACAAAGTGCTAATGTGTGGTATAGCTTAACATCTATCATACCTAGAAACACAAAACTACTATTATTCAATTCGTCTTGTCAATATAAATCCAACGAGCTGTGTTTCATTTTTTTATAATCACTGAGTGGTGAGATATATAACAAAATGTATTTTCTTTTATTTTGTAGTATAGTTCTAATTATTCTTTATCAGAAGATACTGTAGAACTTTTTTGCCTAAGCCTGTTTGATTTAAACCTTGATGTATAAACAGAAGAGAATTATTAACAATTGTGATATTCTAAAAAAATAAAGAAAATAAATTAGCTTTTTTTTCAATTCTAGTTAAATAGTTTTAATGAAATTATACCTTCAATACTAATAAAGCTTCCACAAATGTGTTAAAATTTCTGCATCAGTTAGCTGTACCAGAATTATAATCGAGCGTAGATGGTAAAGATGCTAAACATCATCCATATCTTTAATAAGAACGCTCAGATGCATCATTTCTCCTGTAAGATAATCTTTAATCTTAGAATTATCAAATAATTAACCAAATATAAAAAGAAAGAAGCATACCTGCCACTTGGATTCTGAGAATCCCAAATTCATCTTTATTAGGTTGTGAATATATGCCATACCATCATTCATTTCTCGCCATAGGCCATAGCTTAATTTTATCATTTTCTTTTTTACTATCAATGCATATCAAGTGTGAAGATTCTGTAAAAATGAGTTCATATAATTTTTTTTTCCACTCTATTATATACATAATATCTGGTCATTTTTCTTGTTTTCCTCTTCTATCCACACTAGCTATACTTTAACACTTGGTCCTAAGTATAAATAAATATTAATTTATAATACCACTTGAACATAGTCTATCAAACTTACGTGCTAATAAAGGCTGATTTTCTAATTGGGATCTTTTTCAGTGCAGAGTGGATAATAGAAATAATTATATCTGTTATGTATGTTTCCTCACTTTGAGATTTAGCATTCTGAGGTTCAAAAGCAGGATTTTTTCAAATGTTACTTCTAAAAGATTTAAAAAAATATTACGGTTAATATGTGGTGATTATAAATTACTAATATAAGAAACACTTACAATGTATCTAGAATTTCCTCTGTAACTTGCAGTAAATCCTTTTCTGTTTTCTTTCAAGTACTGGTATATGATAACTTTTCTGGAAATTCATCAATATTCTCAATTCTGAAATCTTTTACAAAAGTTTTACATTTCTCTTAGATAATTGGTAAAAGTATTGCTTGCATATGTTGGGCCAGTTTTATGAAACTTTGACGTGCTGTTGATGTCAAATCTTGTACTAAATTAGAGTTATCACTTATTACCTAACTGGCAAGCAGTTTCTGCCATATTAAATTATCAATATTTACTTTTTTTAATAATTGATGCATTTCTACAGCAAGCTGGGATGATTTTTCCTATAAAAATGGAATATAAACTTTTTTAAGTTTCCTGCCTAACTCACTAATATCTATTATAATATTACCTTAAGTTTGGATTTCAAGTCATGTATATTTTTTACGATTTTTTCTTTACTAATAGAATTTTCTATTATCTTTAAAATCTCAATATCTTTAAAACTGCGGACACCTTCATAAGTTATGTCAAACTGGCGTGTAAAAAAAAATATTATATTAGTCTTTGATGATGATATGAAATTTTAATACTATAAGCTCACATCATCAGAATAATATAACAAAGTTGCCATCTCTGTGTAGCCTACATATTGTAAGCAACTCCGCTTTTCATATATGGACTTCTGAAACTTGCAAAATTAAAGTCAAAGTACTCCCATACGTCTGTGGAGTTGAATCCAGTACTAGTCAGCTAATGGATACCCAGGGTTTTCCCAAAAATTACAGTTGAATGGATTCCTCATTAACTAAAGCACACAATGTAAAAGTGGGGGTTTAAGGACCGAAGGTCTGGCCCCCACTGAAATATTGTGTGTATGGGTCACAGAACGTTAAAAACAATATTGATTTTTCTTATTATATTAGAAGAGCTTCTAGCAGTTCTAGAATCTTAATTTCGATATTATATTTCTTAATTCTGTGTGGATTCTCCAACTTCAGAAAGCATATTGATTTTTATTATTATATTAGAAAAGCTTCTATCAACTCTAGAATCTTAATTTCTATATTAACTTTTCGTTATATTTATTAAACCATATGAAAAAATAATATATCAGAAAACCGTTCTATGCAATAGTCATTTCATTAAATAACATATTTTTATATTAAGTTATACGAAAAAAAATAAGTCATACAAAAAAAAATAAATCATATGAAATTTCTGTCCCAATTCCCCATAATAAGTTATGCGAAAAAATCAGTCCCAACTTTTCCATAATAAATCATATGAAAAAATATATCAGAAAAGGATTCTATGCAAGCTAGCTCCTTAACTAGCATATATTATTTTAAATCATACGGAAGAAATAAGTCATACGAAAAATTATTCCAACTCTTCCCAGAATAAGTCATACGAAACATGTATATCAGGAACAGTTTCTACGACACCTAGCAAAAATTTTTGTCCCAACTCTTCCAGGTCATCTGATCTTTGCACATACGATCTGAAGGATCCAAGTTAGCACCACAGAGCGACCTGGAGTATCCGAGCTGTCATAACTGTCAGCGAAACTGTTACTCGGCTAGGATATAGGCTTCTATTAGTTCACCAGTTTCAGGCCAGCTTGAATGCCTGAATTATTACGCCCAAACTTCTGGCCAGAATAATGCGACCGAATTTATACTGCGCCTTCAGTCTCAGAGCACTTCCCCGCTACTATCGAGCAACTATCAAGCAACTATCAAGAGCAATATGCTTTCCCATTGCTTTCGATGATTTGCCCTAGATATGTCTTGAGAAGTCTTTTCGATCATATCCGTCCCATTTGTTTGCCGGAAGTGCACCATGTTGCAACCTGACTATTGTCTATTAGTTGTCGGTATAATTATGTGGTGGATAAATTCATGCGAGCGTAGCGCCTCTCCGGCCAGTCAAGCAAGCGCTGAATGGTCCTGTGAATTCCATGTTCGAGGTTGGCAGAGGTGCATTTGTTATGCCCATGGCCCGTTTGATTACCTGAAGTGCGCCATCTTGTAACCCATCTATCTAATGCCTATTTGTTGCCGGTAAAAGTATGGCAATTTGTTGATTTAGACTAGGCCCAAAATTGTATAGCTGGTTTGCGTTAATGAGGGCATCCTATACCTGTGTATATATCTAGAAAGATGAAGGCTTCTGCCAATATTTAATCCATAATTACGGGCCTTCACATTTTGATATATATCCACGTCTAAGGGGGAAATAATTAATTGAATAAAAAATTATATAAGTATGTAATAGCGTGAAAGTAAGAGATAACATCATGATTAGAAAATCTAGAAGTGATAAAAAAGATACAACTTGTAAACGTTGTGGTAAAATGTGTGTAAATCCAAATAAACTTCGTGAACATCTTAGACGAAAAAATCTGTGCAAACCATTATCAGAGATAACTGCTTCTATTCAAGTTCCCATTCAAGTACCCATTCAAGCACCCATCCAAGAGGTTATCCAAAAATCTGCTATTAATGATACTCCCTTCAAAAATCCTAAAATCGAATGGATTTATCAGGATATAAAAAGAAAATTAGGCATTTTTAAAAACTTACAACAGGAAACAAGTTCTGTGCACTAAGAACTTCGATAAAGCGTTTTTTACTTTGCATTTAAAAAGAGGGTAATTAATAGACTTTTATACAGGTGTTGCCGATTAAATCAAAATGGAGTTCGTTTCTAAATTCAGCATTCGATTATTTATAACGGGATTTTGATAGAAGGAGAGGGGTTATATAGATAAGAAAGGGTTGTAGCCGAAATTTGTAAAGAAATATTTCCAGAAAGGTTGTCAGAGGCAACAGGTGATGATACTAATACCCCTGTTCAAACTCCTGAACCTGAACTACAAATAACCGTTCAAGACTTTGCCCCTAAGCCAGAACTCATTCACGGAAGAAAGTATATTACCAAAGAGGAAGCCAAAGCTTGGGTTAATCCAAATGCACGAAAACCCAGAGAGCGAATTAAGACATGGGGAGCAAAATTGCAAAAACGTTGGAAAGAATTAGATCTAGGTGATGAGCCAATTGAGGTAAATCAGTAAGGTTGCTTGCCAAAACCTCTCCAAAATCCTGCGATAAATTTCGGCAAGATTTTACTATATGTTTACTATAGTTTCGGCAGGGTTTCGGCAGTTTCGGCAAATGGGGGTTTCGGCATTTCGGCAAAGTTTCGGCAGGATTTTTAATATGATTTAATATAGTTTCAGCATTTTCTGTATAGGTTTCGGCAGTTATTAAGAAGGTTTCGGCAAGCAACCTTAGGTAAATGATCTAGATGGTTGTAAAATGCTCTTTCATGATCTTGAGCAGTATGATCCAGAGGCAGTTCGCCTATCTACATTAAAAGAGTTAAAGAAATATGAAAAGATATTAGAGTCTGAAGGCGGTCCTGGACCTAAAACACAATCATTTAGGGAAGGTAATAATTTGATCAATAAAGAATTTGAGCGCTTAGGAGAAATTAAGGGGCCCAAAAGGTCAGAAAAGGATTTAGAATTTAGAGAACAAGAAGAATTGGAAACAGCAGTTAAAAGAAGAGCTATAGCCGTACATCATGTAAAAGTTCCCAAATCCCATCCAGATAATGGAAGTGATATACGAAAAATGTTAGAAAGCCGAAGAAAACAGTTTAGAGAAATACTTGAAAAGGAATTCGATAAACGTGAACAATTTAAGTTCGCTCTATGTTCTCTTACCAAATTTTTTATAGATGATAAACCTGGGAATGAAAAACAGGAAAAAAAGAATTCACGAACTGACTGGCTTAGAAATAAACAAATTATAATTTATAATAGAAATGAAATAGATGATTACTTAAGCAATGCTTTCGAACAAATCCTATACTAAGTGGAGGAAAGAGGAAATAAGACTAATTCTTGAGAATATATTTGGGCAGTAATTAAGGTTGCTTGCTGAAACCTAGGGGTTTAGGCAAGATGGCGTTTCGCTGAAAAGCGAAATTCTGCCGAAACTATATTAAAGTTATATTAAAAAACTGGCGAAACTTTGGAGAAAAGCGAAACTGCTGAAACTTATTATAAATGCCGAAACTGCCGAAACTATAATAAATCTATAATAAAATTTTGACGAAACTAATCGTACGATTTTAAAGAGATTTAGACAAGCAACCTTAGTAGTAATACTGTGTCTGGCGGGACGATTTGCAGTTCTTCTCTTACAAATGAGCATCTAGGACCCTTGTAAAGCTTGTAGAGAATAGGCTGATTTTCTTTTATCAAATAAGAATCAATTGTAAAAACTTCAGGAGACCAATTGCAATCAGTTGCCCTTCTTCTCCCACCTTCTAATTCACTGGGTTCTAATAGATGTCGAACTTCAGTATAGCTAGGTAAAAGTAGTTCATTATAACCAACTGGTCTCCTATGTTTGACAGAAGGTCTAGCTATTATTTTTTTACCTTTTAATGCCTTTTTTACAGCCTCGTTAGGAGACATACATATTAACAGAGTAGGAGTATTATTGAAAATATTATCATTTATACGAAGTCCTTTAAACCATGCCCTGGATTTATCAGTCAAAGGCAAATGAAAATCTTCAGCATCTTGCTGAAAATAAGCATATTTTTCAAATTCTTGATGGTCATGTTCAGCAATAGCTACACCACGTTTAGAGTTAGCATACTGAATTCTAACACCATAGCTAAGCAATAAATCTCTACATTCGCCCATATATTCAGTGCCTCTATCTACAATAAAAGTATTTGGATAGCTAAGAGGGTTATTAGGATCATCATAGATTTTCTGAATCGCTCTAGCCATCTGTGAGGCTGTTTTATCAGTCAATGCAAAACTACAATGATACCTAGTTGCAACATCTTTGATGACGCCCCTATACTTATAAATCTGAATATCTACTTTATCATGAGGCATGGGAGTAGTATCGCTCTGGTGCACTTCATTTAAAAAATATATATTATTAAAGGAGGCATACTGAATAAATTTTGGCCGAGACTTGTGAATCTGATGTAAAGCCTGCTTATTTAGCCAATTTTTTATAACAGCTAAAGTAAACCCATATCTGGCTTTCTTACAAGCCATTTGCATTTTTTCAGCAGACCGATAATATCCCTCAGGTCTGTAATAAAGTTTCTGTAAAGCAAGATCCCGATCTAAGTCTCAAGCTTTTTGAGAAATAATATAAATAACCGGGAAGTCAAAGACTCGAAGCCTTGCTTCCTCTTCCATTCCAATTCTTTATAATTACAAAAAAAAGCTGGCATCTATTAAGTCAGATTCTATTCATTAGCTGAGGCGCTTTTTTCCTTACGCTTTTGTCTAGCTTCTATCTCCTTCTGCAGGTTTAATGGAATATTAAACCGCTGGTAAAAATGGTCTATCTCTGCATATCACACACATGTCTTCTTACATATATAGGGTCTTCAAAATGTAGAAAATCATACTGCAAATAATACACATATCATACATACATATCGATGCTTTTATATATATAGTATAGGTACTTGATATATGTATGATATATATATTAGTACCCGATATGTGTATGATATGTATATTATTTGTGTATGATTTTCTACATTTGAGTGCCAACAATATGTGTAAGATATGTATAGGATAAATCATTTTTTTACCAGTGAACTTTAGGCGGATTGCAAGAGGATCATCTTCCGGCCTAGTGAGATCAAATACAACAAACTCACCTTTTTGAAGGTAGCTATTAATGACCATAGATGCATTTTTTACATCATCAGTATAGCACCTAATGATCTTGGAAATATTTTTATGCGAGCTACCGGAGTTAAAAACTACTAAGTAAGAGGCATTTTCACAAATGAATATAGGGCTTTGTGATATTTTTGCGTTACATATATGCTTGAAATATTCTGATGTCGCCCATTTCCAAAAAATTGGCCAATTTGGTTTTGTATATACTCTGGAGCCAAACATATATCCTCAAAAACAATTACTGTACTTCGTTCTGGCGAAAATGCTCTAACACTAGGGATTTTTTCTGGTGATATATAGCTAAATTGTATATTTTCATAGTAAGGCGCTTTTGGATCTTTTGAAATTATACCATACATACTGTATATCTTACAAATGCCCATATTCGCTCGTCAGGATGATAACCACAAACTATCAAATCATCGCATGCAATATATCTAGACCCTCCTTTTTTATCTTTATATATATATTCAGCTTTATTACCAAGAAAAAGATTTCCCAAAATATTAGTCTTATCTGATCCACTTATCCCAGTGACTAGCATACGAAAAGTCCATGATGGACTTGCAGAATGCGACTGAATTCGGGATGATTCGTTTAAGCCTCATCATATCATAAGAGTAAAGTTTCGCAAAGGGTAAGTATGACCTTTTTTGGTTCTTCTGTGTATCGGATTGGGAATCCATAACTATGATTTCTATAGACTGGATAAAAAGTTTCTTTCTTTTTGGTTGGACGAAAAGTTCATCCGTATATATACCATATAATTAATATCACCACGAAGGCTAATATAATAAACAAGAATATAAGCGGGATTATATACTGATCAGGATTACTACCTCCTAACGCAATAATAGGTACGGCTGAAATACTATTACAATCCTCTTTTCCATTGGGCTCGCGCTCTGAGCAGTGTGAAGAAAAATGAGGTATCTCTAGATCTTCTACTGTTTTACTATGCTTATAATCGCTGGCTGGATGATGGATTTTCTATGGGCAAATTTTTTTCGGAACATAATGTCTCAAAAATTTCAGTCTCATGATCCGCTTCTGCACTACCTATTTTTGAATCATGAGATATCGATGCAATTGTGAAGCAAACCGATCTAGTTTATCTCTTTCGTTTTGTTTTGGCTCTAGATCACTTCACTAGCATGAAAGGCTTTAGAGGTGCGGCTCGGATGAATCTGGTCAATCCGTCATCTGGATGATCACGTGACGGATCAATCCGGATTAAAAAAATCGGATCATCAGATTATCCGCGGATTGACCGGATTGATTATAATTCCGGCCGGAATTAAGTAATCGGCATGGAATTATTCTTTTTGGGGTATGAGTAACATTACACATATCCAAAAAAAAGCAATTTTATTTCCCAGCAAAAATGAAATTTTGGGTTTCACAAGAATCCTAAAAAGGAAAATTTTCGATTAGGTATTTAACTGTTGTCACGGCAAAAGTATCATTCTGATGCATAGCAGGTATTATTCGATGACTTTTACTGTAAAATATATTATGCGTATCGATTCTCCCGCATATCATCGAAAATGATACTTTGCGTTGTCACGTGATGCACGGGTATGTCGATCATTTCTAATTTTGGCGATACCTATTTCACAAAAAACCAGTTTTTCTAAATTTAGTTTCCAGTCGTGTAACATAAAATTTCCTAAAAAGGAAATTTTTTTGTCGATCCTGTATAGGATTGATCGGATATCCGGTCATCCATCTGGTCTATTTGACGGATTATCTGATCAATCCGAATCCGCCTATTAGACGGATTGATCCTAGATGACCTGGATTGACTCGTATTCGGACCTACCTTCTAACTGAAAGAGAAAATTAATCCATCCTTAAATGATGAATTTTGCGTAACTTTCTCCAGTTCATTTTTCAATTCCTTCACTCTAATCTCAAGAGAGGAATTGTCCTCTTGTTCTATCGAACTGCAGGAAGGATCATAGGTAAAATTTTCACATAATTTTTCTGACTTTAAGCTTGCAAGAAGACGAGCCTCCAGTTCATTTATTCTAACCTCAAAAGAGGTAATTTCAGAATCCTTTAAATTAATCTCAGACTTTAGCGATTCTATTTCTTTTAACTGTTTGGCATTAAGATCGGCATGAGACTTTCGTTTACAAGTAATTTGGGAGACAAACTTATTATTCAAACCATTTAGTTGCTTAGATAGGGGGATAAATTGATTCATAGAATCTTGCATACGCTCATTTTCTTCATGTGAGTGATCTAGATCATTTTGCATACACTTATTTTTTTTATCTAAGGCATGATATTTAGCTATAAGCTGTTTGGCAGATCTTATAAACATTTCACGATCTTTTTTTAGCTGTTCTTCAAATTCTAAACGGCTAGGTAGATATCGATTGGATGGAGGGCTTCCAAGTTTACTGCCATCATTATTACCTACATCATTCAAGGTATAGATTCGAGGCATAGTTTTTTATCCCGCAAATATAGACAAAAAAAAAAAAAAAAATATTTTTTTTGAAATAATATGCTTTCTTCCTATATTTCCAAAATGATACATTTATCCTAATTATCCCAATAATTCTTTTTGAATTAATGTATTTATCCTATTTATTCTATTAAATTATTTTCGAAATAATACATTTTTTCTAAATATTAAAAAGACTACACTTATCTTATTTATCTCAAAGAATACATTGTTTTTATTCATTATATTTAAATATTTTTTGAAATAATTTATCTGAAAAATACACCATCGAGATTATGGTTAGACAACGTATGAATTGTAATGCTCCTCCATTCTCACCAACCGATTATGATTTTATTATGCAACGTGAAAATGAAAGGCCGAGGAAGAAAGTTTTAGATGAATTGATGGGCAAATATAATACATTAATGAAGCGCATATATCAGATTTGGAGAGGTGAAAAAGCTAATAGAATTGCCTGGAATCAACCAATAGCTGATATTTCTGTTGGATCTGAAAGAGTGTCAGATGGATCTGCTATAATGCCATCTGCCAAAATAGGAGGGGCTCCAGGTATTACTTCCTCTCCACATGACTTACCACTAAAAAAAAATAGCCAAAAAAAGAAGTTAAGTAAAACGAGTGTAGCCTTTACTGAGACGGATGATACTATTAACCATACTCCCTCTAATGATAATATATCTAGGATGGGATCTGAACTTGAAAAAGTATTAAAAGAAATGGATGACATCGGTAATTCCATTCCTTCTTCAAG
Organism: Rhizophagus irregularis; assembly: GCF_026210795.1. Classification (NCBI taxonomy): domain Eukaryota; kingdom Fungi; phylum Glomeromycota; class Glomeromycetes; order Glomerales; family Glomeraceae; genus Rhizophagus; species Rhizophagus irregularis. The sequence continues at coordinate 1,849,517 of NC_089446.1, read as the reverse complement.
CTTTGTACAGTTTACGCACTTTTTTTTAAGTCTTCACTAGTCAGGCTAGAGGAATCGGTGGATACTTGGTTCTGATCTTCTTTTGGCGGATCCTTGACTGCCGGAGCCTTGCTAAATGTTGGGATAATATATGCCTTTCCATGTAACTTTATGCAGAACTGGTTTTTATTTGGCTCAGGGATACCTTGAACCTTTCAAATGTTTGACATATCAAAAAATAGCATTGGTTCTGTTTCACCATTATCAATACGAACAAAATTTCCAATGACCGTGATTGTCTTATCTTCTTTATCCTTCAAGGTAACTGGCACGTCTGTATACCATCCTAATGAATCGGTAATATGCTTGGAATTGCCCTTTATGGCAAAATTAGATGGTTTATCAGCCTTCCATCCAAGCGCTTTGATTGCTAGATCATTTATACCACCAAACTCACTGCCGGGATCTAAAAAAGATTCAGAAATAGTTAAGTCATTTATATTAGCATCCAGATATTGTAAAGATGATAACCACTCATCTGATTCTTTCATTTCCTCTTCTTGAGCCTTTCGAAACAAGCACATTTTTTGTATCGGTGGTGAGAGTTTAGACAATAGCTGATCATACATTTCAGGTTGGCTAGATTCTAGAGGTGAGGTTGCATTAGTATCACCGGTCAACTTATGTGAAGCGCCTCTCGGCTCATTTACCTGTTTTTTTTTACCGGTGGGTCATATTCAATCCATCTATTATCATCCTCATCATAACCACCCCCACCATTTTTCTCACCATCTGAATCGGGAGGAACTATAAGTGTAAGAGGCGTAAAATATGACCGAGTGAATTTAGATTGAGCTATTGGTCTTTTTGGACAACTTCCTTTACTATGGCCCGTTTCTCCACAAATTCCACATTTTTGTATAAATGCTTTTTTCTGAAATAGATCAGCTAACTGATTTACATTATTCCGAGTTTCTTCAAGTCCTTCTTCAATCCTATCAAATCTAGCAGAATTATTGTTTCGCTGTGAACGAGGTCTTTGAAAAGGTTTTACAGGATAATCTGAGTCTAAATCTTCCTTACTTAATAAACCTATTTCTTTTAAGTATTCTGATACATAATAATTCTTGAGACCTTCCTCTGTTTTCAATGAAGATGGTGGACCTCTCGGCTGTCTAATGGGTTCAACAGTTTGTGGAGCAGGTACTTGCGTTTGCTGAGTCATTTGTGATTGTAATTCTGTAATTTTCTTTACTAATGCCTGGTTTTCGGTTTTTTGTTGTGCCAATGCATTTTGAATTGCTTTTTGCATATCTTCTAAAGAAATTCTTTGCTGTTGCGGGGCTGAAACAGGCGAGGGTTCATATATTTCTTGAGATGCTCGATTAGATACTAGAGGGTCAGGTAATCTATCTCTTTTATGTCTAGTTATTCAGCGTAATTCTATCTCATAAAGCTTTTAGCTAATTCATCTAATGGCAAATGTTCACCAATATCTTCAGCTTTTTCAAGCCATAAAAGTGGTAAAGCATCTAAGAACTTTCTACGTAATTCTTTAGGTCTATAGTTGGCTCGTCTACCTATTCGTAATATTTTTCTATATAATTCATCTATAGTCATGTCTCCCTTTCTGATTGTGTTATACATCAAATCCCGAAGTTCCTCTTCTACTGTAGGGAAATGAGTTTTTAGCCACCATACGGCTTGATCAAATCGAATACCAGCTACAACTACTGTATTTCCAGCATTAGCATTTGGTGCATTTACAGGAGCATTAGTAGGACGGCCACCTGCTGTACGCCAGTCTTCATTCCAAGCATCTTCTACAGCTCTTAACTTGATTATTGCATTTCCTAGTTGGCCAACAGCCTCATTTAATGCATTAGCTCCTATCTGTACTGCAGTTCGCCCTTTACTGCAACTAAGTTAGCCTGCCCTGTATTATCGAGTAAGTTAGTTAGCTCCCAATTCTGCTTTGTAGTAATCTCATCATCAAACCATTCTAAAGTCCTTCCTCTCATACAGGCTCTTAAATGTCCTAGTGCATTATCTCTTCCTGTTGGAGGACCTGCTGCATTATCATTTGGATCTATTCCCCGATTCTGCAAGTCTAGTTTAAGTTGCGCAAGAAAGTCTGGGATACTATCATCCCAGTCAAAATATGGATGAGGTATTCCTGCCATGTTTACTTGATTAGGTGGATTATTCTGAAGCGCCAAAATTTGTCCCTGCAAATTTAAATTATTCTGTTGCTCTGCTTGGGTCTTATTTTTCCATTTCTCGTATCGCTTATAGAGCCTGTCACAATTAAATTCTAACAGACCTATATTCCCTCTACTTCGCTGTAAGTGATGGGCATTTCGCTGATACAGCAATTGTAAGGCAAATTTTTCCTGTAGTAATATACCAATACGGGTTCGCTTTCCTGTTATATTGTCTAACATTCTATTTACTTGATTTCGAGCATTGGTCCGCAACTGATAAAGGTCAGCAATAACCATTTGTTCCACTCCTTCAGCATTTTGCCTTCGTATAATTTCATTATCATGCTCAGCCTCTGCATCATATCGCCTTCGTTGCTCACGAACTAAATTCTGATGCAAATTATTCTCTTTTTGGCGAATCTGCCTTGTCGCCCTTTTTATTTGATCAGCTAAGATTTCTCTACCTATTGTTGTATTATTCAGATAACCATCTATAGCATTTGCTAGCTCTGTGATGGTAGCCATTTCTAAATTAATATTAGGATTATACAAGTCTGGAGAATTCCCTCGTTCTGGCGAATTTTTTCGTGATGAGATGGTTCTAATCCGACATCGCAATTTCTCTACCTGTTCCTCAGAATCTACTAACTGATTTTCTATACTAGAAATATGTTTTTCATTATTACAAATATCCTTCTTAGCTTGATATAGTTGCTTTTTTAGGCTGGAGATTTCGGATTTTAACCTGCTATTTTCTCTTCTTCAAGAAGCTTTTTAAGGCGCTCTATCTCCCTATTGAGATCTTGAATTTCTTGCTCACATCGGGCATAATCCCGTTCCAGTTGATTAATTCGTCTCTCATTCTGGCGATTAATATCAACTTCTATCTGCAATTCACTACGAAGATGATAGTTCTCTTCTTTCAGCTCAGCTTTATGTTCTTCACATGTTTTTCTCTACCTTGGGTGAGATCTGTGAAATAACATTCTCTTTTTTCGTGATTATAAAAGAGAATGGGAGAACCTTTGATTTATATTGATCCTCAGAAAGCGCATAATCTTGACCAGGATCTTACTTTTCAGAAATACAAGGAAAAAAGTATCCCCAACCAAATTCTCACTAATGAATAGAATTCGACTTCATAAATGCCAGCTCCTTTTCTGCCTCCAGCACTTGCATCTTCAGATCTTTGATCTCATAGCACATTTTCTTATTTGCAGTAATCCACTCTCTATATTCTTTTTCTATGTCATGCATAAATTTCTCAAAAGTTCGTTTATTATAATCGATCAGATGCTGGGATAGTACTTTAAGCTCATTCATAACCCGGCGATTATTCTCTTCTTCATAATCATGCTTTAGTGCCTCTGGCCAAGTAGTATCATTAGTTTGGGACCAATTATTTACAACATGTATAGTCGGTAATGCTGGGGATACATTACATTCTGGCCAGCTTCGAGAGCGCAATATTTTTTCCTGAGTCATAGTTTTACGTTTCTTCTTATTTAACGAATTCTCATAAACCTCTAATGTGCGCCTCAAATAAGATTTAATTCGTTCAGACTTCTTGGAAATAGATTCTAATGGAACAGGATCTTTAGAATGGTGCAAGAGTCTCTGGCAAGCTCTCTTGACAAGACTTTCAGGTAGTCTATCAATAATATGTTTATAGTCAGAATGGAACATTTTATTAGATATAGGTTTGCGCAAAAAAAGTTTGCATGCAAAATTCATCTATAGACTATAGTGGTACGCGCCTATATCGCGGGTTGCGTCATATCTGGTAAGGGATTGGTTTAGGCTCAGATCACGTGATCAATGGTCACCAGAAGATCTTAACAGTTTTATATTGTTAGTAATTTTAGGCAACAGGCCGTTTGCCAAGAAAATTTTCTGGGACATAATGTCTCGGAAAATGCCAAGAATTTTTTTATTATCTAATACACTGCTTTATTAATAATATAACTTAATAAAAATTACATGTATGAAATCTCTATTCTATGAATTTTTGGGGTCATAACCGTTACTACCATTTCACTAGAACTATGCTCGCTATCCCCAGAGTCAGAACTATATAATATTTTGTGAATCGTACATGCGACGGCCGTTCTCAGAGTCATCAATGCATGTATAAGCGAGTATACGGCACTTGGGGAAGTCATATGCAACGGAATTGTTGCCTCCTCTATTAAACAGTACTTGTAAATTCCTGATTCTTTTCGCATAGCATAAAGTTCTATAACATCGCCTAGAAATGGATCGAGCGGAATATAAATGATTTATGAATATATAAAAAAATAAAAGTAAATTATTCGTACCTGCGATGTTAATAGTGAATATGGTCAGATTCTGCCTCCTCGATGGTTGGTTAAATATCTTTTTAAGGTTTTTTATGTTCCTTGTGGTGTCGATAGAATCCTTGGAAAAATGTATTAATTTTTTGTGATCACGATCCCGCTTATCTTGACTGGAATTAGGTCTACCGGTCTCAAGATAAACAATTTCAAGTTCAGCATTTTTTCTGAACTGGGCTACCATCATATAATCGGCTCTTCGGGCAATTTTACGAGAACCTTTTTGTATGGCACTAGCTGAACTCCCTTCTTCACCCCTTAATTTAGAAAACATTAATTATAGCAGATATGATAGTGGAGTAATGAAACTTTTTGAGCTAAGCCTACCATATATCCCATGCTATCGGGTTTCCTGGTAAATCACTCATCACTATATTTAATAATGGCGCAAGCACCTCACAAACATATGATCCTTCATTTATCGATTTCCCCTTCTTTATATATGCATCATATTTTGGCGATTTCCAAACCTTGAGCCTATAATTATTTATTGGTTAATGAGCAAAGTAAAAAATCATATAAACAGATTTTGGCAAGAATTGCTCGCCAGTGACTTACATAGATTCTAACATCCGTTTTGTTAGATCTTGTAATTCTTCGGGCTTATCCAACCATTCTCTATAATTAATATTACCCAAAACCTCGTCTATGTTAATTTTCGATTCTTCGTTTTGGATAAATTCGTTACAAGCTTCCATTATATCATGATTCTGTTCTAACTTATATTTTCGAAATGGTTCCTTAAAAATATCAGAAACTGACCCAGGCATATTTGTGAAGGGTTCTGACTTGATATCTAGAACACCTGAACAAATCGGATGATCAAATCCAAGATTCTTCACATTTATTTCCTCAAGTTCTGTTTCTATTCTCTCCCACATGGTTTTCTCATAACTAGCGCTTTCAGTCATGCATCGTCTAACATCACGCTTCAAAGATCGTAAATTTGTATTTGCATCTTCATACCAGGCTTCTGTATCGATTACTAACGCTTCCATTTCTGAGAGTGAACATAGATCTTTGAATGCAGTTGTGACCTAAAATATATTTAAAATTAGTTTCCAAGACTCGTTTGACAAAATAATTTCATTTTACATCGCGGAATCAGATTAGGTTTCCATTTTCATAAAGTCTCAAGTGCCGGCAAAATATTTGATATGTAGATATAGTATAAAACTAGTTACTACTGAGTGGGAAGTAATAATATTACAACGGACATCAGTCTCTTCGCTAGTGATTATACTATACTAGAAAACCTAAAAAAGTATGTCATTATATCCATATATTCATCATGAAAATAGTTTATCGCCTTACCCGTTTAGCTAATTTTTTCCCGGTACTAAAATTTTGAAGCTTTTTTTTCGTTCAACATCCTCTGAGGGGACTCGTTCTAAAACTTTTTGCAAAATATTTTCAAAGTTCTCCACCTCCTTTTCGAGATTGCCTGTCCATTCATCTTCCTCTACTCGTACAAATAATGCCGTAGAAATTCTGACGATATCAAGGGGTTCTCTGGTTAAAAGGAACTCTTCCATATTTAGATAAAATAAGAAGATAATTGTTAGTGAAAAGCTTGCTAGTCAAAGTAAAAAAAAATAATGTATGGTAAATTCCAATACCTTTTTGCCATACCCTTTTAAATGTCTTGCATTTCCCATTCACGTTCTTTCTAATTCACATTCATGTTGGGGGAGAGATAGGAGATATGCAAGGTACTTTACGCTAAAATTTTATGTTTAAGAGTAAGACATGTGGAATGTGCATTGTAGATCTTAACATTGCAAAGACGTTGGGGAATATGCATATACGAACTTTTTTTTTCACCTGACCGCTTAATACTAAGACCTGGCAGCGTTATATAATGTATTTCTGTCGAAATTAGTGAACACCATATAGTAGAAATAGCCTGTAGCTCTGGAGAAATAAACTCACAAATTCCACTAAACGTTGCTAGAGAAAAAATTCGAAATATTTTTGGGGAACGCTTATGTGTGAAATTATTTCGTCGCACAAGCATAGAGTATCACTTATTACCATCATATCTACTCATCGGGATCAGAAACACGTTTATTTTCTGTCACACAGTCCACATGTATTATCTGTAAGGTACTCGCATGGCTGGTCTAACCCAGATTAGGTGGATCACAATTTTTATTTCACATAAATTATACATTTCACTAGCGATCACCCATACATTGTAGTGGAGTAAGCGAATGAAAGTAAGAAAAATGATTTATTGTATTATTAAGTAAAGCGTCTTTGGCTAATAATTATACATAAATATAATACTATATTATTTTGATAAAGAATCTATGGCCCGAAAAACTCAGCACACATATTCACAATTATTATTTGAATCTGAGAAATCTATAATGTTAAACTTTCCTTCGATAGTAAAACCATATTCAGATTTAAAATAGTCAATTTTTAGCGAATCACATGGATATGGTTTGCCTATTATTTTACATCTATAACGCGCATATTCTGAACTTTTAACAAAGTTTACATTGCCATTGTTATAATATTCATTAATACGGTAAGCTTCAGAATTCGATAGCCACTTTAACATATAAGACCAATCACCATATGTAACGATTCTATAGCCTTGCTGATGTAATACTATAAAAGCAACTATATATGCTATATTACCTAATCGATTATGTAACTGATCACTCTTCTTTTCTGCCCACTCGCGTGGAATATGACCATCATATAGATTATTCAGAAAAGATTCAGGTAAATCTTTAGCTAGAATTTTTTGATCAATATACCATACATATAGATCATAAATATCTCTTTTACCACGAGGAGATAGAAACTTCTTCTCATCAGGAGTACCATCATTCCTCACCATATTCCAAACTCGTTTTAGGTCTCAACTTGAAAGTTCTCTAAGCCCGTTGGATAATTTTTGCATTATTAAATATATGATATGCAGTCTTTTTCCACAATTCATAGTCTGCATCACATCTAATTCTAAAACCCTGACTAGGAAAATCAGTAAATTTACCACAAATCTCATAAATTTCATCTTTACTTAATTCTAATGCTATTCTTCCTCCTTTTTTCTGAATAGGATTAGAATATGCAAGATGCTTTTTAGTGGATTTAGTAATGCATTTATTCAGATGATTATTCGCATATTCAATTGTATTTTCACGAATAGTTACTAAGGAGTCGCATACAGTGCAATAAATATAAACTGAGCGCTCTCCGACTCTAAATCTCCCATCCTTATATGATCTTTCAGTCATTTGGATAAAAGCATTCTTGGAGAAGTATTTTGGGTTATTCTCGAGAAGTTTCTTAAATGGATAAGAAATTCGAGAACATTACAACAGGATTTAAACTGGAATAGTTAGTTTTAACCATTTTTATAGTTTATAACCGATCTTAATGATTTACTGTATAGCGTTTTAGCGAATTATAGCAATTTTAGCAAATTCTAGCAATGATTTAGCAACTTATACTAGATAATATCATCATTCAAATTTATACAGATTTACTGATTAGCGATTAGATGATTTGTAGCCGATTTGCGAGACTACATGTTAGTAAATCCAAAATTCATTTTTATTTGATTACAAACATTTCGGAATTTATATGCTAATTTTATATTTACATGCAGTTTGTGGATCTCTCGTGATTAACAGGGATTAGCCAAAGACGCTTTGCATGATTTATAACATAAAAATTTGTATCACCTTAGCTCCCAGACAGTTTCCGGCACTTCTTCACAACCTTCTCGCAACTCAAATCACGGGATGGGTTACAGATCAGCCAATAAGATTTTGCGCAGTAGCTAAGCCACCATTATTATTCGATTAATCATTATATCGATCATTTTTTAGCCTTAATACAATTACGACGCTCATTTATTCACAGCTCAGTCGAACCATGGCACTTAAAGGCAAGGCTTTTTTTGCTTGCTCTGTTACCCCACTTTTCTTAAAACCGTAAAAATGTCTCTCGAGTGGAATGAAGAGCAGACCCGTTTCCTTATTGACGAACGTAAAACTGGTAATGAAGTCTACCATAAAACCCCTAAACGTAGCAAGACAGACTTCTGGAAGGAGATATCAAACAAGCTTAACGAAAATAATAACACGAATTATTTTACTGGAGAAACCTGTAATAAGAAATTCCTTTCCCTAACTCGAGCTTATTATGTGAGTAAATGATAATTGTTGGCAGACTAGATTTTGCCTGGCCTGTAAGTGGACAATGTCCGGCCAATTTTTTTTCAACGCTATATACTTGTATTAATCATCGCAAGTGTGATATATTTGGTATATCATCAGGAAATTTTATAGCGCGAAAAATTGCGTAAGTTTACGATTTTGTAAGTTTATGAAAGTTTATGGCATAATATTTCGAAAAATTTCAAAATATTACGTAAGTTTACAATTTCGTAAGATTTATGTGATATTACGGTTAAAATATTACGTAAGTTTACAATATCGTAAGATTTACGCAATATTACGGTCAAAATATTCTGCAAATTTACGAAACTGTAAACCTGCGTAATATTACGGTTGAAATATTTCGAAAATTTACGAAACTGTAAACCTGCGTAATATTACGGTTGAAATATTTCGAAAATTTACGAAACTGTAAACCTGCGTAATATTACGGTTGAAATATTTCGAAAATTTACGAGACTGTAAATCTGCGTAATATTACGGTTAAAATATTTCGAAAATTTACGAGACTGTAAACCTGCGTAATATTACGGTTGAAATATTTCGAAAATTTACGAGACTGTAAACCTGCGTAATATTACGGTTGAAATATTTCGAAAATTTACGAGACTGTAAACCTGCGTAATATTCCGTTTCGAAAATTTACGAGATTGTAAACTGCGTATGCAGTAGAACGTATACAAGGGGCATGCGATACTATTGAATAATCAAAAATAATATAAACACCTTTTCTTTTATATAAACACCTTTTTTTTTAAGTTTGGGAAAGCAAATTTATTTTTATTTACGAATTTTTTATTATTTACAATTTTTATGTTAAAAATTAAAGTAAATTCTAATTTTTATTATAACTTAATAAAAAAATATACATTTGATACTTGTTCGCTACTATTTTATAAAATAGTACTCAGGCTGTACGGCATGGACGTCAGTATCAGTCACAGCCCAAAAAAAACGTGAGTCTCCAGCCGATATTTGGTACGGACTGCCTACTACTTACTTAATAAATAAAAAAATAAAAATAATTATCTTCTACGATACGTAGGTAAGTTTCTCCTTCTCCTACGATCGTCACGCGTATCTAAAATTGATCAAATTTATCAAATTTAAAATGTGAACGTAAAATAGAATGTAATATTAATTATAAAATTTTATTATAGTATAATTACCCGGCCTCTCCCAAAATCTCGTTCTAAATTCGCGATAATATCTTTGGCCGGTACGCGTCCACAGCTGCCGCCCAGGGTTACCATTATGATAAAGGACATAGTTCTAAATATTAAAATCAGTTTGAATATTCGGTAAATACATTTAATTTATATGAATGTAATTTTATTTATTTACTTACATGGTAATCCCTGACGAGGTTTCTCCACTTTTGGCTGCACTGTTATCCGGAAACCCTCGTTCAAAATATTCTATTTATTCTGATTCAATTAAATGGATTGGTTAATTTGAATTTAAATTCTTTCTTAAAGAAATTATAGATATTAGTCATATGAACCTATTGGCAACAGAGTCCCAAAAATCTTGGCGGCTTCTACCATTAATATTGTGATAGGCGCGGTTTCTGTCTCGGCGTATGTCAACAAGTTCATCCATCATAGCCCAGTTCCAATGGACGTTATAGTGGGAACGATGACGTGTGTGGCAAGGCATTATTAGATTAGATTTGATTTTTATAATTTGATTTTGGGATGAGTAAAAATTTGAAAGAAAGTCATAAAATGTCACTTTAAATAAAATTTGAACAATACCTTTTTGATTTGATTTTATTTCTCGTTTCAATTAAAATTTAATTTATTAGACTTTTCATCATTAAACATATTAATTAAATCTCATGCGGATATGGATTATCTAAATATAAATATCATGATTCTAAATATAAATATAAATCACTTAATTTATTTTAATTTTTTTTCCAAAAAAAAAAATCTTAGTTTGATTTCAATTAAAAATAATTAAAAATTATGTACATGTTTTGGTTATTTAAATATAAATATCAATATATTATATTTAAAAATAAAATAATTTATTATTAGCACATTCTATTGAATTTTAAAAAAAAAATCATCAATATATCATATTTAAAATAAAACAATTATATTTTAATTAAATATTTTGCGTACATTTCTTAAAAAAATCATAAAAAAAAATCTTGTATGTCGTACATACAATTACTAAATATCATCCCCTTGTGATAAATAAAAAATTACGCAACACAAATTTAACACAAACTCAATACAAATTTAACAAATTTAACGAAATTTGGCCAAAATTAATAATTTTTTACCAGAATTATTAACACAAATTGAACACAAATTGAATACAAATTTCAGTCACGATTTATTTATGTCATACCCGCTATACGATGTACATGATTTCTGGCCAATCAAAATTAGGCTGATCCTTGCATGTGATTTAATCATTTAATTATGCACGCGTTTTTTGTCTTATTTATTTTTGTCTCTTATTTCTTTATTCTCTTGTTCAATATTTTTAATTTTTTTGTCTCTTCTTTCTATTATTTCTTTAATTATATACAATATATTTACATATATTTCATAATTTATTGCTTTGCAGGTATAGAAATATTTGTTTATTAATACTAATTATTTTCATTTTTTTTTACCTCTTTGTTATTTTGTATCGTAATACTAACAATAATATCCATGTTTCCTTTATTCCTTTTTACTTGTACTTTAATACTAACAATACTAACAATACTAACAACATGTTTATTTTTTCCTTTCTCTTTATTTCTTTATTTTTTTGTTCAATTACTTTGCAGGTATAGAAATATTTATTTATTAATACTAATTATTTTAATATTAACGCATTTTTTTTTACCTCTTTGTTACTTTATGCCGTAATACTAACAATACTATCTACGTTTCCTTTATTTCTTTTTACTTGTACTTTAATACTAACGATAATATCCATGTTTCTTTTACTCCTTTTACTGTTTCTTTAACTCTTTTTACCTTAATACTAACAATAATAACAATATTTCTTTTATCTTTATATCTAATACTAACGTTACTATAGCTGTTTCTCTTCTTTTTACGTCTAATAATATTGTTACTCTACTCTTTCTCTTTTTTACTTTTATGTATTCTGTATATATTAATAAATACTTGTAATTTTTTATGATTATATCTCATAAAACATACATTATATAAACTTATAGTACAGAAAATGAAGTATTATTTATCAAAATATTTTGAAATATTACGAAATATTAAGTTGTGTAAAATCACAGAATATTACGAATCGTCAAATTATGGAACATTACGCATCATAGAATTTCGAAATATTTTAAAAAGTTGCGAAGTATTACGCAGTAAAATTACGGAATATTACGAATCGTAAAATTACGAAGCCTTGCATACAGTAATATTTCGAAATATTTTAAAAAGTTACAAAATATTACGCTTACGCAAACTTGCGGCGGGTCTGAAAACTTACGAAATATTATGTAAAATTACGAAATATTGCGAACCGCAAAATTACGGAATATTACAAATCGTAAAATTACAAAGCTTTGCATATCGTAATATTTCGAAATATTTTAAAAAATTACGAAATATTACGCTTACGCAAACTTGCGGCGGGTCTGGAAGCTTACGAAATATTATGATGTGTAAACTTGCGCAACTTTTCGCACTATATAATTTCCTGATGATGTAGACGACTAAGGCTTATAAAGAAGGATCCAAAAAAAAAGGAGCCTTATCGGTGAACAATATTATGCCGAATTTTCAACCAAATTTTGGAAGGATCCTGGTATTTACACTGTGCCTTTATTGCGATATTTTTTTACGAAAGATACACTAAAAAATGTTTATTATTTATTTCTAGGAGCACAACAGCATCCCAATACAGTAATGCCATCATCATCACCTAACACGCCGAGTAGAAGACAACCATCAAGAATTCCTCGATCTCCTAATAGATCGCGTATAACAACACCCTCTATATCAAGACCACTTTCTTCTGGTTCCAGACCCGTGACGCCCTCATTTTTTCAGAGCGCTGAAACGATTAATATTTATATTAATTATAATGAGCCGGATCGAGAGTGATTTTATAGTTTGCTATTCTGTATTAAAGCGGGATTTTTTTATATCTGTAAATTGTTATATTAGTTTAGTAAATTTTGTATTTTTTCATGACTGTAAGTGCGATGCAGTAGAATACGAAAGCAAATGTAATTAATAAAAAAAATAAATATCAATATCACTTGACCGAAGGCGCTAAAGCATAAAACATGAAACATATTTAAAAAACTCAAAGTACAATCTTTATTATATTTTTGTAAAGTAATATGTGAGAAAGAGCCAGCCGGCTAAGTAAAAATGAAAGTAAAAATAATAGAGTAGCAGGTTGTTTCAAGGGAGGAATAAAGCATAAATGCCTGCCGAGCCCCAACCCATATAATGGCAGTTCCTTCCCCGCTACTCTGCATTATTATTAAAACTAGCTACCCATGCGTTTATCTGATTAACAGTACTAACTGTACTGCGACCAACACCACTATAAAAATTTTTCACTGTTGAGATTTTAATACTCCCTCCAAGACTACGAATATCTACCGCTACCGAGTAATACATCTCATCAAAAGTATAATTCCTCGCCTTCATAAGTCGATCAAAGTGTTGTTTAAAGCGAATTTTAATGTCTCCAGTAATATCAAAAATTCCAGATAAATTGGAACTTCCAGAAGAAGAGCTTGGAGACGAATTAGTTGAAGAGTCTCACGAATTAGTTTCAGATTCATTGGTCGAATTAGCTTCAGATTCATTGGACACACTTTGTTGGTCAAAATCGGATCTTTAAACTACTGCGTAATGTTGATTTGTTTCATTTTGGAGATTTTCGATAACAACATTAATTCTGCTAAATTCATTACGGCAGGCTTTTTCGATATTATTAACTTTCGTAGTTATGTTATTGACCATTGAAAAAATTTTCTGTGCCTCCCTAGTAAAGTTGCCTTGATCTTTTCAACTTCTGCAGTAAGTTTACCATCGATTTCAGCATAAATTTTACTGATTTCCGCAATGAATATGGATTTAAAATTGGAAATACTTATGTCAACTTTTGCGGTGAGCTTATCGTCAAATTCAGTAAAGGTCTTTTCTATTTCCGGTGTATCAAGATAATTGACAATTTCGATGGCACGTGCATAGAGTTCATCAGAGACTTTCTGTTTGATATTTGACCATATGGTGGTGATCTCCATGAATAACACTGACAAACTGGACATGATTAGGCGTAGTAATTTTATTGAGATTTTATTGGTGGATCAAGTTTTTTAGATAATATCGTTTGCTTTTTTTAATAGCAATAGTTATCTTGCGTAAATGCACTGGGAGAAAGGTTTATTTTATACTGTATGCTTACTACGCGTGAAAAGAGAATTTAACCTGATTTAATAAAAATTATGTTGCTTTATTAATTATTATGTGTATTTGTCATAACTACATTTTTCATAATTACGTCGCTCGTAGATACCTGATTGTTGAAATAACAATGCATGACACGTTAACAGTGTGAAATCGGCATTATGAATACTAATAAAGTACCAAGGAATTTTCTGTTTATTGCTTTCGATTTGCGGGTGGGCTTACCCCGCTAGTATTTCTTTTTTCGAATTAATGAGAAAAAAAAAGGTGGCCCCTATTCGTGCTCCATACAAATCTACTAATGACCGTAAATGGAAATTTGTTTTATTATATAGAATGTGGCCAGAGGCATCCCCCTTACATTTTATAGGATCTAGATCTGTAAATCGGTAGATTAAAAGGTGCAATTTCCATTCTTGTCCCATTCTAACAACAGGGACACCAATTCAAAGATTCGTAATATATGTATCATACCAGAACTTTCCAGAAATAAGTTGACGGATTAATTATTCATTGATCTAACCCACAGGAAGTGACGTACTTACTGTGCATTTTGCAGATAACCAAAATCAAATCTTAGAAATAAACGGTAAATTCTTGCCAAATTAATAAGATCTTCTGCAACACGTGGGTTGAGTTCACAGCCCGCCCCTATTTCAATTGTAATCACAAAAAAAGAATATCATGGATCGAGATCTGTAGATGACGAATCGCACATGTTGGAATACGTACCACTAATTCCTATTCAAAAACGGATTAATATGCTATTAGCCTATACACGTAATTTGAATGCGCTAATGTTAAGTAATGCTAGTAAGGTAATAAAAATCTACCATTTATCAGCGGAGATCATGCCGATTTCCATATTCAATTCGTTCTATAATCATGATTTGCGAAACACAAGTTAAACGACGCCCTGTCTTACGATCAGCATGTAAATCAGGATGTGTTATTTTTTATTAGTAATTCAGAACTGCGTAATGAGTGAGATAGAACATACCAGAACTTCTTTCGGCTTGGCGCTGGGGAAAGTTCATCACTATAGCAACACAAAAATATTGGGTTTATTAATAAGATCCTCTAAAAATAACGACTGCAGTTGCTGGTGACGTACTACTGCGCATAGAATATTCTGCGGTTGTGAACCAGTGACGTATTACTGCGGAGAAGAATAAATGACGTTTTACTGTGCACGAAATCTAAGCCACCCACGTGATTCGAAAAAAGAAATATACGAATTCGCATAATTCAGTCAGTGCAAGTAATTGATTCGCCCAATTAATTCACCTGCTTTTAGCGCTTTCAGCAGGCGGTTACCGGAGAGATAATAGGACTCATCATTGGGGAAGTTTTTCTTTCGCATCTTCCATCGCGATAATAATAACCTCTATCATGTTCACCATATTCATTATATCCATCGTAACCATTATATCCGTCATCATTATACAAGTCCGATTCATCTGACATCTCTTCTTCAGAATAATTGTCGTGACTACAGCCACTATCATCATCTACCTTATCTGATTGCGAAGCAACCTCTTCATTCAGTTCTTTCACTGACTGAGATGTGGAATCATAATCAAATTCACAAAATACACATCTTCGTAATCCCCAGCTGAAATTAAGGCCGAAAAAAAACCTTGCCCATGTTTCGAACTGCAAAACGCCTTCCGGCTAACTTTATCTAGTATTCTTAACTTGAGATGTAACATATTTGATATCATCATCTCTTAAATTTGAAATAGATGTCGCTGAAAATGTTTTTATGCGTTGGATGAATGGATAAATACTAATCGTTAAGTCTTATCCTCGCTAATACGAAAAGGTTGTATAAAACACTTTCGATCAAAAATGTGTAAACGTTATTATGCACACGAAACCGGCATTTATATTTTTTCAATGCACACCTACACGCACAATAAAAAACCATTCTATGCCGAATTTTCATTGATACTGCAAATAAAATACATGACCTAACTCACTTCAAGTTTATTAATATTAAAAGAACCTTGATCATATGTGGGTATTGATATTTCGTGCAAAATAATAAAATAATGAAGCAGTTTATTTCAATGCTAAAAATATGTTGTGATATAATTTTTCCTATTCCATTACAAGTAAAAAAAATGACTCGATCTTATTAATAATAAAATGTTTCGAACTAAAAGTAAACTATTTGGCATCAATGTAATAATTAGTTATTGGGTGAATTTAGCATTAGCAGATTCATCGTTTCGAAAGGCTGTTTAGCGTTCACATCCTGAAAAGTGAAGTTATAAAAATGGTTAGAAATGCTAACATAAATCAGCAAAAAGGTTTGCAGGTACAGTAGTATACAAAATAAGTAGCTTCGTTTATCCTCAGTTAAGCCAACGAGTCCAACAGAAACTGAGAAACCACAATATAATCTCTCAGTCAATGTCGATTTAAACCTACCCGTTGAGCAAACTGAATTGCTCACCGAATAAGTTGCGCCCCCACGCCGACTTTGGACGTGACTACGCGAGAACTTATTCCACATACCACATTCCCATTTATATAAATATACCTGAGTTTTTGATTTCAAGTTCTGTAGATAAAACAGTTAGCTTAGTTAGCTTACAATATGAATTTATTATACAAGAAAAATTATCAAATACTTACGACGTCAAACATCAAATTCGCAGATTGGATAAATTTACAAATTTGTACTTGTTTTTCTTCTGTTCTGATTGCTCTCCAGAGCTTTATTAGATATTTGTCTTCATTCAATGCCAATCTTAGAATCTTCCGCTTATCCCCCTTCTCTATCTCCTCAGTTTCCTCGAGAATATAAAGAACGAATTCTGTAATCTTTCCCAAATTTGTATCGTCAAGTTTCCTTTTTTGTGGTGGGTGAGAGTGTTCTTTATCGGCTTTATTGATCCATCGTTGCACTACTTCGTTATCAATATTTTCTTTGTTGGACGATACTTCTTTGTAGTCTCCACCTAACGTCAAATATAAAAAGCTCAGTTTATGTTTTTAGATGAAGTCAAGTTATTCTCAAGAAAAACTTACCAAGACAAATTACAACCTCACAAGCTAGAACAGAGACGTGCTGAAGTTCGTGATCGCTCCATCGACCTTTTTCGTCAACGACAATTCCGTGCGCCATTTTGTTACGCACATTTTTCTTAAAATTGCTCAATAACTCAGTGGGATTTGCTTTATATCGACCATGAAATAACGGCTTTTTTGGTTTCAAAAAAAGCTTTATATTCTCTATAATAAAATTTATCATACATAGCAAATCGGCGTTCCCAAAGTCAGTACTAATAGGAGGGTGTTGTTTGGCACAGAAGGATTTCACCACATCGAGAGGAATAAAACCTTCACTTTCAACAAGAAATTTATAAATCGCTTTCTCAACTAAATTAAGAAGCGGTTCAACTATCGCTCCTTGCTCGCTAGCAGTAAAAGAGAATGCTTGCTTTACTGGCGGAGAGACATCACGAGTACGTTTGTTACCATTATTGTTGTAATTGTTGATAATCGCACTACTTGAATCTTGTTGCCCAACAACAGACGAATATAGCTGACCTAGCCTTTTGAGAGGATGCCTCAAACCAATTAAATATTTTTGTATGAGCTGGATTTTGACGGAAGGCTTCATCATGGTACAAATTATCATGTAATGAGTCACGTAACGAAGATCGAGAAATCTTTAACGGGCAGATGCTATGTAGCTTGTCTAGGGTTGACTTTAAAGTATCTTTAGTGTTTTGTTCAATAACGCCGGAGCGTAACCAAGTAGAAAGTCGTTTGTTTTTTTTAGCCATAAAGGAAGATTAAGCATCAATAAGTAAATTGACCTTTAAACGCGACGCGTGAAGATATCAGATATATAAAAGAACTGATGTTACACATGATTGTCTGATTACCGGCTTAGTCACGTGGAGAATTAGGTCCTAAAATGGCAAATACAGTATATGAATCTTTGCCAAACCGTTGAATCATATGAACCAGAATACGAAATAATCTATCCCAGCTATATGTCTGTCCGCTCATTTCTTTCGGATAATATAGATAATATAGTCTTACCAATATACTGTAAATTTTAGATTACAAAATCTCCGTTCCAAAATGGAACGCACACATGATTTGATTTTTCACCGGTTTCGAACATATATGTAAGAAGTGGGTCGGAATTTTTGTCTATCTATATCACTCCCACACGGACCACATAAAGGATTAAGTTCTGCAAGCCGAAATATACACAGTTTAAGAGCAAATATTAGTATATTAAATAATGGTATATTTAGATTGCTTTGATTAGTTTCGATCAATTTTTATTTTACTTGCGCAAGGTGAATAAAAAGGTTTACTAAGGCCTCACCTTTTTATATAATTTGCAATGTGCCTAAGGATTGATTTAATATGACCACATCACAAGAATCAAATCAATTCGCCTCCTTAAATTCATAATAGATGCTACCTATTAACAAGGGGACACCAGTTTAATCATTAACAGTTAACATTAATCCATATATTAGGTATATACTGGAAACCTGGACAAGGGCACAGTCAAAATTGGCATAACAGTCCCAAGAAAACTTTTAAAGGTTTGAGATCATAAACTGGTGGTTAGCAGTCTCTGACATTACTACTTATTTAAATCAGGTGAAAAGTGTAAAGAAAGTATTTTATTAATACATGCGAGCAATAAAAAAATAAATACATGTTACTAACTGGTTGTAAATGATGATGTTTCTATGCTACAATTGCGAATTTGAATTTATTGCTTGAAGTGAAGCAAGTAAGACAATATTCTGTTCCATTTTTATACCATTCGCCATGTAATCCATAATTTCCATGTTTTCCATCGCAAATAGGACATGGTGAGCTCCACGGCTGAGGTGATGCAAAATTATAATTATCAATCCCTCTAAAACTATTTCGGAATTTCAAGTATGGGAAGTGCTCTAAGACGGATTTGATAATTAATTCTGGATCGGGTCTGACTTCAAAAGTTATAGGCCCTTTTTCTGGCTTCGAATTTATAACTTCACTCTGTTTTGATTCATGTACTTCTGTTAGTTGCCATGGCTCATTTCCAGTTTGTTTTTTATATCTTTTGTATAATTTGGAACGAATCTTATCTGTCAAAACGCTTGGTAATCCACTTAATTTGGCATGCCAGTCTAGATATTCGGGGTTAGTATTTTATTAACTCAGTCATTTTCCTTTTTATATGACTGCAAACAATTTAAATCCCTTTTCTCATATAGACCTATTCATTCGAAAAAAAAAGATTAAAATTCCCAGACGATCCCAGAGGGATCAGACTATGCAACTATCTCAATTTCACGCTGTTCACATTTAATAAAGTAAGATCCGGTATTATACGTACCTTCTATTTCTTCATCATCATGACCTAATTTGCATAATGGGCAGATGTAGTCCCCGCATGTTGTCTCATCAGTAATCCCATAATAGTCTAAATTTTCAATACTACATTCTCTATATAGATTAGGATATTGATCCAATATCTTGTTGCGAAAATAGGAATGATCGGGCTTAGATTGGGATGCAGATGATACACTTGCCAATGTACTCATCTCATCCTTAATCTGATCGTTCCTCAAGGGAACGGTTTTCAAAGTCACATGACACTGATGATCACTAATATATTTTTTTACTTGATCTATGACATTTTGGATTTGTGCATTAGTTAGTTTCGAAATCTCAGTTGCGCTATATGAGACCAACTTGATTTTGTCTATCCCAACTCCATTTTTTCCAAATAACGTGAGGTGTTTTCTAGCCCTAAGAGTTTTCTTGCGCAAGTTATCTTGTGTGATTTTAGCAGGGAGAAATGGTTTCATTTCCTTGTAAATCTTTGATCTTGCCGTTTTATCTTTGATTCTACCATCAGCAGTAAGAGCATCTACCCTGCTCTCGAATTCAAGTGAATAATTATACCAGTCTAAGATTTCCTGCTGACCAGACTTTATTGCTATATCGAATAGATAGGACAAGTGTTGGGCAGAACCTGAAATCATATTCTCTGATCCATTGCAAGAGGAATTAGTATTGGTAGAGCTGATATTGTCATCACTGGATATGGGTGAACAGGTGTCGAAAGATGCCTTTAGCTCTTGTATTAGACCCTGTTCTATGATTTGATTTTTATCTAGCGATTCCTGCTCATCATCTTGCTCCATGGATACTTCGAGATCTGGCTTAACTGAAGACACATGACTCTGATCGTTCCCCTCGAGGAACGGTTTTTTTGAACTCTTCCGAAATTTCTAAACTCATCCGATGCGCATCCTCATATGAATTTTCAGGATACCTGTTAACTACTTTTACTGTATATCGTGCGTCACTTTCGAATCCACCGTGGGAATTTCTTCCTGAGAGGTATCTGCAATGACCAATTGAGGAGCAACCACCACAGTTTCTGATACATAAGCAGTATCGGAGATGCTGTCCTGGTTAGCCAATTTACGTAAAAATTTCTTCTCCTTATTGCGTTGCTTTATTTCACTACTAACGATTTTCTTATGAGCCTCAAGCAAAGAAACTATTCATATCTTTCTTCCAACGATGTGCCATTAAGGCGCTTCGCAGAGTTGGCAGGTACTGTTGCCACCAATTCTTGCTTATTATAGCAAACCTCTTCAGGAAAGGAATTATCTGTTTCCACATCCACCAATGGTTTCTCATGATACTCCGCAACTGAATTAAAGTTAGATGTACTATTGTCAGAAGGATTATCATTATACAACTGCTCTTTCACTGGTAAGGAAGCCTGTTCCACTATCGCAAGTCTGATCTCAAGCTCCTTATTTTTTTGCTCCAGTTCCTCAACTCTAACATCGCGTCTAGTATTCTCCTCCATAATCGCTTTAAAAGTTCAGCTTTTTCTGCCTCAAGCTCGGCATTCTTAGCCTCAAGTTCAACGATACGCTGTTTCAATACTTCAAGCTCGGATGACATGATTGATAAATTTTATACAAGAAGTGAAATATTCAAAAGTTAGTTAGTATATATATACATAGAGACTGTCATTTTACCAAAAGAAATAGGTTATAAAGTCACCAGATTTCCGAGACCGTGCGGTCCCGGAAAAATGCCAAGAAAAAAATATTTTATTAATACATGCGAAAAATAAATACAAATGTTCGGGACATTGCCCGTGATACATGACGCTTCTATATAAATGTCTAATGTATATCCCTACAGTCTAACTAACCACCTGACATTTACGTGACTTGGAAATTCGCCCTTCCTTCTTTACGAAATGTCTGTAAAATACATGATTATTAATTATAAGAAACTAGGATTACAAGTAATCGTTGTACAGGAATTTGTAAAATAAGAAATTCTTACACAATATATCCATCTAGCAATTGAGATAATTTGAGCTGTTCCTCGTCAAAAGCTTTCTCTTCTTTTTTGTATCCTCCCGGCTTGCCATCCCGAAGTCAATCAGGTATAGGGCACCTTTATCGTTAATTAAGATATTTTCCTCCCGAATATCATTATGGAGGATGCCATGTTTGTGGATTGCTTCCAATCCCTTTAATAGCCCTTGTCTTTTGCTGTTCCGTTATTTTTTTGTCGCTCAACATACTACCAACAATGGTTAAGCCGATAACGAAGCTCATGCCTCCTCCATAATATCCATAACAGACCAGCTTTGGGATATACTTGCCTTGAATATCAGCTAGATCTTTATAAATCTCGACTTCTTTTTGCATTTCTTCCAGGACATACGATGGAGCCTTCAATAAGTCTACACTCTTCAAAGCAATCATTTCGCCACAAAATTCGCATAGGAGCGTTTTTCCACTTCGTCCTTCACCTAGTATGCTCTTAAACTTGAAAGCTAAACTTTTGCTGGTTTACTTGGACGTTAGAAGATGATTGTTGATTCGAAAAGGTGCTGGAAGCCTGATTAGTTAATGAAGAGCTGGATGATGATTTTGAGTTTGATCGAAGAGTACGTGAATTATTATCCCCTTGAGCCGGCACTAGTACTTGAGGTTTAGGAGAGTTGGGATTCTCTTTCGCCTGTCGAGTTAGATAAGCATATGCCTTGAGAACTCCATGGAGATTCGGATTGTAGTGGAAGGGTTTTTGGATCTAGGGAGCTTCGTGTGTTCTTGGCATAGAAACCAGTGATTATCATAGGTGGTAAGAATACCGTATCTAAGTTCATTTTCTCACATATAATTATAGATTTGTTGAATTACATCCTTGCCCTTACTCGTATTATAAAACTCGGGAAATGTCTGTTCACCCATGTCTTCTAAAACATGCTTTCTTTTTGCCTCAATCACCAAGATCAATGAACCCACGAGATGACAGGTGAAATCCGGTATGCCAGGAGAAGTAGGTGGACGTTTTGAAAAATTATAATCTGATCCTATAAGCTTATTTAACATCAAACAAATGTTGATAGATATAGCAACGCGAACATCCTCTTCATTGACTATCTCTATATCTTGGTTAAATTGTGGCCTCTCGAATATCGGTTGTTGGTCGAAGCGGAATTGATTCACTTTATCAAAAAGTCGCCCCATAGTTGTACACTTGTCGGCGGGTCACCATTAACCTTTGTAGTGGTCTTCGATTTAGTACAGTCTGAGAATATGTTATGGGTGGTGGCAGGGTTGGGAAATGTACTGTACTGAGTTTTTTTAGTACAAGTACATTTTTTTATATAAATTACAGAGGTATTTTCAATCATATATACCTTAGTTTTAAGTGGTCCAGTGATTAGATTTCAATAAAATTAAGCTCATTAGATTCGTCTCAATGAGAGGAATTTAATAGTATTTATTTTATCATAAATGAATCAATATTGACAGAGTTAGCATTTGAAGTAACTTTATTAAATATATGGTATTTAAAATTTTAAGTACAATGTACTAACTGTACTGTACTGTACTGTACTGTACTGTACTGAAATTTTACCTTGTACACCATATTTTCCCAACCCTGGGTGGTGGAATACACGACAAAGCCTCTTCTAAGCTGAGAACTGGAAACGAATGCGTGTTAATATTACAAGGGCAAATGACGAAAAATTAGACTATACCAGACACTCCAGACACTTACGTGGCAATTTTACGATGACATGGATATGTTTTTTAGGAGGCGAAGTAGGCCAGTAATCCCCAATATCATTTATTGCCAACAGCTCGTCACTGTCCTGGAGTATTAGATTTCTTAATTGATCGTCCTGATCGCCAAGGATCGACACCTTCCATAGCTTGAGCTTGTCTGCAGGAAAATTATCGAACTCTGGTGCCTTTTCGTCTTAATAGCGTCATTGAGGTCACCAACAAGACTAATTCCTTCTATATGGACAGGGAAGGCGTTCGCGGTTGTATTTCCTTTGACGAGACATAGTAAAGTGATAGGCATGTTTTCAGCTTATATGATATTTTTTTGCGAAATGTTATTGGCTTAAAGTTTGGTATGTGAGGACAAGAGTTGAAAGAATTTTATTTGCGAAAAAAATACTGAGGCAGACTATATGTGAGAAATTATTCTGTTTTACAAGCCTGCCGTGTGATCAGCCACATTGCATTATAGGTGCAACAATCGCCTAATCACTGCGCCTCACCAATTGTGAAGACTCTTCTCCTGATATAGTGCGAAGCGCCTTTACGGCTAGTCCTGATATTTCATTACACGTGACCTGTTTCTCATAACGTTTGATAAAAATACTTTATTTATGAAATAAAAACGTTGCCGGAAGCCGGCTTACAATACATAAAAATTGCGACTATAGCGCTACATGACACTAAAATTATGGAGAATATACGGTGGCATGGAAGTGACCCGCTCGAGGTTGAAATTGATCATTAAAAAAATCAGAAATATAGGCTTGAGAGTTCATTGGTCTTTCGCTAACTGTTCTAGGATGGATCTGACGAATACTTAGAGAAAGATTAGAAAATTGTACCCCCAACAGGCCTAACTGGTTTAACCGGTTATGAATTGCAATTTCAAGTCCGCCAACCGTTCGACCTGTGTTGATTGTAATTGCTTGAGCTACTTGGTTGCTTGGAAGATCGAAGAGGTTTCCTATGGGAACGATAAGACAATTGAGAGTGATATCAATACCATCCCTATCATTGTTATCGGTCATTGTGTAGCGAATTTTCTAAATTTAAGAGCCCATAGTGAGTATTTTTTATGTCGTATTTCGCTCCCATACATAACTTCTATCATATACGCACCTTAAAATTTTTTGCGGAAAGTTGGCTGAACTTCCACATACTCCTACATGCTTTATATCTTGCTGGGAAAAAGTTAAGGAGATATGAGTCATGATTAACAATGTCGTATGGTGCCAAGAGTTCTATAAAAGCACATGCAAACGGAATTTTTAAACCTTTTCACATGGAGATCTACCGGAGAGACTATAGTTGGTTTTACGCCTGGCGATCTCGAAATTGCGAGTCCCTCGGCCCTCCATAACATATGCTTTTGCCGGCGCTATTTACTTTTAGAGCTGGTCCTGTGTTGCTTGTAGACATTCTTTCACATTTTCTCATGATTGTTTGGGAAAAAAATAGAGGTAGTAGTTAGCATGAATATATGCGAAAATTAATATGTTGCACAAGACCTATCTGATGATCCACTTATTTTTTGTCGCACAATCTGTGGCTCAGCAAATTCTTCCGAGCTAATGATCATTGTTCTGGACTATTGATCTAGCCAACCCTGGATCGGAATACCACTGGGAATTGTCTCGCATACTTAAATCTAAAAGGCCCTGAGCAAAAATATGTCTATTAGCGAAATTGGCCTGTCTAAGATAATCAGTAAATGCAGTAATAAAGTCGTTTGGGTTATCAGCCGTGCCCATAATCATTGGAGTAGTCTCGACATTGATATCTGGATTAAGTGAAACGAGCTGATCTATGGCTTCTTTGCTAATTTTATAACACCCTTCCAGATTAAGATATTTTAATTTGGGGCATGATCTAGCAATTTCTTCGATAGTTTTATCAGTAATTCCACAATAGCTAAGGTAGCATAGCGGACATGCTCATATCACCTTGCCGATCATTTGCTGATCACTAATTCCAGATTTTAAAAACTTATTGCAAAATCACAAATATTTTTCAAATAATGTGGCAAAAAAATAATGGAAATCTAAGTAAAAACACTAAATTATCATATGACTTTAATTATGTAATTATTAGCACAATTTTTAATAATATCATAAATATATTATTTGTATATGATAATTCACTAATTATTGCCGATTATCAGACAAAAATTGAAGTGCGAAAATGAATTTGCGAGTGCGAAACTTAAGAATTTGCACAAATATTCTTTATATTATGTAGAATCTATAAAAAAAAATAATGCAGTGATCTGATTCATAATGCAGGTTTTTTATTAGTAACATAATTAGTGAATAATTTCGTAAAATGAATAAATATATGCCAAATAATAATAAAAGCTAATAAAATTTAATACACAATAAATTAAAACTAAATTTAAGTTATTTGTGAAATTTGAGCATATATTATTATGTAAATTTTTTTAGCAACGGTATCATATTTATATTATGTGATAATTGAATAAATGATCAGCAAATGATCGACAAATGA
Source organism: Rhizophagus irregularis (assembly GCF_026210795.1). NCBI lineage: Eukaryota > Fungi > Glomeromycota > Glomeromycetes > Glomerales > Glomeraceae > Rhizophagus > Rhizophagus irregularis. Next base: position 1,823,764 of record NC_089446.1, on the reverse strand, counting down.
TCAGTCAGTATTGTGATAAAATAGGGATGTCCGCTATGCTAGCTAAGGTCAAGTTGTTAGAGCCCCAGGCAGGAGCAAATAACATTACAAATTATTATTTCAGAAAACCCTGTATGACCAGAAATATTTAGATATTCTAGTTTGTGGCATGAATTTGCGATTGCAGATAAACCTATATCGCTTTCTGATTTAAATCCGTGTAAAGCAGATATATTAAGATACTCCAAATTTGGGTATGATTTCGCTATTAGCTTTAGAGTTTTACCAATACGGTCGTCTGTACTTCCTTCGAAATCTAAATGAATTATATTTGGGAATGTGTGTACAATGCCTTTGATTTTTTTATTTGAAAGTGGATAGTAGTGTGATATTTTAAGATGAGTTAGTTTCGAGCTATAAACTGGTTTTCTTCCTCCTCCAGGTACTATTTTTAAAAATCTTTCCAATCGAATTTTATCATTTACTTCATTCCCCTTTAGCTCAATACGCCTCCATAGAATAGGAGCACCGCATCTGTACCACAATCGGGATACAAATAGAGCGGGATATAGTGACTTATCTATTGCTAAGAAATATAGAATTCGCTCTAATAGTTCCGGTAAATTAAAAATGCTTGAATGCGCCATAAATATTCTATTTTATATGTTGTATCTTTAAACAAAAAATAAAATTACGCGATCACTGCTCTGGGCTGGCTGGCTTAGAAGAACAATCATCTTTTTGCGCAAACTCTAGCTCTCGTGCCAATCTATCCAATGTTAATTTAAGACCAATTATATAGACTTCTTGTCGAAATTCAGGTGCAACCCCTGCTAGAAACACCTTTTTAATATTTTTATTCGCATCTTCTATAATATCATCTAAACTTTCCATATTGTGTAATTTGCTAGTAAACCCCATACTTTGTTATAGGAGCCTATATCCTTAATTAAAAAAATAATATTAATATATGCATAGTGACTTCCCTACCCGCTTGCTTGCTCATATGCCAGAAAAAATATATAACATTTCATCATCTGATCTTTCGCGATTCTTCTCTTGTTCACTGTTCTAGACTATGTTACAGTATATGAATTAAAATAACATCAGGCACATTCTCTTATATAGGATCATTCTCTACAAAATACAGCGTTTCATCATCATAATAAAGAATCTTGTTTATAAATTGTTTTATTCCGAATCCAAAAGGTCTATTATATTCTTTTGGGGCAAATCCTCCGTATGTATCTTTTTTAATGAAACCTAAAAATTCTGATTCTTCCCATTTATCTACATCCCACCATGGGACAACATTTTTAGCTATCTGCCGAATATTATATTTGACTATTTCTTTTTCCTGTCCTTCGAGCATTCCATTATGAAGTATATATCTTTCGATCTCTACCTGTTTTTTAGCTATTTCGGTTTCCCTTTCAATAAATTCCTCTGATACTACATTCCAATTAAAGGGTTCTCTTCTTCATGTCCCAATTTATAGTATTCTAGTACTTGTATCTTCCATCTTCGCCGAAACTCATGCTGGATTTTTTTATACCAAGTACTATTTATCCAGCAGAGCTTATCAAGAACCTCTAATGGAAGCTTTTGAATGATTATAGCAATTGTATCTGCTTTTTCGAGCGGGTTGTATGAATGCATTATATATCAAACGTAATGATTTACTTAACTAATGTTTTTTATTTCAATTGCTAATTTTCACCTATATTATTCTTTAGACGAAAAAATATCTTTATATAAAAGCTTTGCCAAAGACAACTAGATTGCCATTGCTTTGAACATCTGCTCTATTTCGTCATCTGATCTTTCGCGATTCTCCTCCCTAGCTATTAGATAATAAAGCTTATATAATAACTCTAAACTGCTATATAGATCATTATCTTCATACCTTTTGCGATAATTTTCTAGCCTTTCAGTATATGCTTCTTCCTTAAGGAACATTTTTACTGCAAGTGTCTTAATATAGTTGTTCGGATCCTTTCAGCTCGCAGTTTCTTTAGATAGTCTCCATAATTTTTCGCAAGATTATCATATTTTCTGCCCTTTCGCAAAGCAGTTTTTATGACTTTGACTTGCGCAAGTTCTATATCTTTATGATCTACCATTTTTGTATGTTTCTAATATAGCAATAGAAAAACTTTAATTAATAAAATTATATTCTTTGATAATTTTACCTCCAGAAAAAATATTTGTTATAAAGTCTCTATTCCTTGACTCGAAGTCTAACTTTCATAGCCCTTTCTTCTGCTTCCTCGAAGATATTCCAGATGCTACCAGGCGTTTGTATAATCCAATTCGCCAATGTCCATATGGGAGAGTTCGAATTCCATCAAGTAAGATTCAGCGCTTGTTATCATATGGATTCAGCCCTATCTTATTTACCCTCTCCAGATATATTTGATGATCATAACTTCAGAGGCCATACATATCATGCCGAGTTAGTTTCTTATTCCTAAGACATTCTAGAAATTTATCATGTCAAAGCTCTCTTTTGACCACGCATTTCTTAACACTCTTTGCCTTCTGGATGCCATGTTTCTTCTTAGATTCTTCTGAATCAGAATCATCAGGAGTTTTTGGATCATGACCTGCTGGAAGAACTGAATACATTTTTGGCTTTAAGCATACTGATTCGCCTATTGGATTTCCTTTTGTCTCATCCTTCATTAGAAACAAGTCTCCTGAATAGTTAAGATCGAAAATGTCTGGTCTTTCTGCTCGATCTTTATAGATATCCTCAGTTTCTATCCACATTATAAGCGAGTCTGTATCTGTATAAAGTAGACAGGTCTTATCTTCATAGCGAGGCTTTATGTAACTGTACCAAAAGTTGAACATCATAGCCTTGCTAATGTCAAGAATTGCCTGCCCTACATAGATTGGTTTGTTTAGAGTTACTGTACTTTTTAACATATGGACTGCTGTAATTCCCCCTTCGAATGCTTTAAAGCCTACATATAATAGTGAACTTGCTAAGTGCCTGATTTTTTTATCCTCTTCTGTTCGGAGTAGCTCTACTTTCATATGTTTACGGACATTCTCCATCTGTTTGCCGAAGACTGCATTATTTTTTAACTTATAATACATAACTCCAAACTCATCCCCAGTGGCCTTAGCTATTTTGCGTTTACGAATATTTTCCTCAATATATTCTTTCATCCATGGAGACTGCCAGAATTTTAATTCACCATGAATCTTTGTAACTTTCATCCCCAATTTCATGTATAACTGGAGTGCATGATAATGGACCACGTAGTTCTTTTTGGGATAAAGGGTTTGGACGAGCTTTTCTCCTGTTGTATATTTTCCACCCCCAACTTCTTTATCTTGCACTAATCTTTCATTATACAAGCTAAGCCATTCTTCTGGAACTATCTGCTTTTCTGGTGCTAAAGGATAATCTGCAAAGAAATCATGCAAATGCACTGGGGCTTCTAGATCAACTTCCAATGTATATCCTATTTCCGCATCTGGTGCAATGCTTTGTATGTCTGGAACCTCTTCTGGGCTTACTTTTCCCAATATTTCTGTAGGCATATATTGGGTCATCGCATCTGAATATAAAGCATTCTTATCCTCATATAATGTCCAAGTTGTAGGCTTACTAGAATTATAATCTGGACATTTCGGATTATTAGCTTTGGCATATCGGTGACTTGCCATTGTCATTCCTCTACAGATACCATTTTCAATTATCAGATATTCGTCCATATCTGTCATGAGCTTGAGTTCTGCCCCGCTACTTTTGTAAAGAGAATCATTAAACATTCCAGGTGCTGAAACATAATGAGAGGGATCTAAGCCATTATCTTTCAAGCACATGATAGTGTAGTTCATAAAAACATCCGCAAGTAAAAGTACATCTGTCTCAAGATAAAGATCATGATATTCTCCAAAGTTCTTCATCTCAAATATTTTCCATACCTTTTGAGCATGTTTATAATCCTCTTTACTAATATTTTGCTGACTAAGAAGTGAGTAGAAGTCCTTTCTAGGTGGGAGGCTTGTTCTGTCAAATTTTTCCCATGCATTTGTCCAGTCGTATGGGAAAACGCCCTTTTGAAAAAGAAGCTTAATCTTATCTATTAAATAGCCTTTCTCAGTAAAGTACCTAACAATTAGGGTAAATTTTTCGAGCTTTCCTCCTAGACATTCTACTAATTTATCTAATCCTATTCCCATATGCTGAAAGCTATCAAGAAATCGGAGCTGGCCAACATCCATGGCTTTGTACTTTTCTATATTCTCTGGGATGCAATTTAGCTTATCAGCCGTGAACTTGCTCACAACTTTTATAAGCGGATAAGAGTCATATCCCCGGAAATTATGACATATAAGAGGCACTTTAGTTTCGAAAGAGCCTATTTGCAATTTTTTGTTACAAGAGTCATGAGCTGGGCCTCAGTACTTTCCATTTATATGATCATGATCCTTTACTTTTCGATTAAGTGCACTTAAAGCTTCTCAATATCTTTTTCTGCGCTTTCTTTAATTTTTAATGTTCTTTTTCTATGCATGTTTCCCATTCTTTGATTTCTAATAAATTATGCTTTGCTTCTTCGAGTTTTTGTACTATCTCTTGTGCTAGTTTTAAAAAAGGTCCCTTGCAAATCCAGCATTCTGTCACCTCATTGTATGCTTTAAGATCTCCTGGTGCCATTATCATTTCTGCAGGCGCAGATAAGTCCTCCTGTATGTTTGCCAGCTTCTCCTCGATTTTTGTAATGAATCTTTCAAGTGCATCTGGACCTCTGTATAGATCATGACTCATAATCTCATAGTTAAGTGAACTATCCATATGAACAACTACATAACAATAGCCACACGGCTTGTGCATCTGTAATCTTTCGGTATGGGTTAACTTCGCCTTCTCTTCGGGAGCTAACTTTTCGGTTAACATTTCTAGATCCCAGAAAATGCGATATGGATTTGGTTGCATGCATTTATGATTATAAAAAGCTTTGACACTCCTATTCTTCACCGGCATTTGCGGCTGCGCATTGGCATTATTTGACCCTTGCATTTTGGCAAATGTTCATTGTATCTTATCTCTGAAGAGTATACATGAAGACAATAACGGCAGAGGTATTTTCGCCCTTTATGTTTGCTATGATTATATACTAGCTTATGTAAATCTTTGATAATACAGTAATGGCTTCTATCATCTTCTGTAATTACTAGAAGATTTATTTGCTTGTATTCATCTCCTCTTCTTTCTGTAACATAGCGAAAGTTAAGACATTTGTTTTGGTTGTGCCATTTATAGACACATAAACTGATTTCAGGATTATTTTCTTCGAACTTCTTATAAACTGGTGTTGAGACCGGCACTGGAATTGGGATGTCTTCTATATTAAATTCCTCCACGAAATCTCCATATAGCCGATGCGGATTTCTTTCTGGATGAACTTTAACTGGATGCAAAGCTCCTAGGACACACCATCCGAAGCACCAGTCATCATTATTTTGAATATTAATAATTCCGTTATTACGTTTTGGTATAGTTTCAGGTAAAGGTATATGGGCAGTAGGACAAATCAGATTGAAATCAGATATCTCTATACTAAATTCTTCTATATATTCTGGGTAAGCATTAGACATTTAGTATATTAGTTAGCTCTAACCGTCACGCTATTACTTGCTTATATAATTTTTTCTTTAATTATTTATTTCCTATGTACCTATTACTTTTCAATTATAGAAACCCTACTGAAGATAAGTATTTACAAGCTTTCCAAGCGGTTCTAGCTATCGCAAAACTGAAGCATTAACTAATTATTAATTAATCTTTTCGTATCTAGTAATAAAAAGTAGGATGATCAGTGAATATTCTTGCCCATTTCTCTGCAATACTGGAAAGGCTTGTGGAAATCCTTGCATTCGTCCTGAAGGATGCCGATTTCATTGGAAAGCTAAGAAATGAGTACCATGCTCTGATTGTGGTAAGCCTACAGCTTCTGCTTGTGGCCGATGCCCAGATCATGTTAGAGACTACTATGTTACCCAATACTATATTAGACTTCGATTAGAATTACTAGAAAGACTTCGATCAGAAATGCGAGAAAGAACTTTTGAGGAAATAATGGTTAGACATAGAGATGCACTTGCAAAGCTTAATATTTCTCTTTGTAAGAAATGCCTCCTTCCAATAAAACTAGAAGAGGAAGTATATTGTGATAGTTGCCGGTCAGAATAGGTAAAGCAAATAAATGGAAAGACCCTTTCAGCTAGCTTTATACCTTAATTTTAACCAGAATTTGAGTGACGGGCAGTCTAATGGGCTTTTCATTAGACTTGCTTTTTAGCCGGAGGCGCAGAGCATATTTTTTTTCGTTAAAGTTTTATAATTAATATGCTATTTGATAAGTTAACTCCTGCGCAGAATCCATTCTTGACTAAAGAAAAGTTGGGACAATTCCACAGATTTTTCTGGGCAGATATGATCGAAAAGACTTCTCAAGACATATCTAGGGCAAATCATCGAAAGCAATGGGAAAGCATATTTCCCTCGATAGTTGCTTGATAGTTGCTTGATAGTAGCGGGAAAGTGCTTCTAGGACTGAAGGCGCAGTATAAATTCAGTCTGCATTATTCTGGCCAGAAGTTTGGACATAATAATTCAGCATTCAAGCTGGCCTGAAACTGGTGAACTAATAGAACCTCACTGACTTCCTACCAGTTCCATAACAGTTTCATGACAGTTCCATGACAGCTCTAGGATACTACCAGGTCGCTACCATGGTGCTAACTTGGATCCTTCAGATCATGTGTTCTAAAGATCAGATGACCTGGAAGAGTTGGGACAAAAATTTTTGCTAGGTGTCGTAGAAATTGTTCCTAATATACATGTTTCGTATGACTTATTCTGGGAGAGTTGGGACAATTTTTCGTATGACTTATTCTGGGAAGAGTTGGAACAATTTTTCATATGACTTATTCTGGAAAGAGTTGGAACAATTTTTCGTATGACTTATTTCTTCCGTATGATTTAAAATAATATATGCTAGTTAAGGAGCTAGCTTGCATAGAATCCTTTTCTGATATATTTTTTTGTATGATTTATTATGGAAAAGTTGGGACTGATTTTTTTGCATAACTTATTATGGGGAATTGAGACAGAAATTTCATATGATTTATTTTTTTCGTATGACTTATTTTTTTTTCGTACGACTTAATATAAAAATATGTTATTTAATGAGCTAGCTTGCATAGAACGGTTCCCTGATATATTATTTTTTCGTATGGTTTAATAAATATAATGAAAAGTTAATATAGAAATTAAGATTTTAGAGTTAATAGAAGCTTTTCTAATATAATAATAAAAATCGATATACTTTCTGAAGTTGGAGAATCCATACAGAATTAAGAAATATAATATCGAAATTAAGATTCTAGAACTGCTAGAAGCTCTTCTAATATAATAAGAAAAATCAATATTATTTTTAACGTTCTGTGACCTGTACACACAATGTTTCAGTGGGGCCAGACCTTCGGTCCTTAAACCCCCACTTTCACATTGTGTAAAGCCTTTACAAGCTCAAAACTCTAATATTGGAAGTGCGCTAATCATCATATGCCATTAAATACTATTTTTCATAAAACCATTAAAAGTTTATTTTGCACTAATATATTATTAGAGTAAGTATATATTTGTTGCTAAATTAACGGCATTATTTACTATATTTCTTAAGGCATTTTGTTTAATCAATAATTCCTCTTTCATAGCTTGAAAGATAACAGAAAAGGTGGTAATGTATTTCAACAGAGAAATAGTAAGAAAATTAAAGATTTTTCCAGATAAGCTGTTAGACATTTTGATAAAAATACGTAGTTTATTAGACTGTTTAGCTTGATGAAAAATAAAATCAATAGCGAAATAACAAATAATCGTAAATTCTATATACAGGCCTTTTATTTATATGCTCCATTTATGTCTTCTCTGAGCCTGAATTCATTTGAAGCAGAAGAGTATGCAATAGACATTGCAACAGACTTTTGCACTAAACTTTTGTGTTAAAGAATAAAGGTATGTGGAATGTGCATTGAAGATCTTAACAAATACAAAAGCATTTAATAGGGATAATGCATGTACTTTTTTTCACCTAATCGCTTAATACTAAAACCTGATAATATTATATAAATATGTTCAGCTCAGAATATAATAGAAATAGTGGTCTTAAAGGGTCTACCAAATATAAATGCCATGCTATTTCAATAAATGTTTGCAAGAAAAAATTTGAAATATTTTGGGAGATCAATTTATATGTGAAATTATTGTTGTACAAGTATAATTTTACAAATGATTTGCGAAGTGTCATTCTAACTGATATTTTTTAATTTTTATTTATCTATTAGAAAAACAATAAATATACTCCTCATATGGTGAGATTAATTTGGCTGGATTAATTATTCCAATATATTTTGAGTAACTTTTTCTAAATAAACTATAAAACTCATTGCAAGTTTTAGCATACTCTTTTTGTGTTTCAGGATTTTTTACCATCTGATTATATCTAAGTATACCTAAGAATTTCTTTCTATCAGGAGTACTATTATTCCTTACCACCTCCCAAACTTGTTTTGCTGAAAATTCAGGTCTCTTCTTGTAATTCCTGTAAGCTTGCTGGATAACTGTTGTATAAAAATTCTCAAAGTTATAATGATAGTAGTATTTAGAAATCAAAAATCTCCAAGATCGCTTCATTGATCTCCCTGAACTTGAAAAATACTTTATTAAAATAGTTATAACCAAATTTTTGTAATTTTAATGAAATTTTAATTAGGTAAATCAGATTTTTTATTCAACAGGTAATACATTTCACAATTATACTAGGTGATCATACAAGCAGATTATATAGCGCAAAAAAAATAAAGTTATGTTTGGCTAAATATAGTTGAGATATATAATATTAATAATATTCAGTTGAAAGATATTAAGTCTATCTCCTGCACAGAATCAAAATATGCTTCAACATCAATCAAGACCTGGTTTTTTTCAAATCTATTATGGGCTAAAATCTCTGGTGCACTTATACTACATCGCATAATGTATCTCTTAAAGCCACTCATTAATACAACAAGCTTTAGTGATAAAGGAAGAAGGTTGTGACTGGCTTATCCATTCAAGATTCCCTTTAGAAATCATATCTCTAATATTGGCCAGATTTTTTTCTAAAAGAAGTTAGCTTGAGAAAGTATTGCTCATATAAATATTTTTTTATTTCGTTATAAATATAGTAAGGCTTGCTAGGCATAGTGTTTACATTACTTTGCATTTTATGCTTTTACCTGATACGTTGAATCCTATTTGATATATTTTCCAATCACATCTCAATATCTCATATTGACGGATTGCCTTCTTTGTGAAATAGCAAGATGGAGGATTATTTTTCAGCTTTATATAATCTTTGAAGCTCATATCACAATATTTATTTCCAGTACAATTTGTACGCCAATGCTTATCCATAAAGAATGCATAGAAATACTTATACCCACTTTTTAATTTGAATTAGACAGGCTGATTACAAGAATAACATATTCCTATATTTATTCCAAACCAAACATCACACTAATATAATAAATATGTTTGTTTTCTACTAGTTATGATAAGATATCTCTTATTAGAATAAGTCAAAAGATGATTTTTTCTATATTCCATTAATGTGTTCCAAATTCGATCCTTCCAATCTGATGGAGTTTTATTTTCACGTATTCTAGAAAGATCATAATAATATGTGAATCAGTTACACTTAAATGTACAAAGGGGTCAGAATATACCATATTTATCAATTTTAGTTATTTATTGATTTATAGAATTTACACAGCAATTTTTATCAATTTATAGCTAATTTAGTAAGATTATATTATACTAAATCCAAATTCATTTTTATTCGATTATAAGCATGTTGGGAATTTATATAGGGTCATATCTCGGCTAAGCTAATTTTATATTTACTATCTTTGTAACTGTAATGATTAACGCAGCTTAATTTAAATCAGTTTGTGATATGATATACTGTATATTGTATCACACGAGATTTCTTCTAGTTTTTCGCCAGTTTCTCGATAGTTCTAGAAGTATTCCAGAAGTTGGTGAGTTTCTATAAATCATGCAAATCAGATACATCTTTTCTTGATTATACTAGCTAAGCCACCATTATCATTTGACTAATAGAATAAAAAAGTAATATCAGTTGTATATGTTTAAAAATTCAAAATAAAAGTGATCAGTTTACCTAGGTAAACACCCAAATATTTATTATAGTTTTGTAAAGCAATACATGAGAAAAAGGGATTGACTAAGAAAAAATGAAAGTAAAAAATCCTAATACTAGTGATGAGGGTGTTCTGAGTCGAAACAGTGTCACATGAGTACATGACTGTGGTGCAATAATAACAGCTAATCCTTGACGTTTTTTATGATATATGCAACTTCTGGTCTAGTTAGATCTGAAAACTGGATGCAGTAAAGGATTTGATATGATGAATCTTATCTTTATCAATCACATGCGCATGATAAATTATCATGCTGATCATTGTAAATTTACTAACTTTATTGCAGTACATTAAGAAAAAATTATTATAAATCTCTATAATATATACAGTTACATCAGAAAGTATTGCCCGATTTAAAAATAATGCCAAAATTGGCAAAACTTTATTAATTCTCATTAAAATTTACATAAAAAATAACTTTTAAAATGGCTAATAATGTGTTAGCCCTACTTTTGCTTCTAATATTGCATTGATTTGTTGTGGCATTGAGGCAACAACATCTTCAAAAATGGAGCAGTCCAAATTTTTCCATTCTTCACTTAGTGCAACTTTAAGTTCACCCACAGTTCTAGAAAAGACCTCCTAACTCTGGATATTGTCTTTTAACTGCTTTCAAATATTCTCTATTAGATTTAAATCAGAGGAATTGGCCGGCCAATCAATAATTTTTCTTTAACCAATCTTCTTTAACCAATCTTTAGTTATTTTTACAATATGAATGGGTGCATTATCTTTTTGAAAAGTTGCAGCCCTTCCTATTAATTCACAAACTGTATGATAAAATGGATGAAGATGTTTATTTAAGATTTCAACATAAGTATTTGAATTAATTTTTTCATTTCCTTCCTTATATACAGTCAACTCTCTTTATAGTCACACACTTGGGACAGTTCATATTTGGTGATTATAAAGAGATGTGACTATATAAAAAATTTCTTATATTAGTATATCATAATTCCGGCCAAAAATTAATATAATTTTGGCCAAAATTATACTTAAAACTTTATTGTATCGTAACTCCACCAATATTAATCGTAGAGAGATGATCTTACCGCCATTCGATTCGTCTCGATGAGACGGTTCTAATGGTATAAGATACATCGAAATCCAATCACTAGATTAATTTTCAAAATTAAAAAAATATTAATTGTTTTTGTGTAATAACTCTGCCAATATTGATCCTAGAGAGACGATCTTACTACCATTCGATTCGTCTTGATGCGACGAATCTAATGGTATAAAATATATCGAAATCCAATCACTAGATCAATTTTTGAAATTAAAAAATATTAAATGGTTTTTAAGTAATAACTCTGTCAATATTGATCACGGAGAGATGAGCTTACCACCATTCGATTCGTCTTGATGAGGTGATTCCAACGAGCTATTAATCATCTTTTTACAATCACTAGGTATCGAGAAATTTAGCAAAATGTTAAATGGCGCAGTAAACGTAAATCAAGAAATATAATGATGCTGATGCTTAACATTTTGTTGAATAACTCATCAGCCAGTGATCATAAAAGGATAAAACTACCACCATTCAATTCGTCTCAGTGAGACGATTTTAACAAGCTATGGTACATCTTTGTACGATTATTAGATGCCAAGTTATTTAATATATTTTTTATATAACTGTAATTATAAATGGTTTTTTTTAATATAAGATTTTTGAGGATAGGTGTGATAGTGACTAGATAGATTGTGACTATATAGGATAGATTTTAATAATAAAGTGTTTTGAACATTCAACTGGTATGACTATATAGTAGAATGTGACTATAACAGGAGTGATTATAAAGAAAGTTAACTGTATTTTCATCACAAAAAATCAATGGTCCTTTTATTCCTCCCACAAAACATCCCTAACCATAACTGATTTTTGACCACTTTTAAAGATAGGTGTCAAACATTTAGTGTTAAACCTTTCCCCTGTATGCCTCCAAACTCTTATTTGTCGTAACTGCTTTTCAATCTCAATACTTGATTCATCAGAGAAAATAACTTGGACCCAATCACAAGTTGTTTTTTCTTTTGATTACTTGTAGTTTTTGTATTATAAATAACAGTTTTTACATTCATTTTATTATTATAACTAAACTAATAAAAAGTAATTAACTATTCTTACAAGTATATAGTTTAAAATTTATAAAGGATTCAAGTTCAATTTTTAGTTTATCATAATATTGATTAGTAATCTGAAAGGTTATGTTAAATCAGGATTTTGTAAAGGTTTATACTATAGAAATTAATTCTTTATTAATGATTTTTACTTTACTTTTTTTTAAATTTTATTGGTTAATTAGCTAAAAAGGAAAAAAATTATAATAATGTAACATAAAATTTCCTTAATAAAATTTGCAAGAAATTTTATATATGATTTTTATCTTGAATCTAGAATAACCTATCTTATAAGTAAATGGGAAATTAATTCTAATATGAATACCAGTAAAATTTGAAATTTTTAAAAAAAACTATTTTTTTTTTTTTTGTAAGCAATTGGCAATCATCTTTTAGCATTTGATTTTTAAATGATATTTTAATAAGAATCAAAAAAAGGTAAGTTTTTTATTAAAAACTTCCTTGTATTTTTGCAGATTTCACTTTCAGATTATTACTTCTAAATGCAATAACAAACAAAGATAATAGAAAATTGTAATAAATTGCAATAAAAAATACAATACATTTTTTAATCTTGTAAATGTTATTAAAATTGGACTCAATTGTCTAAAACTATTAAACTATTATTACTAAATTATTATATAATTCTTTTAAAATATTTTGTTTACATTCAATTGTCTAAAATTGTCAAACCATTATCATTACAAGATAAAAGGCAAAAAAGATGTAAGAGAAACTAAAAGATGTAAAAAATAGAGAGAAATAAAAATGTGATGTATAAATAAGGAAAATGAAAACATGATGGAAAGGATAACAGAAATGAGAATGTGTTGGAAAAATAAAGAGAAACAGAAATTGTCAAAAAGATAAAGAGAAATGAAAAAGATAGACAAAAAGGTAATAAAAAAAATAAAGGTAATAGAAAATGGTAAATAATAAAAAAAATGAAATAAAAAAAGTGGAAAGGGTAAAAATATAATGGAAAAGGTGAGGAATAAAAAGTTGATGAAATTGATTATATACAGTAGCTAAAAGAATAAAAGGTACAAAGTGTCAAACAAAAAACTAGAAAAATGTACTTTAATTGCAAAACCAAAAGAACTAAATAGTCTTAAAAAAAGGAAACTGAGAAACATTACGTTAAATAAGAAAATGTGGAAATATGGAATTATAAAAGTAGAAAAAGGAGATTAAAAAAGAAAAAATTAGCGTCACACATGACGCGGCTTTATCTTACTCTAAAGTTTATATAAAAGGGTTTAAATCTATTTTAGATATGATCTCCAAAATTCATTTGAAAAACAATATTTAAAATCCCCGCTTTTATTCCTAGAGAGGCAAAAATTTGTCCGATCATATAATGTTAAATCACGTGATATCAAGATCTCACTTCCCATTTTTGAAATATTACACCTTTAAAAAATTATACTTATATTCGTTTTTTCCAATATTGGATAAGCTTAGGACGTGGGAATCAATAATACAACACATGATCCCACTGATTCCATGTGCTATATTAATGCAGGGTGAAAATTATAAATGCGTAATACGAACCCCTTTTTGAACATCCCTCCTTATAAACCAGGTTTTAAAAAATTTTTTTTTTCTTGAAACTTTTAACGCATTTTTAACGTTTTTATAATGACAGACAGAAGCCGAAGAAAAAGTATAAACGGTCATGGTGATGAACAAAATGAACCAATCTCTAATACCAATTTATCGAATTTGGAAAATCGAAGAGACAACAATTATTCAAATCCTTTACCAGCTGTACGCTCTCGATCTTTTTCAGAACATTCAAAAGATAGTATCAATGTACAAGAACCAAATGAAACTACTTCCCTATTGGAAGGTGCTCGTGAGCCTTCTTCTCATTATAGTCATTTTCCATCTGCAAGGGAGGACGATAACGCTTTTAGGTTGTTACTTTTTATTTAACTTTGTGATCAATTTCATTAGACTAATAGAATGGTCACCATCAAAGATATTGATGTAGAAATATTATAAACGAATGAATTCGTTTAAATATATTTATTTAAATAGTTCATCTTCACGTTTTCGGCGGCATACTTGGAATCCTAGGCAACTAAAACATTTAACAGCGGCATTTACTGAACAAATTGGACGATATAAAAGGAGAAGTGGTGCTTACGACGAAGACAAACAAGCCATGCTTAATGAAGGAGGTGGTATCCGTGTTTGGTACGATGATTATACAACTATCGGTAAAGTTAAATTTTGTTATCTTTCATATTCGATAATTTAAATCAGAAATTCTTAATTACGTGTAATTTTTTTTATTCAGATTGGATTCATGATTATGTCAAAGAGCGCGTTCGTATACGTAAACTCCACTCGATCAAAGGAATTCGTGGATGGATAGTTACGTCATATGACGGATTACAAGGCTGGGTTCTCGTTTTTCTAATAGGTAAGTTATATATTCCAATACAAACTTAAATTAAATTATGACTTCTAAGTCGTTCTATTTCCTTTATAGGAATCGTGACAGCATGTTTCGCTGCTGGTGTTGACATCGCTGCAGAATGGGGATCTGATTTGAAGGACGGATATTGTACGGAATCATTGCGATTAAACAGGAATTTTTGTTGTGCAAATATTACTAATAACGGGTTAGACTTAAATGATGATAATAAATGTGATAAATGGAACTCATGGTCTCAAGCTATCCGTATACATGATGAATCGGATGCTAAGCTGTTTGATTTCTTTGCTTATGTTGTTGTAGCAGTATGTATTGATCTCAGATTTTAAATTATAAAATGAATTTAAAATAAATTTTTGTCTATATTTTTTTTTTTAGCTTCTTTTCGCGACTGGGTCGGCGTTACTTGTTAAATATAATTCTTTATATGCCAGACCATCATCCAAAAGCTCTGCTCGAATAGAAAATATAGAACCGAAACGTAAAGAATTGAAACCCTACGCTGCTGGTAGCGGTATTCCAGAAGTCAAAACTATTTTGAGCGGTTTTGTGATTCGTGGATTTCTCGGTATAAGAACTCTTTGGATTAAAGCAATTTCATTGGTATGTAATTAATTTATTTCATGATTTAAAGAAATAAAACAAACAAATTCTTTTTTTTTTCTTAGGCAATGGTTGTTTCAGCAGGAATGACACTTGGAAAAGAAGGACCATTTGTTCATATTGCCTGCTGTATCGGCAATGTTTTATCTCGTCTTTTTCACAAATACAATAAGAATGAAGGTAAACGTAGGGAAATTCTTTCAGCTTCAGCAGCTGCCGGTGTTAGTGTAGCCTTTGCTGCGCCAATTGGTGGTGTTTTATTCTCTTTGGAGGAAGTCAGTTATTATTTCCCAAGTAAAACTTTATGCAGAAGTTTCTTCTGTGCCATTGTTGCCGCAGTTTCATTAAAAGTAATGTATAGTGTTTACTTCATATTTTCTTTGACATTTGTAAAATTTTAACATTTGTTTTCTTTTAGTTGATAGATCCGTTTAATACAGGAAAAATTGTCATGTTTCAAGTTTCTTATAATAAGGATTGGCATGTTTTTGAGATAGTTAATTTCTTAATTCTTGGAGTCTTAGGGGTAAGCGTTAAAAAAAAATTAATTTAATTGTTTCAATTTTAAATTTTCAAATTTTCATTAAATTATTGAATTTTTAGGGATTGTTTGGTGCATCACTATGTAAATTAATTCTCTTATATACAAAATATATTCGAAATCGAACATGGTTGAAACAATGGCCAGTAGTTGAGGTAATGATGGTTGTTGTTATTACTGCTGCTGTAAATTTTGGTAATAAATATACAAGGATGTCGAACACAGAATTGATATTCGGCTTGTTTAGCGAGTGTACTAATGAAAAGGAGCATGATGGATTATGCGAGTACGTTATTTATATTTTTCGAAAGGAAGGAGTATATATATGTGAAATCTAAATTTATATCACAATCTTCTAAAAACTTTACAGTAATTCTTTTAATGGAATGTTTGAAGCATTTTATTTACTTGGACTTGCATTAATTTCTAAATTCCTTACATGTGTAATAACATTCGGTATAAGAGTACCTGCCGGAATTTTTATTCCAGCTTTACTTGTTGGTGCATGTTTTGGAAGAATGCTTGGAATTGTTATGCAGTACCTAACTATGTAAGTGTTAATAAGAGTAATGATTGAATTTGTTCAAGTAGTAAAAGTATATTAATAAAAATAAAATAATAGGACGTATCCAGATTTTCCTATATATTCAACGGTATGTAATCAGAACATAAATGGTGATTGTGTTATACCAGGTGTGTATGCAATGGTCGGTGCAGCTGCTTCATTAGCTGGAGTTACAAGAAGTACAGTCTCTTTAACAGTTATTATGTTTGAATTAACTGGTACATTAACCTATGTTTTGGTGAGTTAAATAATAGTTTCCTTCTTTTATTATCTTTTATTATGTTTCGTTAATAATAATAATTATTATTATTATTTATTTAATAGCCAATAATGACTGCTATAATGATATCAAAGTGGGTAGCAGATGGAATAATAAAACATGGTATTTATGACTTATTAATAGATTTAGGAGGTCATCCATATTTAGATTCTAAGACGGAATATGATGGAGCAAACACGACATTTACCACTACATTGGATTTATGTCAAAGAGATTTAGAGGTTATCGATGTTAATGATTTGAATACTATTGGTGAACTCAAAAATAAATTGAAAAAATTATGTGAGTATAACGTATTTTTTTAAAATATACATACATAATAAATATATCCTCATATACATTTATTTTGGTTATGAAATATAGCTACGTCAGGATATTCAGATGCAGGATTTCCAATTGTAGATAATAAAATACTAGTAGGATATATAGCATCAACAGAATTAGAGCATGCATTAAGTTTAGCGCATGGCTCAGATAATTTAACAAGATGTTATTTCAAGGATGAAAATGTTATTGATAAATCTGCTAATTTCACTGCATATGTTAATCAGGTAAGTAATAAATTTTTTATACATTGTATATATGCACAGTATTAAAATAATATCATTTAATAGGCACCATTAACTATATCAAAAAATGCTTCATTGGAAATTGTATTGGAATTATTTAAAAAGTTAGGATTGAGATATGTTATTGTAGTAGATCGTGGTCAATATGTTGGTGTTATAAATAAAAAGAGATTACTTATTTATTTAAGACAAATAACAGGAAAAGATATGAATAATACGTTATAAAACAGCAAATAGCTTCCTATATTGACATTTTTTCTGGGAATATTTACATATTAGTTTATTCACTTTACTAAATCGCAGCTAGTGCTGGTCAATTTCCAAATAAATTATTTAATAACGTAATTCTGACATTTTACACTATATTTTAATATGAGGTTTGAATAGGAATAAACATTTTTTTAACATTTCTCATTTTAGCTTCACACTAGACAAAATTTGAAATCAGAGCGTTTTACCTTTCTATTCTAACATTATTTCAAAAATATTTTTGTTATAATCACCACTTATTTATAATAAAATAGGATTTAATTTTAATTTTTACACTGAAGTTCTTTAACATTTTGCCAATTAATCATTAATTTAATTAATTTAACAATTTAACAGGGATTTATTATCAAACATTAATAAGTTGTTAAATAATAATTTGTACGATAAAATCCTGGTATGGTCTTGCTTCATACCTGTTATGCATTCTTATTGTTTATAATCCACTACTATTTTGTATAATTATAGTCTAATTAACATAGATGTGAAAATGATAACAGATAAGGTCAGATTTAAGGATATTGCATAGATAACGGAAAAGCGATTTACACGATTATGTAATTGTTAATTGAAAGATACTAAATTCTTTACTCGGGGTCCAATTAATTTATACGCGTTTGGTACAGGCAAAATATCAACTTATTCGGCCGAGGAACTTTTCTATGTATAGATGACATATAATAGTAATACAAAATTTAGCCTACCATATCTACCATATCTTGTAAAGTACCTGTTATGAATAAAAATATACTAGAAGGGACCAAATTCATTTGTGAATAACAATAATAGTATAATCTAGAATTCACGATTATAAGATTTTTAAGTTATTATTATTTCCCAATGTTTTGTAAATATTTATTTATTTTTACCAATTATGTAAAACAAAGTTTAATCTGCAACATTTTTTTTTTAATCAATATGCTTGATTGGAAGGTTATTGAATTGTTCAAAAAAGGCTCAATCGAAAAAAAGATTGTTTATCGTTATATATAAATGCTTCTTAATCTTTCATTTCATTTTTAAACCTTTTTTTTTCACAAAAATCATAAAAAATGGTTGTTAGGTTAATGCAATTATTTACACTTTTATTATCAATTGGTTTGTTGGCAGCGGTAATTTTAAGTTTCAGTTTTGTGAAGCTTCCAGATATAAAACAGCAACCAGATCGTCACACTGGATATCCGACATGGCATGGAGAGATCGAAGGTAACTATTATTATTATTATCAAAAAAACTATACTTGAATAACGAAAGCTAATTTAAATTTTTTTTGTTAGGATACAATTATGATCAAAATGATGCAGTAAATACATTGACCGTTGTATTGCTTGCAATAACCGGTACTATAGGCTTGAAGATAGTTAATCACCCTCCAACGAATCAAAAACTTATCACTCGCTTCTACACCATTACTGATGATAGCGATGCAGATATTAATGGCATACCAACGATTGGTTTTAATCGTTTACTTGTCCTTTATGTCTGGACCACATTTGCAACTGTTCTTTTTGCTATATTTGTTGATGTAGGAAAATTATTTAGCGCAGTTGGAATACTTCATAATGCAACTGAAATGGCAATTTTGACCTTGATTGGAAATGGTGGTAGAATAAAGGGCGGATCTTTATTTGCTTGGTTATTATTTTATATCTTGTCCGCTAGTGCCGCTGTAATCTTACTTGATTTCCCTAAAGATGCGGCCTTATTTAAATTCCAAGGTTGGCACTTTAATTTCATGTGTTTATTATAAATATTTCGTGGAGTAATATTAATAGTTATATTTCTTCTTTAGGTTTAATTATGGACATTGCTTTAGTTATTGAGTTCACACGCATTTATATTTCCACAAAAGAACACATTCGCGAAGCTGAAAGGGATACCCTTCCCTCATTGAATCCTGATGAAGACGATAATAATATTAACGATAACACTCACGGTACTTACATCCCAATCTTACCAACTACAATTGAATATCCTAAACATCTTCTTGTTTTACTCCTTGCATCGGGTATCCATCTTGCTGGAAACATTTTGAACATATTGTTCTTCTCTAAGAATACACCGTATGTATAAAAATTTTTTTCTTTTTGAATTTTTTTTATGGTAATTGGCTTTTATAGTAATTCTCTCTCTCTTCTTTTTAATAGTTTACTTATTTTTGAGCTCAGTTATTCTACAGTTTTCCCAATTTACGTTTATTTTGTATATTTGGATACTACAGCAACTAGTATTTTACCGCAAAAACGTATTTATTTACCGTATACACCTACATGGAAAGCAATTTTAATAGCAATTAATTCAATCACATTATCCTTATTTTTCTTCCGATTAAGTTTCTTATTCTCTAACAATTCTGATTAGTTAATGATTGCCTATAAGTTTCTTTATTAGCTTTGTATAATGATTTATTAGGCCCAATTTTCTCTTTTTATTTTAGGATTCCCATTATTTTCTTTTAAATGACGTATTGAGATTCACAATCTTACGAAAATTCTATAATTCTAATTCAGTTATCATGTATATTCTTGAGTTACATTCTAAATTTAAAAAAGGTTATTCCATATACTGTAAGGGGTAATTCACAAATTAAAGTTTTTTTATTTATGTATTCCCTGAATTGATAATCGATAATCTCAAAAATTATTATTATTATAATAATAAACAAATATCGTGTGATCATTTACAGATGTTGATCTCGTTTCGCCATTACCATCACGTGATATAAACAAAAATCAGTTTTAATTTAAAATTCACCTAGTTTTTTTTATGCTCTACTTATAGGAATTATTTTATATAGTTTCTTTTGGACTGTAGTCACTGTACTAATGATGCTCTTTCTGCGAAATAAAAATAAAAACTAAACTATTTTAAAATTTAATTAGTTGACATTACACATACATTTTAATCAATAGATGATCAATTCAAATTAATGGTGTGATACAAAAAAAATAATTTTACATTATTATAATAAAATACTAAATATGGAACCAAGATAATTTCTGGTTTTTGACTATTTTGGAGGTCAAAATGGTCATACAAAAGTCAAATGATCAAAATTAATGAAATTAATTATGATATACTTGTAGGGAATTATTTTATGTAAACCGTACTAATGACGTTCTTTCTGTAAAATAAAATAAAAAACTATTTTAAAATTTAATTTATGATATTCTAGTTGACATATTTTAATCAATTCAAAAAATTAATTTTACATAAAACATTTTTATATTATTATAATAAGGAACCAAAATTGACTATTTTTAGAGGTTAAATGGTCATACAAAAGTCAAATGATCAAAATTAATGAAATTAATTATGATGAATTATTTTATACAGTTTTTTGTAGACCGTACCAATGATGTTCTTTCTGTGAAATAAAAATAAAAATCAAACTATTTTAAATTTTAATTCATGATATTCTACTTAACCAGCAAATGTTTCCAATGAACTAGAAATTTGCGACTTATACAGTATATAGCATAAAATAATAAATAAAAAAAGAAAAATAATAAAAATAGAAATAAAAAATTAAATAAAAATAAAACTATCAAAATCCTTACTATTAACTAATTAAATATAATGAAGTTAGAAATATAAATAAATTTATTCAACCAAATCAAATTTTTATATCAAAATAATAATTTGAAGATAAAGGTTTATAAACCTAAGATAGCAGAAAGTATTTACCAATATACAATTTAAGTTGCAAGTGCATTAAACCTAATAAATCTTGAAAGTGTTGCTTAGATGAGTCTGATATTAAAGTATATATTAAAGTATATATAAATCAGGATCATCTAAGATAATAATTGTTGCTTCTTCCTTTAATTTGTTATGTTTATATGTCTGTTAGTTATATTAGCCTTAGATCTATAATTATGAGTGGAAGAGTGTTTATCCTAAACAGTAATGTTGCATAATTTTCCATTTAACAATATGGTTATATTTATCTTTTTATAAATAATTTTTAAAAAGAATAATGACCATATGAGAAGTTTAGCACCTAATTGTATACTTCTAACTTATGAAAGTTTAAGATTTTTCTGTAAATAGAAAATCACAGTAGAGCTAATTTTTGCCTACATATATAAAGCGTTAAAGAGCAAACTGGTATCATTATTATCACCATTATCCATACTTAATATATCATCTATATTATAATCATAGTTACCTTCTCCAGCTCTTTTATTATTACCACTATCATTAATTTCATCACCTTTCACATTATTTTCATCTGAATCATCCAATATATTTCTTGAAATATCGCTGATTTCACTAGTAATTGAATCATGTAATAAATTAACAAATTGACCAATCCATAAACTTTCGATTACTACATAGCAATTGTTTTTGGATATTATTTTGCTGCTTGTAGTTAATCTCTGAGTAGAAGCTTATTCCTTATTATATTTCTCATCATCGTTTTCTGCAATATATATATTGATCTCATCATTATTAAGATAAGTATTTTTTTTTGATCAATTCCATAAAATCTAAATTTAGTTTTTGAATTGGATTTATAATACAAAATTAATTTGCACATGGCACAGGTCAAAAAGTAAAAAATCAGGTATCAATCAGTCACCAATTGGTGACTGATTGATGCCTAATTTTTTACTTTTCGATCTGTGTGGATTCTAGTTTATCCACATTAAAATTTAAATAACGTTTATGAAATAGTCATCCTAAAGTTGAAAATTTATGTTCACAAGTTGCTAAATTTATAGGATATATTGCAAATAAATAATTTGCAATTCTTAGCAGAATATTTGATTCTGGTTTAGTATTAATATATTTTTATCAATTCATAGAATTATTTTTAGCAAAACTGATATCTAGATTAAATGACTCTTGCTCATTAATATATTTCTATATTTAATCACATAAAATTTTAGTTTTATAATGATCAAAACCTAAATTTTTTTCAATTGAAGCTGTATATTTGATAATTCTTATGAAGGCATATTTTTTAAATTACATGTTTCTAAATTTGAGATCTATAAAAAAAATATGTAATATACTTATCATCATCAAACTCATCAAATCTTTTATTTATTACTTTGATACAATGATTTCAGAATGTAGGATTTAATGATTTGAATAACTTTTTTAATGTAGCTGCAAGTCTTGTCAAGCTTAAAAAATAATCTGCAAGTGTAGCTCTTTTTAATTTTAATGAAAGTATTACTTTTTTTAAAGAATTCAGAATAAATCCAAAAACTCATAAATTTGAAAAAATTTCTCAATTGAATAATTGGTTTTATTTTATTATTTGTTAACACTTTATCATGATCACTAGATATTTTTCTAGTATTGATTGAATTTACAGATTCACTAGCCATATGGGCTGATTTGTTTACCTTTAATTAAAATATTAATTTTATTACATTTTTATTATACAAAATACTATATAATATACAGTAAATTGGAAATGAGTATTAAAAAATTTTTATTTAATGTTATTATACTATAATTTGGTAAATATTTCTTTTAAATTAATATAATTCTTAGCGTTTACTATATATGTTAAAAATTTGTATCTCAACTTAAAACATAAATATCTCCAGATCCAGTAATCCAATTGACAAGCTCTTTTTTTGTTCATATAGGTTCATATAGACCAGATCAAAGGCTTTCCAAAGAGCCTAAATTTATAAAAAATGGATCAGTGGATTCCAAGATATTTGCATTTAAGCATGTTAAAAAGTTCGTACCTCAACTTTAAACATAAATATCTCTGGATCTAATGATTCAATCAGTGAGCTTTTTTTTTCGCCTATAAAGTCCAGAACAAGGGCTTTTCAACGAGCTTAAAATTATAGAAAATGGATCAGTGAATCTTGATATATTTGTGTTTGAAGATGGTAATACAAACTCTGATATAAAATAATTATTTTTATTGTTTGAAAATATTTATTATGGTACCATCTTTTATATGATATTTTTATTATACTTTTATAAACATTTATAACTACTAAGGCTATATAAATTTTTATTTTACTTTATATTTTATTAAAATATACTTACTTTTTAATAATTTTTTTTTTTTAAAAAAAACTTTATTATAGATGCGATCATGTTTTATTATAATCACGCTTACTTACATATATAAACTTACAAATATAAGATAAACAAATACATATAAGAATTAAGCATTATGAAACAAGATTACTTTTCATAAAGAACAAGTCGACCTGTCACCTAAACAATCACATTATTGTTAAAAACTATGATACGACCTCAAATTCAAAGGTGACTGTCATGATCTACCTAAAAATTTGCCTAATGACCACCACGATGGAATGCCAAATCATTCCATTTATTCCAATTACTTTCTAACATATTACAGTCAACATCTTTGACATCCACTTCAGTGCGTTTACTATGTGACTTAGCTTTTTTATCTTTATCGCTAATACCGTACTGCTTTTCTTCTTTTATTTGTAACTCGTTCCTTGGTTTCCAAATAAGCACTTTGAATTCTAATAAAACTCTCCCAGTTATTTGCTTCAGCACCTTATATAACAATTTTTTTTCAGTTATTTTAAAGCATCTTAAAAATTCTATTAACTGACAACTGACTTGATTCTTCATTAAAAATATAAAATCATATGAGCTTCCAATTTCCCACATACTAAGCCCATTAATTTTACTTTTTAATTTTTGTGTATCTATATCATCTTTTGAATACTCCTGTATAATTTTAACTAAAAAAATTTTTAATCGTTTAATTATATCTTGTACAACATTTTGAATCTTACTACATTTCCAAAAATATTCAGAGGTTTCTTCTTCTATTTTACAAAAATTACATTTCTAATCTTTGTCATATAGATCTGGCTTACGCTTTTTTAAATTAGCACAAGTTGAGTAATTCATTACAACAAATTTTAATCCTAAATGATTGTAAATAATGATCCTCAAACAATGTATCATATTGATTTATATTATTTAACTTTAAAGATATTTTCCAATCTATCAGCCTTAATAGATCTGATTGTCTATAAACTTTATTACGGTATAACATTAGAAATTCATCTATAAATTGAGCGTCCTTGATTCCCTTTATCATAAGAATGGGGTTATGTTCTATAGGCATATCTCTTCAATAAATCGTACCATTGTGTAATAACAATTTATCTTCTATTATTAATACATTTTCTCAGCACTAGATTTAGCGAGCTTATCTGCTTCTTTATTATAATCACAATCACCATACGCTTTAACTTTAGTTATCTTTACTTAAAGACTATAGATCC
The DNA here is from genome assembly GCF_026210795.1 of Rhizophagus irregularis. Lineage (NCBI taxonomy): Eukaryota > Fungi > Glomeromycota > Glomeromycetes > Glomerales > Glomeraceae > Rhizophagus > Rhizophagus irregularis. Next base: position 1,798,841 of record NC_089446.1, on the reverse strand, counting down.
TAATTATCTTGAATAAACATAACCATAAAACCTTATAATTAACTTTTGATCTTTCTATATCTTTAATCATCAAAAAGTTTAAATCATCAAATGTATTAACTACCCATTGAGAATCACTATATATTTCAACATTTGCAGCTTTAGGACAGATCATTAAACTTAATATCACTGCCATTAATTCAGCCTTATTAGAAAACGGATTATTTACAATTCCACAATTAAAACTTTTCTTTATAGGAGCACTAATTACAAATGCACAACCCATCATTATTTCACTAGTCGCTACATTTTTCATCAACCTATCTGTATAAATCTCTATATCAGTTTCTTGCATTAAACTATTTGCAATTTCTATCAACACATTACGATAATCACTTGGATGTATATATTTGAATAAGCCATTCACTTTTTCAATAATACATTCATTCATAAACGTTTTCTGTAGTATTTACATTCCGCTTGAGCTAATGCCTCGTAAATAGCCATATCTGCTATATAACGATCATTTTGTATTGAATTTGCATTAATTTTAACACAATTCTCTATATTAATATCTGTTATACACCTTACTTTAGTGTTACTTCTTTTATTTCTGATTTGATTCGTTTTCACTTCACATCCTCCACATTTTTTAAGGATTGGCAATTGTACTAATGGTGATATTTGATCATTTTCTAGATCTTGTATCCAATGTTCTATACGAATTTTATCTTCATTTGAATCATTTAAAACACGCCCTATTATAGGTTTACCTATTTGATCATGAAAAGTTGTTATCCAATTTTTTGTTTTTATATTATTAATTTTTGTGTCTACACAATGTATATTATATCCTAATTGATAATCAGTTTTCACTTTCTTAGATTTTAAAGGTTCTTCAATAAGCTTAGCTTCTATAAACTTGAACCAACTAGGGATTCTACCCTATGTATTTATCTTAGTTCTATGTTTCAAATCTTTATATCTCAAAAGACGTGTACCATCTGTAAGGATAGTGCTGCAAATAGGCAATTGCGGAATAATTGCGATTTGTGGTATTGTGGAACATTGCAGATTTTGAAGTCTAAATATCCGCAAATCCGCAATTCGCAATTGTCCGCAATTCCGCAAATATTCTGCAATTCCGCAAATGATCTAAAGTACTGTAATTCAATTGCAGTTGAATTGCGGTACTTTACGGAATTGCAGAACATTTGCGGAATTGCAGATTGCCCGCAAAAAAAAGAATAATTATTTTTAATAAATGTAATTTTTTTAATTAACTAATAAAAAAACCGATTTCTTCTTATTACTAAAAGTAAAAAAAATTTGGTTTTTCATTAATAAAATTTTTTAAAAAAATCAGTTTATTTTTTAGAAGAAACATATCGACCGGTTAATTTGACAATTATTAATGATCTGGATTAGATTATCGGACAGCATAGTACAAATCAACTAATTGCATTGCGCAATTTTAAATATTTTTTTTTTCATTTTAAAAAAAAATTCGTTCTTTTTTTTGTAAATTCCGGCCTGAAACTTGGAAATGGAGACTGGTGAGTAAGGTTGCTTGTCTAAACCTCTTCAAAATCCTATGATTAGTTTCGTCAAAATTTTACTATAGATTTATTATAGTTTTGGCAGAGTTTCAGCAGTTTCGGCATTTATAATAAGTTTCGGCAGTTTCGCCATTCTCCAAAGTTTCGCCAGTTTTTTAATATAACTTTAATATAGTTTCAGCAGAATTTTGCTTTTCAGCAAAACGCCATCTTGCCTAAACCCCTAGGTTTCGGCAAGCAACCTTACTGGTGAGTATTTTAAAGGAAGGTAAGCGGGTTTTTTGTTTTTTATGTAAGAACGTTTATTAACGTTTTTCTTCTTCTTTTTTTTGTAGATTCCGGCCTGGAACTTGGAAATGAAAACCAGTAGGTGTTTCTAGAGGGAAAGCGGGGTTTTTTTGGGTTTTTTTATGTAAGAATGTTTATTAACGTTTTTTTACTTCTTTTTTTGTAAATTCTGGCCTGGAACTCACCTAAAGTTGCTTGCCAAAACCTCTCCAAAATCCTACGATAAATTTCAGCAAGATTTTACTATATGTTTACTATAGTTTCGGCAGGATTTCAGCAGTTTCGGCAAATGGGGGTATCGGCATTTCGGCAAAATTTCGGCAGGATTTTTAATATGATTTAATATAGTTTCGGCATTTTCCGTATAGGTTTCAGCAGTTATTAAAAAGGTTTCGGCAAGCAACCTTAAACTCACCCCAGCCAAATGATCGATATAGTTTCTAAGCTAAGTGAGCGTGCACTACATCCTAGCTTATAAACTGCCCATGGGCCAGATTAGCCCACGAGATCTGATTGGTCCAAACAACTTACCAACATTTAATTACAAATAAGGCAATTTTATAACTTTTGATCGGATATTTACTTATAAACTCATGGTCAAGGATTGCATTAATATACATTTTGTACCACCTTGTAACTATAAAAAAGGCAAAAAATTTTTCAAGGTTACACATTAATTTGGCCAGAATTAAGATAATTTCGCCCAGCAAAATTTGGCCAGAATTATAAAACGGACATAAATGTCCGTTTGCAAATTTGGCCAGAATTATAAAAACGGACATAATTTAGCCAGAATTATAAAAACGGACATTAATGTTCGTTATTGTAAATTTGGTCAGCATTATATTATAAATTGCATCAATTTATCATAATCCAGTGATCATAGAAAAAATAAATTATAACTTGTTACCTTTGTCTCATCAAGACATGTTAAATTGTTAAATTGTGGTTTCTATCATCAATAGATGGAAGTTATTGGCATTTGGAAATATTTAAGAATACAAAAAAATTCTTTTCAAACAATGTAAATATCTTATTATTTATTAATCCTAAAAATATAAAACTCCTACCATTTAATACATCTCAATACAATCCAACAAGCTGTGTATTATTTTTTTACAATTACTTGATGACAAGTTAATGCAATTTAACTTTTAGCAATTTGGTATATTTTAACCAAAAAAAAATTTTTTTATTGTAAATTTAAGTTATTTAACATTTAAAAAATGATTTTTTGTTTTTATTTTTTACTATTAAATACAAATTATTTCAAAAATGCAGAAAATTAAATCTTTTAATTATTATTTAAAAATTATGCTATTAAATAAAACATTATTTTTTTTGTTTTTTATTTACTTTTTTTATTAGATCTAAAAATTGTCAGAAATTTAAATCCTTCAATTATTAATACATTACATATTTATGGAAGTTAAATAAACATACTTATTTAATGTAATTTAGCAATTAACATTGATTAATTTTGATTTTATTAATTTTTTTTTATTTGATGATTTTGATCCAAATTATTTCAAAAATTGATAGAAATTTAACTCTTTTAATTATTAATACATTACATATTTATGGAAGTTAAATAAATATACTTATTTATTAATCTATTTAATGTAATTTAGCAATTAACATTTAATTTTGATTTTATTTATTTTTTTTATTGATCCAAATTATTTAAAAATTAATAGAAAATTAAATAATTTATTTGGCTCTTTTAATTATTAATATATTATATATTTATAGAAGTTAAATAAACATACTTATTTAATCTATTTAATGTAATTTAGCAATTAACATTGATTTTATTTTAATTTTATTTTATTTTTTTATTTGATCTAAATTATTTAAAATTTGATAGAAAATTAAAGGATTTGATTCTTAATTATTATTAGTACATTATATATTTATGGAAGTTAGATAAACATACCTATTTAATAATGGAATTTAATATTTAAAATTATTTTATTAATATAAAACTTAATTTTTGTTTTGTTTTTATTTATAGTATTTTTAGTATTTTTTTATTTTTTTATTTTTTATTTTTTTTTATTAGATACAAATTATTTTAAATATTGTTAGAAATTGGATCAACAAAATCATTTATTTAAAAAAATTTGGATTTGCAAATATTGCAGTAAATGTTTATCAGTACATTTCGCAAATCCAAATTTTTTTTAATGAATGATTTTGTTGATCCAATTTCTAACAATATTTCAAATAATTTGTATCTAATAAAAAATAAATAAAAAATAAATACTGTAAATAAAAACAAAACAAAAATTAAGTTTTATATTAATAAAATAATTTAAATATTAAATTCCATTAAATAGGTATGTTTATTCAACTTCTATAGATATAATAATATACTAATAATTAAAAGAATCAAATCATTTAATTTTCTAATAATATTTAAAATAAATTATATCTAATTAAAAAAAAGAATAAAACTAAATAAAATCAATGGCCTATTAATAAAATAATTTTTCAATTGCTAAATTGCATATGTAATGTACTAATAATTAAAGAATCTAATTTTTTGACAATTTTTAAAATAATTTGCATTTAATAATAAAAAAAATATTTTAATTAATAAAATAATTTTAAATACAAAATTACATTAAATATTAATATGTTTATGTAATTTTCATATATATTTAATTTACTACTAAATACTAGGTATATTTATATATGTAACTTTCACATATATTTAATATACTAATAATTGAAAGATCCAATTTTTTGGCAATTTTAAAAATAAAAAAACCAAAAAGTCAATATTTTTTCAATAAACCAATTTTTTAAATGCCAAATAGCATTAAATAAATAGTATATTTATATAACATTATCTACAATAATAGTATATAATGAATTGGATAATTAAATAATTGTTTATATATTCTTAATGAATATATATATATTATATTAAAGTAAACTTTTATATTAAAATAGCATGTGATGTATTATTTTATAACAATTAGAATAATAAATTAAATTATTAATTAATTATATCAATTATAAATTTTTGTAAATTTTCTTTACAAAATTTTCATATAATATTTATAAAACATGATGTTCATATAACTTTTATATATTAAATAAATAATAAAACAATATCTAGTATTCTGATTTAAAAAAAAACAAATATCTATTATCTGATTAAATATATACATTAAATTGCTAAAAGCTAAACTGCTTTAGCTTGAAATTAAGTAATTACAAATAGAAAGATAAAATATATATAGCTTGTTGGATTGTTTTTTTGAGATATTTTAAATAGTAGCAGTTTTATACCTTTAGGATTAATAAATAAATAATAAAATCATATTAACATTTTCTTGAAATAATTTTTTATATTTTTAAATATTTATAAATGCTAATAACTTTTATTTATTGATAATAGAAATATGAAATTACCACTATTTAGCATATTTTGATGAGACAAAGCCAATAAAATATAATTTATTTATTTATGATTACTGAATAATTAGTTAAAATATTTACATTCATAATGCTGGCCAAATTTACAAAAACGGACATAAATGTCTGTTTTTATAATTCCGGCCAAATTTATGTCCGTTTTTATAATTCTGGCCAAATTTGCAAACGGACATTTATGTCCGTTTATAATTCCGGCCAAATTTTGCTGGGCGAAATTATCTTAATTCTGGCCAAATTAATGTGTAACCTTGAAAAAATTTTTGCCTTTTTTATAGTTACAAGGTGGTACAAAATGTATATTAATGCAATCCTTGACCATGAGTTTATAAGTAAATATCCGGTCAAAAGTTATAAAATTGCCTTATTTGTAATTAAATGTTGATAAGTTGTTTGGACCAATCAGATCTCGTAGGCTAATCTGGCCCATGGGAAGTTTATAAGCTAGGATGTAGTGCACGCCCACTTAGCTTAGAAACTATGCCGATCATTTGGCTGGGGTGCTGGAACGTGGAAATGGAGACCTGTGAGTATTTTAAAGGGAGGGGAAGCGGGTTTCTTTGTTTTTTTTATGTAAGAATGTTTATTAACGTTCTTTACTTCTTTTTTTTGTAGATTCTGGCCTGGAACTTGGAAATGGAGACTGGTGAGTATTTTAAAGGGGGGAAGTGGGTTTTTTTTGTTTTTTTTTATGTAAGAACGTTTATTAACGTTCTTTTACTTTTTTTTTTGTAGATTCCTGCCTAGAACTTGGAAATGGAAACCGGTGAGTATTTTAAAAGAAGGGGAAGCAGGGTTTTTTGTTTTTTTTATGTAAGAACATTTATTAACGTTCTTTATTTTTTTTTTGTAGATTCCAGCCTAGAACTTAGAAATGGAGACCGGTGAGTATTTTAAAGAAGGGAAGTGGGTTTTTTTGTTTTTTTTTTTATGTAAAAATGTTTATTAATGTTCTTTTACTTCTTTTTTTTTGTAGATTCTGGCCTGGAACTTGGAAATGGAGACCGGTAAGTATTTTCAAGAGGAGAAGCGGGTTTTTTGTTTTTTTTATGTAAAAACGTTTATTAACGTTCTTTCTTTTTTTTGTAGATTCTGGTCTGGAACTTGGAAATGGTGACCGGTAGGTGTTTCTAGAAGGGAAAGCGGGAGTTTTTTGTGTTTTTTCTTATGTAAGAACGTTATTAACGTTCTTTCACTACTTTTTTTTGTAGATTCTGGCCAGAACTTCGATTAATAGTATTAAGTTCGTCATTGTTGTCTGTGTTTGATTTAGTTTTTGGCGTAGTTGCGCCATTTCAGAAATTATGGTTTTATTGTTTTTAATAAATAATAAATAAATAAATTTATTAAAAAATTTTTTTGATTAAATTATCATTTAAAGACATTAAAAAAAAAATTTAATTATCAGCCAATCAGAATTGCGAAATTGCGAGTTACTAACCGCAATTCAACTCCAAAATCTGCAATATTGCAGATTTTGGAAATTATTTGCGGACCCATCCTTAATAATGATAATAAAACAACTGAAATAAAAAAAATTATTTAATTAATCACATGATACCCTCTGATCAATTTTTTCTTACCATTAACGTTAAGATTTTTGAAAAAGAAAATATTTTTATCTACAACTACGGAGAAAAAAAGACTTTACAAACAAAATACACTAATAATTTTACCCCTCAATCATTTTTGCCCTAATGTATTAAATTTATACCTGTCTGGACAATCCTCGCTGAAGATAATTCTTTTGCTTTTATCATCAGTATTTAAACGATCCCTATACAATTTGTTATTTTTATTTATTATCAAATATTATTAATTATTTATTTTAAAGATATTTATTTATTTATTTATTTATTTTCGCAGCGCATTTGCAGTTTTATTAAAGTAAAAAAAATAAAGAAAAAATATATACAAAGTAAAATTCCCTAATAACTACTCTAATATAATTAAACTACAAACCACTCGTCATACCGGTAGTACCCCACGTGTGCACTGTCGAGTGATCGTTTGACTACGTAGGTAAACTTCGTTTAGTAACAGGTTATCTTAGCCATAAAGGCCCTATCTTCAATATCTGGTGATCACGGGACCCAAAGATATTTATTTATTTTATTTATTGAAAAAATGTATTTGTAATAGCCTGTTACATATCTTATTTGTAACATCCTTTTTTTATTTTTTTTTAATAATAAATTTAATGTGTGTTTCACAAATAAAATTTTTATATGCAAAATTTAATTTGGAAAACTTTTACTTAATGTATTTAAGACAGTTTCATAGACAAAATTTTAAGTTATAAGCAGTTTCTTGAAATTTTTTAAAAAATTCTTTTGTCTTAGTTACACGACTGATCTTTTGTTTTTGTTTACATTACGCCTGATCTTAAATTTTAATTGGATAAAATTGGGGGTTGTTACAAATAAGACGCGTAACAGGCTGTTACAATTAGATTTATCCTTATTTATTTATTAAGAATACATAATACAAAAAAATGTCATTGTTAAAAATATATATCAGATATGTTTTTGTCAAAACAAAAAACAATAAAAATTATAAATTTTGAAAAAATATTTGTTAAAAAAATAAAACTGAAGCTTATTCAGCTTCCCTAAATATATCAACATAGTTTCTATTTCTTTTTAAAAATATAAGCTGGTTGATTAAAAATGAATCTAAACGAGTTCTTTGAGGAGTAATCAAATTTTTAGTATCTGAAAAGAGCCTTTCTGAAGGAACTGAAGTAGCTGGTATAGAAAGGTATTTCATTGCTATTTGATGTAAAATTGGATATTGATTTTTATTTGTAAACCACCATGAAAAGGAATCATATTCTTTAAGAGCAGGTAACTCTGTCACATTGAGATAATGCTGAAATTCGTCCTTTATTGGTGCAGTAATTTTAGCATTTTTCTTTTTCCAAAAATTTCCCATTGTTGTTGATTTATTTGTATCATTATGATCAGGCAATTTAGCTGTGTTATCTTGTTTGAGAATCTCATATTCTTCTTTTAATTGATTAATAATTTGATTACATGTTTCTTGAGAATTAATAAAATCTAAACTTTTAAAACGAGGGTCAAAAAATATCCCTTTAAGCACAAAATTTGAGGAAAATCCCATCTTACTATTATATCTTCTAAAATAGCATTTTGACACTCTGATGCCTCACTAGTTTCCAATAAATTAAACTCAGTTTCAAGTCTTTCTCTTAAATTATATATAATTGGATATGTAAATCCAATTGTTGGATAATTTATGCCACTTAATAAACGTGTTGCTTCTTCAAAAGGGTTTAATAATTCTACTATTTCTCTAATTACTTTCCATTCATAAATTGTTGGACACAATACTTCTAGTTTTTCACCTTCTTTACGAGTAATTGAATTTGTATTACTCATTAATGAGGCTTTTAGCATTTGAATTGCTGGTTTAAGAATGATAAGTCTTTAAAAAGCATATAAAGTTGAATTCCATCTGGTATTATTTGCTTTTATCACATCAAGACAAATAATATTTTCTGCTTTTCCTTCTAAATCTTTATCTTCAGTTTGCTGCATTGCTTGTTGTCAATACAAATAAATTTGTGATTCTTTCAATTGCTGCTTTTTCTTATCTGCTGATAAAAAACTGATAAGATGTTTACATTTTCCAATTAATTCCTTTATAATATCTAATCCTTTTCCAATACTTAATTGGAGGGTATGAGCAGCACATGGAATTCTTTTACCAATACTTATATTATTACATGCTTTTCTTATATTGGAGCCATTGTCAGTTACAATAGCAATAATTTTTGAATCAATTCCCCATTCATAAAATAAATCAAACAAATGTTTTTGTATTTCAATCACACTATGTGGATATGGCAACTCCTCCATATTGAGAAGTACTTCTTGTGGTTCAAATTTTGATGTCAGCCAGTGTGCTGTAATACCTAAATAAGGTAAATGTGCTGGTGAACTCCAGGCATCTAATGTTAAAAAAATATTCTGAACTTGCATAAACTTTTAAGTGTATTTTTTCCTATTTCATATGCTGTAAAAATTCGATTCTTAAGAGTTTTTATACATGGAACTTTATAGCGTTCATCAAATCCATTTATCATATTAATAAAATCTGGATTTTCTACTATACTTATTAGGGTTGTACTGTACCAATAATAAAATCTATAACATTTTTAGTTAAAGATTCTTGTTTAAAAGAATCATGTGGGTTAATAATATTATCAGGTTTCTTAAGTTTTTCTAATTCTTCTTCCTCATATCTCATTGCAATAGCTTTTGTAATTTTATGTATTCCTAATAAATGTGTTTTCATTGAACTTGGAGAACCACACCATGCAAGCATTTTTTTACAACCATTAATCTGATTAGTATTATCATCATTAAATTGAAAAAATTTCTAAACCCAGCTAGTTTTAGGGTTTGTGATTTTAGATGGAGGCTTTCTTTCTTTCATTAATAAAGTCTGTTTATTGACTTCTACTTCATCATTAATAATTAGTCTGGAGCGAAGCGAAGGACTATATACTATTTGTGTTAGTTTCACAAATGTCCCGTTGTCCGCCCGCTCACTGTATGAGTCGATGGCCATCTATTTATATTGGTTCTTTCAGTTACATGTGATAAAAATAGAACAAAAATTGTTTATTTGATATATTTTTTTTGATATATATTCTTTTTATTCAAATTACCTGTGTTTATTAAGGTTAATAATTTCGCTTTTCGCTCTGGACTTCCAACGGTTACCATTTCCTAGTTATATTAAGGTCTGATATAAATGCATCAGATATTGTGTTATCATTAAAACTTTTCTTTAATAAAATTTCTGACTCATATAAATAACTAGAATCATTTTCACTTTTATCTGCAATTTTTTGTACTGAACTTCTTTCTTTTGCTGCTGCTTCTTCTGCTTCTTTGAGTATTTACTTATATTTATTTCTTGTAGTGGTCACCATTTTTAATAGTTTAAAATAGGTAACTATTTATGTGAATGTTTAATATTTTATTTAATATTTATTAATTAATAAATTGGTAAATTATATAATATAATATTAATGATAGTATTATTACCAGTAAATTTGGTAAGCTAATGATTAAATATATTGTTTTGATATTATAATTATATAAGGATTAACGAAAATTGATGAGGCTGTTTATTGGGCACAGGAAGAACAATTAATAATAATTATTAGAAAAATCTAGGACGATTTTCTTGTAATTTTAACAAAGAGCAAAGTGTTTATATATAAAAAAATTCCATTTTTTTTTCAATAAATATTCAGAAGTAAAATCTAATCTCAAATCTATTCTAATATATCACAGTTATTAATTAATTAGTATTAATTAATTTTGTGCAATAGCAGTTATTTTCATTGTCAAATCAAATAAAGTAAATTAATACCATTGATCAATAATATTTATAATCATTATAAAGAAATCCATATAAAGAAAATAAATATATAAATAATAATTTATTAAATAATCATATAATAACTAAAATAAGAAATTAAATAAAATAAATCTGATCATAACACGTTGATCATTCAAACAAAATTTGCTTCGGAATATCGGCAATTTCATTGTATATTAGATTTAGCTAAATTTGTGTAATAGTAAAATAATCAGCCAAATCACATGGTTAATTTTAGAGAAACTAATGGCAATGATCTGCAACAATTACAATAGATTTGATTTTTTTATGCGATTTTTGATTAATTGATTTTGAATCGAGTTTTGATTAATTCAATTATCGCAAATTCAATTTCCATCCCTAATCGTACAAAGTTGAGCCATATATCATTAGATTCGTCTTAACAAGACGCGTCGAATGGTGGTAAAATCATGTCTCTAACATCGATAGATCACATGTTAACCTACGCTAAATGATTTATCAATAATTGGAATTATCAAGCTATCTATCGATGCTAGAACTATGATCTTAGTGTCATTCAACGCGTCTCAGTAAAACAAATCTAATGAATATAAATTCGTCTATATACGACCACTGGATTAGTGCTCCTAACAGATCAGATCAGATCAGATTTTACTTAGATTCAATCTGATTTGAAATTAATTAAATCTGATTTAATCTGATCTGATTTAAATCAGATCAGTTTAAATTTAATCTGAATCTGATCAGATTTAATTAGATTCAAATCTGATCTGATCTGATTCAAAACTGATTAAATCTGATCTGATCTGGATCTGATCTGATCTCTGATTTGAATCTGAATAAATATATTATAAATTCTAACATCGGGAAATTTTTTGGGGAGCAGATCTGCGCAGATTTTCAGAAATTATATCTGCGCAGATCTTATACTCTGGCGCAAAACATTAGAGGAAAAATCCAATAAAAAACTGCTCAGATTTTATAAATAACAAAGTTCTGCGCAGATTTTTAAATAAAAAACCTTTGAAATATCTTAGCAATTTTTTTCAGTAAAAATCTGCGTCAAAATAATACAAATTAATTTATTGCATTAATTACTAATTTATTTATATAATCAAAATTACTTTTTTATTATATATTAACAAGTTTACAAATACAATTGAAATCTATTACTAGTCATTGCTATTCATCATCTTTTTACTGCACATTTACATGTTGTTAATGGTTTGGAACATTGTTCCAGTTGGTTCGATTCCAACAAACAACAAACAAAATAGAGATATTTGTTACAAATTTCGAAGTTATTACTTTCGAAATGTTTGACATGAAATCCCAGGATCTAAAAAATAAAGAAAATGAACATTAGTAAAACGTTTGTTAAAGAAAATTAAAAAAAAGAAACTTCGAAGTGTTATACCTTTGAAGTTCTTTCAAATGGAGCCGGAACCTAAAAAATAAAGGAAAAATGAACGTTAGTAGAACGTTCGCTAAAGAAAAATAAAATAAAAAATAAAAAAGAATTTTAAAGGTTTACCTTCAAAATTCTTTCGTCCAGAAGCCGGAAAACCAAAACCCTACAAAAAGACAACTGAAACGTTAGTAAACGTTTCGTAAATTAAAGTAATAAGAATTTCAAAGTTTACCTTCGAAATTTCATCAAGAAGTCCGAAAACCTGCAAAATAAAAAATTGAAACGTTAGACATTTCGTTTATTTTTTTTAATTTTTTAAAACATAAAATAAAAAAAATAAATATTGTGAAGGTAAATACCTTCGAAATTCTATCATGGAGTTGACCAAAAAGTCAAGTGCCCGCAACCCTACAAAAAAGATAAATGAAACGTAGTTAACGTTTCATTGAATAAAAAAAAAATTAAATATTGAAGTTTTACCTTCGAAATTTCGCATAGATCTACAAAAATAAAAGAAACAAAAATATTAGCAAACGATTCGTTAAAAAAAAATAAATTTCATTTAAAAAAATAAAAATTTAAAGAACTTTGAAGAATACCTTCGAAGCTCTATCCAAGTCCCATCCAAGAAGCTGTGGATCTACAAAAAAAAGAAAATTTTATTAGTTAGTAACACTTCATTAAAATTAAAAGAAAAAACAAAAATTTAAAGATACCTTAAGGTTCCAAGAAGTCACGAACCTACAAAAAGAAAAAACGTTAGTTAGTAACGTTTTGTTAAAGAAAACAAAAGAAATTAAAGAACTTCGAAGGATACCTTCGAAGTTCCATTCAGCATCAGCAAGTTTGAAAAGCGTTGATTCACACCAGTATACGTGTTGATCAACACCAGCTAGTTGTTCAACATGATTAACAATATTAATCAACACTTATATATTGGAGTATATCAGCGCATAATGTTAATATACGCGTCGTTCAACTCTAATTTGTAGTGCAACACATTATGCATTGTTGTTCAACGCACTGTATATTAACGCATATATATGATTACATGTGTATATTTTAATTAAATTATATTTATTTATTTATTTTTACTCACCTTAGGAACCGAACCGGTTACCTCAACTTACAATATCATATCTCACGATCTAACCACTGTACTATTTAATTTAAGTATAATATACATTTATTAAAATTAGTATTTAAAAAAAAATCATTTCGGCAATACTATAATGGCCGTACTCTATATCACATGTATTACGTGATACTGGATTACCGCTGCGGACTGCGGTATAGCAAAAAAAGAAATTAAGCTTTTTTTAGCAAAGCTTAATTTTTTTTTGCTTTTCTTCGTTCTCCCCTTCCCTTTCGTTTTCCCATTACCCCTTCGTTCTCCCCTTCGTTCTCCCCTTCCCTTTCATTTTCCCATTACCCTTTATTTCTCCCCTTCCCTTTCGTTTCGTTCTTTTCCCTTTCGTTCTCCCCTTTCTCCCCTTTCCTTTATAAAAGTTTTATCCGTTATTTCTATAAAAACTCCGTAAAAATGAGCCTTCACGGATCCATTCACAAAAAATGTAATAAGTGGATAAATTCCGTAATATAAGGTCATTAATTCCGGAGATATGAGCCTTTTACGGAAAAAAGTTTGGTAAGTTTCGTAACAAAACGTTGCGAAACTATTTATTCATTTTTTAACGAAACATTTTTTAACGTTTCAAAATATTTTTTTTAAAAATTCTTTTAATCGGAACGTTGGCTAACGTTCCGATTATTTTTTTTATTTCATTTTTAATCGGAAGCGTTGAAAAACGTTCCGAAATATTATTTTTTTTAAATTCTTTTAATCTAACGCGGGTTGGCTACGTTAAAGAATTGGAATTTTCCGATTAATTTTTTTACTTCATTTTTAATCGGAAGCGTTGAAAAGCGTTCGTTAAATATTGTTTTTTAAAAAATTCTTTGTCACCGAACGCTGTGCAATTCCCGATTTTTCATTAAAAATATTTTGAAACGTTTTTAATGTTTGAAATATTTGTTTTATTTTTTAATCGGGAACGCTGTCTAACGCTTCCGAAATATTTGTTTTTTCATTTTTTAATCCGGAGGCGTTGGTGCTAACATTCCGATTTTTTCAAATTAAAAATATTTTGAAAGCGTTTTTTGCGTTTGAAATATTTGTTTTATTTTTTTAGTCGACGTTAAGGTTAGCGTTCGATTTTTCATTTTTGCCGAAATGTTTTTGCGTTTTGAAAATATTTTTTTTCTTTTTTTTTTTTTTTTTTTTTTTTTTTTTTTTTTTTTTTTTTTGGTCCGGAGCGTTTTTGCGTTAAAACAATTTTTTTTAATTTTTTTAATCGGAACATTGGCGTTCCGATTATTTTTTTATTTTACTTTTTTTAACGAAACGCTTAAAACGTTTTATTTATTCTTTAACTTTTAATCTGAATATTGTCTAACGTCTGACATTTTTTTTATTTTTCATTTTTTTAACAAAACGTTTTAACGTTTCGAAAATACATTTTTTTTTTATTTTTTTTCTTTTTTTTAATCGGAACGCTTTTTTAACGCTCCAAACAATTTTTTTTAATTTTTTTAATCGGAACATTGCGCTCCGATTCATTTTTTTATTTTATTTTTTAACGAAACGCTTGAAAAACGCTTTATTTATTCTTTTTTTAATTTCTTTTTTTTAACTTTTAATCGAACATTGTCTAACGCTCCGATTTTTTTATTTTTCATTTTTTTTCAACAAAACGCTAACGTTCAAAATACATTTTTTTTTTATTTTTCTTAATCAGAACGTTGGCTAACGTTCCGATTTTTTTTGTATTTCATTTTTAACGAAACGTTTTTAACGTTTCGAAACTTTTTTGATTTTTTCTTTAATCAGAACGTTGGCTAACGTTCCGATTTTTTTTTATTACATTTTTTAACGAAACGCTTATTAACGTTTCGTAATTTTTTTTCATTTTTTTTTCCTTTCTTCTTTTAGGTCAGCGGGTGGACTTCCGAGTTCCGAAGAACGGAAAACCAAGATTCGTAAGATAAGTACGAATCTTGGTTTAATTTTTTTTCTTTTTTTTTAATATTATTAATGAACGGTTACTAATAACCGTTCTTTTCTTTTTTTAGGTTTCGGAGTTGACCCATAGGTTCCGAAGAACGGAAAAGAACCAAGATTCGTAAGTATATATGAATCTTGGTTTTGTTTTTTTTTGTTTTTTTTTTAAAAACATATTATGAACGATTACTAATAACCGTTCTTTACTTCTATTTTTTAGGTTTCGGGCGGCTTCCTGGTTCCAGAAGAACAGAAAAGAACCAAGATTCGTAAGTATATACGAATCTTGGTTTTGTTTTTTTTATTTTTTTTTTAATATTATGAACGGTTACTAATAACCGTTCCTTTCTTTTTTATAGGTTCGGGTGGACTTTGGACAAACGGGAGAACCAAGATTCGTAAGTACGAGTACGAATTTTGGTTTTTGTTTTTTTTTTAATATTTTGGAACAATTTACTAACCGTTCTTTCTTTTTTCTTTTATAGGTTCGGGTGGGCTTCCCAAGAACGGAAAACCCAAAGATTCGTAAGGTATGGTACGAATCTTAACTTTTTTTATATTTTTTTATTATTAAGAATGGTTAACTAACCGTTCTTGTATTTTTTTTTATAGGTTCGGGTGGGCTTCCGAAGAACGGAAAACCCAAAGAATCAGTAAGTTTTGAATAAAACACGTTTTTTATTTTTATTTTTTTTATTTTTTTTTAATTTTCTCTTTTCTTTTTGTAGGTATCGATTCTTTCGGCTTTGGGATTTGGATATGCCGATATGGTAAGTTTCGATATTCGAAACTTACATTTTTTTAATTATTTTTTTTAATTTTATTCTTTAAGAAACGTTCTAACTGAACGTTTCTCTTTTTTTTGTAGGCCTAGATTTTCTTTTCGGCGCTCTGGATTTTTCTTTTGTAGGTCAGCTTGATGGTTATTTCGACCCTTGAGCGAATGAATAATGGAAGATAATTCCTCAATTTTCAATGTGAATATTAAACCACTTGATGTTGTTAAGACACATACGACGAGATTTGGTTTTGATTTTTATCATGAAGGAGCATAATATTAATATAATTATCGAGGGAAAGTTCATATTTTTACCTTGTTATGGTTGTGTCACCAGGGGTGCTATGTCAACGGAATTTTAGTACGTTGATCGCTTAAAAATCCGCGGCAATCCAATTATAACAAGAGGATGAATTTTTACAATTTTACATGATTAGATATTGTATTTGTATTGTACTGTATTCTATAAATAAATTTACAATGTTTTACAATTTAAAAATTTTAAAATATACACGTTAATAATATACAATAATATATATGTTAATAAATTACTAATACTACAATTAAAGTTAACTATCGTACGATGACTAAAAAATACCATTGCTACCGTTGCTATACGTGTTTTTAATATCAATATACGCGTTTTTATACATTGTATACGCGTTTTTAAACTATCGTTGTTTTACTATGTGTAGCTTTACACTTAAATGGGTGTTGTTTTACACGTTTTTAAACATTTTTAAGTGGTGTTGATTGACAAAGATTTCGTTTCCCTACGTTTTTTGGCGTTGAGCAACACATGGTGTTTTTCAACACTTTATACGCCTGTTTAAAACTTGCTGATGAGGAAGCACCCAGGAAGCCGTAGACCTACAAAAAGAGAATACCTTAGTAAAACTTCATTAGAAAAAACAAAAAAATAATTGAAGTTTCAAAAGTGAATAAAACTTTCGAAACTTACCATTCCGCCCAAAGATCCCAACTGATATCTACAAAATAGAAAATTAAAAATTAAAAAAAATGAAGTTTCGAAAGTAAATAATACTTTCGAAACTTACTATTCCGCTCAAAGGTCCTAACCGATACATATAAAATAAAGAAAAAAAATTTTAAAAAAAAATAGTTTTGAAAAGAAAATGTTTCTTTTCGAAACTTACCATTTCAAAGACTAATCCGATATACAAAATAGAACCAAATAAAATTTTATAAAAAAAGATATTTTTTTTTTAAAAAAAAAAAGTTTCAAAGTGTTCACTTCGAAACTTACCAATATAAAGCCCAAATATCGAACTGATACAACATTAGTAATGGAGCCTAACTTTGGCGCCTAGGATCTAAAAGCATGAAAAATGAACGTTAGTGACGTTCATTAAAATAATTAATAAAAAAAAGAAAAATTTGAAGGTTTTACCTTCGAAATTAAGAGTCTGGAGCAGATCTTTGGCATCCAGGACCTAAAAAAAGACGTTAATAACGTTCATTAAACAAAATTAAAAAAAATTAAAAAAAAATCTGAAGGTTTGTTTTTACCTTCAAAAATAAAGTACGGAGCTGATCTTCAGCATCCAGAACCTAAAAATATGAAAACGAACGTTAGTGACGTTCATTAAATAAAATTAAAGATTCAGAAGTTAATATACCTCCGAATTTCAAAATTATCGATAGGTTCCATGACTTCCATCCGGAACCTATATAATATAAAAAAAAATAATTTTTTTTTTAAAAATAAATTAAGATTCGGAGGTAAGCATACCTCTCGAATTCCAAATCATCGATAGGTTCCATGACTTCCATCCAGAACCTAAATAATATAAAAAAAAATTATTTTTTTTTAAATAAATTAAAGATTCAGAGGTAAGCATACCTCCGAATTCCAATATCATCGATAGGTTCCATCCAGAACCTATATAATATTAAAAAAATTATTTTTTTAAAAAAAAAATTAATTAAGATTCGGAGGTAAGCATACCTCCGAATTCCAATATTATCGATAGGTTCCATCCGAACCTAAATAATAAAAAAAATTAAAAAAAATTTTTTTTTTTTTTTTTTTTTTTTTTTTTTTTTTTTTTTTTTTTTTTTTTAAATTTTTTTTTAAATAAATTAAAGATTCAGAGGTAAGCATACCTCGGTTACCTCCGAATTCCAATATCTTTGATAGGTTGTTCCATTCAGAACCTATATAATATTAAAAAAATTATTTTTTTTAAAAAAAAATAAATTAAGATTCGGAGGTAAGCATACCTCCGAATTCCAATATTTTTGATAGGTACCTATATAATATAAAAAAATTATTTTTTTTAAAAAAAATAAATTAAATTTCAGAGGTAAGCATACCTCTGAATTCCAAACTAAATCATCGATAGGTTCCATCCGGAACCTATATAATATTAAAAAAATTATTTTTTTTTAAAAAAAATTAATTAAGATTCGGAGGTAAGCATACCTCCAAATTCCAAACTAAATCATCGATAGGTTCCATCCGAAACCTATATAATATAAAAAAAAGATTATTTTTTTTTAAAAAAAATTAATTAAGATTTGGAGGTAAGCATACCTCCGAATTCCAATATCTTTGATAGGTTCCATCCGGAACCTATATAAAAAAATTTTTTTTTTTAAAAAAATAAATTAAGATTCGGAGGTAAGCATACCTCTGAATTCCAATATCTTTAATAGGTTCTATCCGGAACCTATATAATATAAAAAAAAGATTATTTTTTTTTTAAAAAATAAATTAAGATTCGGAGGTAAGCATACCTCTGAATTCCAATATTTTTGATAGGTTCCATTCGGAACCTATATAAAAAAATTTTTTTTTTAAAAAAAAATAAAGATTCGGAGGTAAGCATACCTCCGAATTCCAATATCTTTGATAGGTTCCATCCAGAACCTATATAATATAAAAAAAATTTTTTTTTTTTTAAAAAAAATAAATTAAGATTCGGAGGTAAGCATACCTCCGAATTCCAACTAAAATCATCAATAGGTTCCATCTGGAACCTATATAATATAAAAAAAAATAATTTTTTTTTAAAAAAAATAAATTAAATTTCGGAGGTAAGCATTCCTCCAAATTCCAATATTTTTGATAGGTTTTATCCAGAACCTATATATATAATATAAAAAAATTATTTTTTTTAAAAAAAATAAATTAAATTTCGGAGGTAAGCATACTTCCGAATTCCAATATCTTTGATAGGTTCCATCCAGAACCTACTATATAATATAAAAAAAAGATTATTTTTTTTTTAAAAAAATAAATTAAATTTTGGAGGTAAGCATATACCTTCGAATTCCAACTAAAATCATCGATAAGTTCCATCCGGAACCTATATAATATAAAAAAAAATTTTTTTTCTCTAAAAATAATTAAAGTTTCAGAGGTGATATACCTCCAAATTAAAATTGACAATAGGCTCTATTATGTTTTTGACTTACAAACTGAACGTTAACTGACGTTCATTAAAAAAAATTTTTTTTTTCAGAAAAAAAAAGAAAAAAAGGTATATGACTCCTTTTTAGTTCTGATTTCCCCTGCATGTTGCAGATTATGTGCCGAATGTTGGACGAATTTGCCTTAAAGATTCCGAACCTTGCAAATAAATATTTTTTTTTAAAAAAAAAATTTCTCTGATAAGTTTTGAAGCTTAAAAAATAATAGAAATATTTTTTCTTTGGAATCTTTAACAGATTATTTCCTAAAAGGTGTTGTAGAAAAAATTATTTCACAAAGTTTTTTTCTTTAGTAATAAGTGTTGTAGAAAAAATTATTTTTTTAAAGTCTTGTAAAGTTTTTTTTTTTAAAGAGTATTGTAGAAAAAATCATTTAGGTATTAAATCAAGTTAGAGTTAATTAAAGTTTAAATATTAAATCAATGATAAAATTGCAGATCGAACTGATATTTTAATGAAAAAAAAAGCAAAAATCTGCAAAATTGCAGACTTCAGCATAAATTTCACATAAAAAAAAGCAGAAATCTGCAAAATCACAGACTTTCCGCAGAAATGCATACATAAAAAATCGGAAACATGCAAAATTGCAGATTATTGCATAACTTTGTAAAAAATAAAAAGCAGAAATCTGCAAAATCGCAGACTTCCGCATAAATTCACAAAAAAAATGCGGAGATCTGCTAATTTTACAGATCTCTGCAGTTCTGCATCTTAAAAAATTTCCCGATGAAAGCTATAATTTGTAAATATGTAATTTGGCCAGAATTAGCACTTAACTCTGGCAGGAATTATTGAATTTCCCAAAAAGGAAATTTAGGTTACACAAAATGCCAACTTGGTTCTATAAAAATCGATTTTTGTGAAATGGCTATTGCCAAAAAAAGGAAATGATCGACATATCCGTTTTGGCTGGAGTTAAAAATTAGGAATTAATTCCAGCCGGCATTATGAATTCGGCTGAAATTATTAGTAAAATCAAATCTGAAATCTGAATTAAATCTGTCAAATTCAATCTGATCAGATTTGATCTGAAGCTAATCTGATTTGTTCAGATCAAATTTTTTTTGATCTGAATCTGAACGAGTTAAATCAGATTATAACATGTATCCGAAACCTCTATGTAAGCCTGGTTTTGACAGGGTTTCGGACTTTCAGTAATTTAATTATAATAAATTATTAAAAACTATCCAAAAATCCATCCGAAACTCTAAAGACTTTATATTATAGTTTCAGCTGGATGTAGAGATTAATTTTTATCATTTTTTAACTTAATTTTGATTTAAAGACGTGGCCAAAAATCACGTGAAAAGGTTTCAGCTACAAGTATAGATCAGATTTTTTTCAGAGCACTACACTGAATGGCGAATAATATCAAGTTTCGCATTTTTTAAAAATTTTTGAGCGTTAAAAATTAAAAATTCCGATATATGAATTTATTCATCATCCAATGGTCATGCAAATATGAATTAAGACTCATTGGATTCGTCTCGATAAAACAAATTGAATGGTAGTGAGATCATGTCTCTAGCATCAATAGATTATAAGTTAATTCACGCTAAATAATTTATAAAAAATTGGTATTATCAAGCTATCTATCGATACTAGAGACGTTTTCTTACCACCATTCGACTCGTCTTATCAAGACGAATCCAATGAGTTTTAATTCATACTGTATTTGTACGACCATTAAACGGCGAATAAATTTATGTATCAGAATTTTTAATTTTTAACGCTCAAAAATTTTTAAAAAATGCAAAACTTGACATTATTCGAATTTATATTCATTGAATTCATTTCACTGAGACGCGTCAAATGACGCTAAGATCATAGTTCTAGCATCAATAGATAGCTTGATAATTCCAATTATTAATAAATTATTTAGCGTGGGTTAATGTGTGATCTATCAATACTAGAGACATGATCTTACCACCATTTGACACGTCTCATCGAGACGAATCCAATGATATATAGCTCAATTTTATACGATCACTAGATGGACAGCTATTCAATTTTTTGCATTTTTATAAAAAATTGGATTAAACTGAATCGAACTGCTGGTTTTTCGGTTCTAATACCTGAACCAAACCAAACTGAATTTTGAGCCAGTTTTGGATCAATTCCCCAGTTTAGTCTGAACTGTTAGGAGCTTTAATAATATCTTTAATAATTAGATGATTTTATGCATAATTTACATATAAACTTTTTTACAAAAAAAAAAAATTATTATTATTATTATTTTAATATTATTTACCCCTTAAAATTGAAATTACATGATTACATATTACCTAAAATCTGAAATTCGAAATCTAAAATTCAAAATATAATTCTGGCCAAAATTAATGTAATTTCACTTAAACATGTAATTTCAGCCTAAAATTATAATTCAGCCAAAACGGAAATGCAGATCTTTCCTTTTTTGGTGATAGCCATTTCACAAAAATTGATTTTAGTGTGAATGACACTGGTAACATCACTTTTCTTTTTAGAATATTTGTTAATTTCTGCTAAAATTAAGTGCATAATTCTGGCTAAAATTACATATGTAATTTCAGAATTACAGCATTACAGATTAGTTACGGCATTAAGACCTAATTACAGTATTATGTCCTAATTATGGCATTACAACCTAATTACAGCATTACAACTTTTGCTTTTTAATGTAGATAGGTTGCAACCTGTTATATATGACACTGTATCTTAATTTTTTTACGGCTAACATCTTTAGTTAAACATACTCATAAATAATTACGTTTAATGTAATTACCGTAAATACTATTGGTAATTAATCACATGATATGTAAAAATGCAAGAAAAAATGCTGAAACTGATAGTTCAGCAGTTTTACATGTAAAAATGAAAAGAAAATCGCTAAAACTAATAGTTCTGGCAGCTTTACATATAAAAATAAAAGAAAATCGCTGAAACTGATAGTTCTGGCAGTTTTACATATAAAAATAAAATGAAAATTGCTGAAACTGATAGTTTTGGCATATAATAAAAAGAAAATCACCGAAATTGACAGTTCTGGCGTTTTTATTTCTAGAAATGCAAAAAATGCTGAAACTGATAGTTCTGACATTTTTACTAGTAAAAATGAAAAAAAATGCTAAAACTGATAGTTAGAGCTCCGAATGGGTCAGGTCAGGTCAAGTTAATTGATAAACCTGACCTGAAATTTTTTTTCAGGTCAGGTCAGGTCAGGTTATATCAGGTTGACTGTTTGACCTGACCTGACCTGAAACCTGAAAATTTTCAGGACTATTTTTATTAAAGTATTGAAAAAAAACAGTACAAAACTTTTTTTTTTTTAATATAATATTATGAAAAAAAAACGTTTTTGCAATTAAAATATTGAAAAAAAATATTGCAAAACATTTTTTTTAATATAACATTATGAAAAAAATGTTTTCGCAACGTTATTATTGAAATATCAAAAAAAAAAACGTTACGAAACATTTTTTTAATATAATATTATGAAAAAACGTTTTCGCAACGTTTTTTCTCAAAATATTGCGATTCAACATTTTTATATTGATTTTGTATAAAAAAAGTGAGTTGCGGTATTGCGATTCACTTTTTTATATAAATTCTATATAAAAAAAGTGAGTTGCGGTATTGCGATTCACTTTTTTATATTGATTTTATATAAAAAAAGTGAGTTGCGGTATTGCGATTCACTTTTTTATATTGATTTTATATAAAAAAAGTGAGTTGCGGTATTGCGATTCACTTTTTTATATAGAATATTCACTTTTTTATATAAATTCTATATAAAAAAAGTGAGTTGCGGTATTGCGATTCACTTTTTTATATTGATTTTATATAAAAAAAGTGAGTTGCGGTATTGCGATTCACTTTTTTATATAGATTCTATATAAAAAAAGTGAGTTGCGGTATTGCAATTCACTTTTTTTATATAAAATCAATATAAAAAAGTGAATCGCAATATTGCAACTCACTTTTTTTATATAAAATCAATATAAAAAAGTGAATCGCAATGCCGCAACTCACTTTTATTATATAAAATCAATATAAAAAAGTGAATCGCAATACCGCAACTCACTTTTATTATATAAAATCAATATAAAAAAGTGAATCGCAATGCCGCAACTCACTTTTTTTATATAGAATCTATATAAAAAAGTGAATCGCAATACTGCAACTCACTTTTATTATATAAAATCAATATAAAAAAGTGAATCGCAATACTGCAACTCACTTTTATTATATAGTAGAATCAATAGTTTCAGGTCAACAGGTCAATCAGGTCAGGTCAATCTTCATACCTGACCTGAATTTTTTTTAAAAATCTCATATCATAAAGCAGTAAAAGATTTCAAAACTGATGTGATACAATTCTTCAATGATGTACGTGATAATTATACCAATTTTTAGATTCTAGCTTTTATCAAATAAGTGATATCACATCATATATGCATGTACTAGACTACTAGTATATAATATTTCAGAAATATGCACATTCATCATTAATTTGGTTTAGCTGCATTTTCTTGTTTAGCTATAGAAAAAAAGAATCACCAATAAGTTTCTCATTTCTTTAGAAAAACAACAAAAGATAGTGATGGAGAAAAAAAAGAAAGTCTGCAATTATAGATATTCTTAAATATAAAAATAGAACTTTATATTTTAATAATTGCAATGAAATTGATTTAGTTTTAAAACCAAAATGTCTTTGTATATAAAAATACAAAAAAATTATTAATTTAACTTTATATTTATTTAAATAATTATGTTAATTATGTAAAATTAAAATTTGTAGAAAAAAGTATTTATATGAAAAATAATTTTTTAAAAAGCAAAGTTACAAAAACTTAATTTTTAATATAATATTATTTTTTATATGTACAATAATATTATATTTACAAAATAAATTTAATTTTTTTTTTATTTATTTTATTTTTTAAATTTTTATTATCATTACCCTTTCCCATGTTCATCTAACAATTTTCATATGTAAAACTATAAAATTTATGAAAACAAATCCTGATGAATAATTAATATTATGCACATCTGATTTTATTTTTTCCCTTTATTTAATAATAATTTGTATAGGTTTTGGTTTGTGAATCATCTTTTTTTAGTTTGATCTTAAAAAAGATTGAGTTCTTGAAGAGAATCCAGCTTTTGAAAAAGATCAGAATTATTTGGATTTGATGGTAATTACTAGTATGATAAAACAAATGTTTTCTAATGCTATGAAAAATATTTAGCATTCCAATTGTCATCTTTCAATATATGTGATAAAGTAGAGTAAATATCAATGCCTTTAAATATACATTTATAATTTCCTGTTCTTGGATAATAATTATGTATATACCCTTTGAAAATATCAAAAAACTGACTTTAATTATAATATGAATATTTCCAGCATGTTTTGAATGCTGTTTCAGTTTTTCTTTTATATAATAAACTATTATTTTTTGTGTCTCTTCAATTGTTCCTTCAGGCAAATCATATATTGTTGGCTTTATAGTATTAGCATCTTTAATGAATTTTTCATGTTTAGCTAAATTTAAATGTCATTTATAAATCTGTTCACACATTTTACATTCCAGTATGTTGCAGGACGTATTATTTAGAATTGATATTGTTAACATATTTTTTATTTTTTTTAAAAAAAATAATTAATCTAAAAAAAAATTAATTTTTTTTTTTTTTAAACCTTTATTATAGATGTGATCATGTCCTATTATAATCACGCTTACTTACATATATAAACTTACAAAATATAAGATAAAAAAATACATATAAGAATTAAGCATTATGAAACAAGACTACTTTTCAAAAAGAACAAGTCGACCTGTCACCTAAACGATCACTCACATCATTGTTAAAAACGATGATGCGACCTCAAATTCAAAGGTTCCAAAAAAAAATTAATTAGTTAATGTAATTTATAATTAAAAAAAAGGTCTTTTTAGGCTAAAAGTAACATGTTATTAAATTCAGTTGCTTACTATAAAATTTACTGATGGGTTTCTTATATAGTTGATGGATTGCTTAGTATCGTTAATATTTAAAATCATTTTTAAAGCCTGACATTTTGTGATTTACAATAATTCGCTAAGCCACCAGATCCTATGATTTATGTTATACACAAAAGAATATGGCCAATTTTCTCATCCACCCATATGAAATGATAGTTGTCAAAATGGATTGATAACATATTTCAAAGATTATAAAAGTCCACTATTTAAATTTTACTAATTTTTTATGCTTGTAGTTTAATGTGTTTTCAATTATTGAAGTATATCTTAAATAATGAAAAAAATAGTAAATACTAGTATCAAAGTTGGTTTATGAATTTGCTATGTAAAGGTATATTTCTTGATTTAAACTGACTATCAATGTAAAACTGATAAAATCTATCATATTAATATTATATATATATATATATTTTGTTAAATATTATGATTTTTTTTCTGACAAACTAATTTTAATAATATTTTTCTTATTTTTATAGGATAGATTTATTAAAGAAATAAATTTTATAGTAGAAACTTTGAAGAGTTGTATCACACAGCTGATTGTCAACTTTTAATTCAGCTATATGTTAAGAAAGTTTTATTATTATATTCAGAAAAGCTATTACAAATGTGCACACTTTGCAAATATGTTAGGATTAATCAACTGGGCAATTTTAATAAATAATAACTATAATTCCGAGCAAAATTTAAATAATTTTGGAATAAGGTTAATAAATGAAATACATTTCATAACATTAATATAATAAAATGTTAAATGTTAATAAATAAGTCAAAGTGTGTAAGAACAAAATTCAATATGATAAAATTTAGTAATATTACATCATGTTCTCGTAAGCTTATTAATTCTTACTTAATTTATTATGATTTATTATCCAGGAAAATTACAATTAAAAATAGGTAAAATCATCACATTGAATATAAAACGGAATACTAAAAATCCATTTGGACCATTGTCATAGACTAAGATTTTCATTAAGTGATCGATCTACTTAATATTGATACTAAAGAATAATTCGTTAACTGTTTAATGACAATTTTAAAAAGAAACATGGATATAACCGCCGATCTTTTAACCTGGAATGTTATGATCCGTAAATTAGCATAATTAAATACATTTTATTAAGAGATTATCGCTTGTAATATAGGGTTCATTTAAGGGTTTATGTACAGTATATACTTAAACTGCAATTTCTCAATAAAAATTTATTTTCTCTTTATTACTCTTTCCTCCTTAACGCTGCTCTTTATCATATTAAGTGATAAAAAAAATTCACATTTTGACAATATTTTCTAAATTTAATAATTTACGCACATGAAAATTTTTTTATTGGTTGCTGCGGTTGATCTTTTAAGCAATAATGTTTCCAATTTGACAACTGATCTTTCTTAAAACCCAGATTTGGATTGAATAATATATGCGGTACTGCGTCATTTTTTTTTTTCTTTACATGATCGACGTTACAAAACTAATGTGAAAAAATTCCAGAGTCCAGACCCATGCATTTAATAATCGGAAAAACTTGATTCGAGTTAGAACAATAGGCATTATATACTTTTCGTTACATGATTTGTTATTTAATTTAGTAATTTACACTATTATTTGTTGAGTTTCTTGTTTCAAAATTTAAAGGTTAATTTTTTTAATATTATTTCACTACTAAGGTAACACCACTTTACTTTTAAAGTAAATTGATTTTAATACAAATATTATTTCACACGAAAATGATTCGGAATAGTGGAACGAAGATCTGTTTGTTATTCAAAACCTGTTCGAGACCTGTTTTAACTGCGCCTCAAAAGATTGTAATATGCGTACGTATACTGATATATTCTTTGACAACTATGAACATTTATTATTTTTTAAAATTAAGATTAACATTGAGAATTAATCAAAATACAATTTAATATAAGAAATAAAGGAGACACTTTGAGGTAATTGTGATTTATAAATAAATAAATGATTGTGGATAAGAGACGAAGGAAATTATGATAATTTTTTTTTTTAAAGAAATAATAAAGAAATAATAAATAAATAAATAATAAATAAATAAATAAAATTCTATTCACAGTTAACGATCGAAAATGATCGTAATATTATTATTATACAAGTCTTAATTATGTATTTCATTTCCATTACCAACTTTCATAGCCCAAACTCTAATATAGTTCATTCTAGGTTTATATTGATCCCATTCATAATCTTTACAATTATTTAATAACTTTAAATATTCATCTTGTGTAATATTCAAATATTTACAAAGTCTAGGAGCCATCATCTTAAAAAATTCTAAAAAATTTTCAGAATTTAATTTACCCAATTCACCTCCCCATAATCCTAATGGTTGTTTTTTTATTACTTCATTAATATTTATTAATTGATTCGGTGAATGTTTTTTAATCCAATTTGAAATTAATTTTGCCCCTTTCGGATTTAATCCTGATGAAGTAATGTATTGTTTTAATGAATCTATTATTTTGGTATAAATTGGTCCTGCTGATGAACATATTATATCAGTTTCCGAAAATTCGATATAACAAGAAGGTTTCGTTACTCTAATTAATTCCGGAATCTTATTAAATTATAAAAAATTAATATCAAGTTAATTAATTAAAATAAATACCATGAATAATCTAAAAAACATACCACTATATTTTGCCATTGTTCTTCTGTGAGAGCGAGGCACATATGACCTATATGTACATAATCAAATTCATTATCCTCGAAAGGAAGTCCATGAAGAATATTAGTTTGTATGAAAGTTGTATTGGCAGGTTTTATTTGATCAGGAAATATTGGAGACAAATCAACACCGAAGAAATGAGATTTTGGATTTTCGGTCGCCAATTCTAAAATCCAAATTCCACTACCACATCTATAAATAAGTGACACGAATTAATTAAAAATAACGTAAAATGTATAATATTTATATTTTTTACAACTTACCCAACATCAAGAACTTTGCAACCCGACGAAAGATATTCTTCGACTGGAGCTGAAATGTTACCACCAAACATATGTTTAAAAGTATAATGTTCTGATTGTGCTCTATCAATTTCTTCAATATCAATCGGTGTTAGATCATTAGCAATTTCTTCATCATAATATTTTCTTCCGTTAATATATTTATATTGTATGTTATTAATTTTAGATCGGGTTTGTGAATTTTTTTTGGAACCAAAATTTCCCATAATAATAATAATAATAATAAAAGAGAAAGCAAGAAAGCAAGTAATAAATAAATAAATAAAGAAATGAATGATATATCTTTTTTTTTTTAAAAAAAAAAGAGAGAGAGAGTGTGTGTGTGTGTGTGTGTAATGCAACGAAAAGAAATTTTTTACCAAATTTTACAAGTATTTATAAAAAAATAAAAAATATATGGATTGATTTCATAAGCAAAATCATAAATTATTCGTTTTTCAATTGGATAGTAAATGATGTCTTTGCATAATTTTTGATATAAAACTGTCAATTCATTAAATAATTTAATTATTTTATATATTCATTTATATGCAATCTTATGCAATATGTTAATATTTACGATAAAAGTAACCTAATTAAAAATTATGTAATAATGGTAAATATTTTGATTTAAAGTAAAGTGTAGAAACTTAAGGTGATACAAGACATCATCGATACATTTAGACATGCGATTAAAATGGTATTTAATGCTTTTCAAATCTAGAAGATAGATAATGATTCTATCAGATTTCGGGTTTAACCGGATTGAATTATAAATTTGAATCTAAAGCCACAAAAAATTAATTTCAAAAAAAAAAACCCCCCGATTTCTATTACAAACGATGTAATACTGAACTTCGTGAGATACCGGAAATCGGGGCGAAAAAATACTTAAAACGGTTAAAAAGGATATATAAATATAAAAGATATTCTTCCTAAATCCTAATCATTTGATTCTCGCATATTATCTAATTTAATTACAATTGGTCACAATAAATCAAAGGGCAAAATCATCCATTCTTTTAATATATTAAAAAAGTTCACATGAAATTTACGTGTAACTAGAAAAATTATTATAATCATGATAAAAGAATAAAAATGGAGAAAATGAGCATTAGGTAAACATATAGACTGACAAATCCCGATTTTCGAACTTAAAATTTATTTATTTTTTTTTTTATTTTATTTTAATCACTGAATTTGGACATTCGGATAACGTCTACTATTTAGGAAATCAGGGGTAAATTTTAAGCATAAGAAATTCTAGAACAAAGAATAATGCATCTCATGACCATTTCTTTGGTTTGTGAATAATTTATTTGAAGCGATAAAATGTTACGTCATGCATAACAATTAAAAACAATTGAATAAATATTTTTCTCGCACGAGCGCACGGACAACTAAAATATACTCAAATTGGTTTATATTCTCAAGTAATTTGAACTGCGCCACATTCAATGCATTATTATTCTCCGAAATCATCAAAACGATGATCAAAATAAATAAATTATTTGATATAACGTTGAACAAACCATTTTGTACTATTGAAATTTTCCTGTATTGTCGATTCGTAATACCAATTTGTTTTGGTCCTTTCTTTATTTGACAGGTTCTGGTTTATTTGTTTTTCTTCGTGTTAATTAATTTCCTTAACACGCTATCGTTTTGAATGTTCAATTACGTAACGATTTAGCAATTCAAAACGCATGTGGAAATTTTATATGATTCAAGACCCAAAGACTAAGACCAAGTGAAGCAAGTTTGACGGCAGTTTTATATAACTATAATCCCATCCCATGTTAGCTAGTAGCTAAACTGTTTGACTAATCAATATATAGTAAATCTTCATTTTATAAACATAAACGTATATGGAATTTATAATATTATAATATTTACATTAATATAAATCCATATTTTAGTTCTTAAATTTGCTAATATTAAAAAGTCTAAGAGATATTATCTTATCTTATTTATCAGCTCTTTAAAATAAGGTTTAGTTCGTTAGAGGTCACAAGTTTATGCGATTCTGGTTCACATGATTAGTATATGATTTCATCCCAATAAAATCCACCATTTTCACATTTTCAGTAATGTTGGCAATTTGAATATAGATCACGCACATACCAAGCAATACAATAAAAGTTCTATTTAAATAACGACCGTGTGCAAATAACGATTTCGTAATAAAAGAATGACCTTCGCAATTTTTGTCACATGACAATATCATTTATATAGTCATATGAGAAGGTAAATTAGGTATAACGTCTTATGACCGGAATTCATAATAAATAACGTCTTCTAAAGAACTTGTGACCGGAATTCATAATAAATAACGTCTAAATAATTGTGACCGGAATTCATAATAAATAACGTCTTCTAAATAACCTGTAACCTGAATTCATAATAAATAGAGTTTTCAATCACATGGTTTCCACATAAGTAGAAGGTTAGAAGGGTTTAGTCTGAGAGTACCAATTAATTTTTAAAGTTTGAAAAATCGCCAAACTTCCTCCCAAAGAATGTCGATTTACTCTGACTAATGTTTCACTTAAAGAAGTGATTTCTTTTTTTCGTTTTTTATATATAGCAAAAAAAACCTTCATGTATTTTAGCATTTGGTACAGATGGAGAGTTTAGGAAACTTTAATAATTATAGATCTGGTTTGAAAGCCTCTTCATCATTACCTGTGGCTACTATAATTGCTTTCCCTTTATCATTAATCCATTATTTCTTGTAGATGTTGGAACTTAAAAAAATTTTTTTAGTCAAGTTCCGTATTTCCAATCTGAGGTACGTGGTACTAATGGTTTATCACAGGAATGTGAAAAAATACCTAGCTATAATTTAATTAGCTTCAGTTGCAGATGCAGGATATATTCAATAAATCAGTTGCAATAGTGGTGATAGCTAACACTGATCAAGATACTTTCTATTGGGGAAAAGATAAATTTCTAATTCCTTAACTCCTCCTCCATCTAATAATTTAACACAAAAAATGCCGGCAGTTTTTTACTTTAATGTTGCAAATGTAAAAAAAAAAATTTATTCTAGAGGTGATACATAAGGAAGAGGTAATATCAGAGATTTTTTTATTGGTGATGACAATGACAGCTTATTAGATGTGACGTTTAATAGTAACAAAAACGGGCATTTCTTTATTCATGCATCTGATATATAAAAAAGTAACAAAGAAAATAATGATTTCAGATTTATATGTTTATTATATCTATGTTACAGTAAAATAAAAATTTCCGTTTTTAATGAAAAAGAGGTTTGGGAAATCACGATATGCGTGACATATAATAATGACGAATAGGATTTTTACATGATAGACGAGTATAAGTATAACAAAGAGTGGTATAAATGAATGGAAATACACGGTAAAATCGATTTTAGAGAATTACAAATCGTGGTGATCATTTTGATCACACGATGAATTGCCACGTGAATTTTTTTTTTTTAAAAAAAAAAATTCTCTTACAGTAACTTCCCCCCAAAAAATTGGTTTTTTTTATATTAGAATGCAAAGGCAACAAAAGGTTTGTTTTGAATTCAAGCTTCATTGTTGACATATAGTTAGTTAAATACTTAAATCACTTCATAGTTCATGCCATAAAATATTTCTATCAACGACCTTAATATATAATGGAGCAATCAGAACGGTTGTATGTAACGGATAAGCTTCTTATTTTTTAACGTACTGTAAGTGTGATAAGAATTATTCATACTATTTCTTTTTTCCTGAGGCCATTAGAATATTATTTAGCATCAATAACACAACAACCCAGGATATTTTTAAACAATTCTCATATATTTTATACTAATATCATGAAATTATTCAAAATCAGAAAATAATTGCAGACGAAAATTGTATCCTAAAAAGGGATCCGCTGAGAAATTTGACGTCAAGCAAGTTGTTATACGATAACGTGAATTTTTATCCTTGGTGCAGTAAGTGACGAAATATAGAATAAATTAAGTTCGAATTATATGAAATATATTCAACGCAGGAACTAAAAGTTCGATCTTGATCTTTGAAGCAATTAAAGAGACTATTGAGGTTAACACGCGTGGAAAGAGTTCATGATGATGATAATTTTTATCTGCAACTTTTTCTATTGAACGTTTGTCCCTTTCACGATGAACACCGTGTTGATTTTCATTTTTATTTCTGGTTGTCTCCCATTTCTTCTGCCGCAGAGTAGGTACCGTACTTATACTCTGATAACGAAAGTTTGATGTCTTCGGTATATTTAAATATTTAGTATTAACTATTTGTTATTACCGATCCTTTTACTTATTTTATAATATTCGATATTAGGTGGCTACAGTGATAGTGGTACTTTTTCAAATAGAAGCTTTAGAAAAAATTCTTTAATTTTAAATATTTTTTTGAACATCACATCTTTGTTCATTCGGGTCTTCTGAATATAGAATGTTATATCGCAATAAAGATTATGATCATAATAACGTTTCGTTGACTTAATATAGTGTATACGTGTAATTTCCTTAAAAAAATCATCGTAATTTGACGATCTGTTTGAATGTTGATATAAATATAACAAGATTTCAGTCAATCTTACCACGACAACTTTTCTCACGTACATGCACAAGCATTACTAATTCTTTTCTTTTTAATGCTCATAAAAGGTTTAACTAATTATTTGCATCTAAAACCTCTTTAAAAATTTATTAAATTGACAATTGGCAATTTATAATGAAAAGCTGATATCATTCACGAGTTTTACCCACAGAAAACTTTAAAATGACACATTTTTCGAATAAAGAAGTAAAAATATGTTAAATTTAATTTATTACGGTTTTTTATTAATTGATTAATTACATTTACTCAACACAACCGCAATGAAACAAAAGGTGACGTTCGTGGGTTCGGTAAAGTAGGAATTTAACGAATGTACTTTGAAGAAAATTTTGGGAAATACACTTTTTTTTTTTAATAATAAAGAGACCATTTTCTTTACAGGTTAACAAACGAAGTTAACGGTTTATTTACCGAGTTAAGCAAATTTAACTGGTATGGTCTTTTTTTTTTCATTTTAAGAAGGTAAGTTATTCAAGGAACTGAGGAAGGTATAACGGAAGAATCTCGAGACAAGTTTGTATAAAGTTATTCATTTTCTTAAAATGGTGTCTATTTCTAGGGTGCGTATTTACAATTACAAGCCAAGCACTAAAGAGTAAAGACCGAAAAGGAGGTGATACTGTTAAGAAGAGGTAATAGAATTCTCAAATTCTCAAATTCTCAAAATCCATGTTTATCTAATCGTATCATATGATACCGAAGAATATAATGGTAAATAAGGAACGAAACGGGGAAAATTTTTGGGAAAATATTACGCAACATGCAAGAAAAAATTTATACTAAGTTAACTTTTTCTCTAAACCTTTTACAGGCAAAAAAGATCGAAATATAATAATTTTCGATAAGAGATCTACAAAAGATAAAGCATTCATAGAATTTTGTTAAGAGAAA